>NW_025335268.1:33690817-34026114 GCF_004798865.1 Varanus komodoensis | reverse complement strand
AAAATAACATTTGAATAAAAAGGTCTTCGCCTGGCGCCGAAAAACAAATAACGACGGCGCCAGGCGGACCTCTCTGGGGAGCACATTCCATAGATTGGGCGCCACCACAGAGAAAGCCCTCCTCCAAGTACTTACCCTCCTAATTTCCTTCACAGAGGGTTCCCGGAGAAGGGCCTCTCCCGCTGATCTCAAGGGGCAGGCGGGCATATATGGACGTAAGCGCTCCTTCAGGTAACCAGGACACAAGCCATTAAGGGCTTTATAGGTCATAACCAACACCTTGAATTGGGCCCAGACTTCAATGGGAAGCTAGTGAAGCTGACGGAGAACTGGAGTCATGTGAACATAATGCCCAGTCCCCGTCAGCAGCCTGGCAGCTCTATTTTGAACCAACTGAAGTATCTGGACCGTCTTCAAGGGCAGCCCCACGTAGAGCGCATTACAGAAGTCAAGTCAGGAAGTCACCAACGCATGTGTCACTGTCGCCAGGCAGTCGTTCTCCAGGTAGGGGCGCAGCTGATGGATCAGCCGAAGCTGAAAGAGCGCTCCTCGCCACTGCTGTCACCTGAGCTTCCAGTGAAAGCTCTGGGTCGAGGAGCACTCCCAAGCTGCAGACCTTGTCCCTAAGAGGGAGTGCAACCCCATTCAGGACTAGGTTCAATTCACTTTCCCCGAGGCCCGATCCGCCAACCAACAGAACCTCCCTCTTGTCTGGATTGAGCTTCAGTTTATTGGCCCTCATCCAGCCCATTAATTCGGCCAGGCACCAGTTCAGCACAGCCACTGCCTCACCTGGATTGGTGGAGAACGAGACGTAGAGCTGGGTATCATCAGCGTACTGATGATTCCACAGCCCACACCTCCTGATGACCTCTCCCAGCGGTTTCATGTAGATGTTAAACAGCAAAGGGGACAAAATGGACCCCTGTGGAACTCCATGGCATAGCTGCCATGGCGCAGAGCCATAGACCCCCAGCACCACCTTCTGGAATCGGCCATTGAGATAGGAGTGGAACCACTGCAAAGCAGTGCCTCCGACCCCCAATCCCGCTAGCCTATCCAGGAGGATATCATGGTCGATGGTATCAAAAGCCACTGAGAGGTCCAGAAGAACCAACAGAGATGCACTCCCCCGTCCTTCTCCCTGCACAGGTCATCGTACAGGACGACCAAGACAGATTCAGTACCATACCCGGGTCTGAAGCTGGTCTGACATGGTCCAGATAATCAGTTTCATCCAAGAGTGCTTGGAGTTGTTCTGCCACCACCCGCTCCAACACCTTGCCCAGAAATGGGATGTTGGCCACTGGTCTATAATTAGTAGCCATCTCTGGATCCAGTGACGCTTTCTTCAGGACCGGTCAGACTACTGCCTCCTTTAAAGGGGCAGGTACCCGACCCTCCCTCAGAGAGGCGTTAACCACTTCCAAGATCCAGGTCCCAATCCCATGCTTGGCTTTGTTTATTAACCAAGATGGGCAAGGGTCCAATAGGCAAGTGGTGGGATGTACTCGTCCAAGCACCTTGTCCACATCATCAGGCCACAATAACTGAAATTCATCCATTAATTTTGGACCAGACGGTGATATTGGTATCTCCCCAGAAGCCTCTGAATCACTAGTAGAGTCTAGTTCGTGACGAATCTGAGCATTTTCTCCCTGAAATGCTTGGCAAAGTCGTCACAGCGGGCCTTCGAGGGTGGAACCAGATCTTTCTTAGGGCCAGGACGGACCAGCCCTTGTACCAACCGAAAAAGCTCTGCCGGGCGGCATTTTGAGGAGGCAATGGAAACGGAGAAGAATTTCTTTTTTCGCCGCCCTCACCGCTGCAGCATAGGCCTGATAATGGGCTCTTAAGTGTGTTCGGTCAGATTCATCCCGTGATCTCCTCCACCTACGCTCTAGCCATCTCCTGGCCTGCTTCATTGCCCGCAATTCAGATGTATACCAAGGGGAAGAGAGGGCTCTGCCTGGCGGGAGAGGACGCTTAGGAGCGATTGTGTCAACAGCCCTAGTCATCTCCCCATTCCATAGCTTGACCAGAGCCTCGACAGGATCACCAGTCTTGTCAGCCTGAAACTCCCCCAGGGCCTTCAGGAATCCGTCCGGAACCATCGGGCTCCGGGGGCGGACCCACACAATCAGGTCTGCACCCTTACAGAGGGAGAGGCCACTCTTGAGCACAAACCTCACGAGGAAGTGATCTGACCATGACGGGTGTCAGACGTAAATTCCTCACCCTCAGACCACCCTCTTCCTGCCCCGTCGAGAAAACCAGGTCCAGAGTGTGTCCACGTTCATGGGTCAGGCCTGTGACATGTTGAGACAGCCCCATGGCCGTCATGGAGGCCATAAAGTCCTGAGCCACCCCGGTCAGACCAGTCTCGGCATGAAGATTGAAGTCCCCCAGGACCAACATCCTGGGGGTCCTCAACACCAGGTCCGAGACGATCTGTCAGCTCAGGCAGGGAGACTGTTGGGCAGAAGGATGCATGGTACACCAACAGAATCCCCAATCTGTCTCGGTCGCCCAACACCAAGTAGAGGCACTCCAGCCCTGGCCTCGAAGGGACTGGAAGTCCATTGAGGGAGATGGAGGCTCGGTAAACCAAAGCGACCCCCCCCCCTTCCCTCCAGGCATGGACGGTGCTGAACCAGATACCCAGGCGGGCACATTTGAGAGAGGGCGACATCCCCCCCCTCCCGCCCAGGTCTCTGTTATGCAAGCCAGGTCGGTCCCCTCATCCACAATCAAGTCATGGATGAGGGAAGATTTATTGTGGGCCGACCTGGCATTAAGCAGCAGCATCGTCAGGCCCGAGGGGCGGTTGACAAGACTACCTGGAACCCTCTGGCTGGGGGTAGAACCAGAAGGAGGGACAGGTGTCAGCCATCTGTCCCTCCTTCTTCTACGTGGACACGTTAACCCCCACCACTGTAACGTCCATTGCCCGTGACCACCCCAATGGCGGTGCCCACGCGCTCCCCAGGTAACTCAACCGTCGACATGGCCAGGGATGACTCCATAAAAACAAATTAAAATGCAATAAAACTTTAAAACAGTATAAGACTCCCCATCTACCCCCCGATATAAAATTCCACCCACCGACCTAGCCCCCCACCAGCCCAGCCCCACACAGCCACGAACGGTCACAAACAGCGGCAACCGCCCTTTGGCCGTCCCCCTTTGGCCACCGGCCAGAGGCTGCCGTCCCCAGGCCGCGTCTGGCAGGTTAAGCCGGCGCCCGTCCGCGCGCCCTACCCTCCAATCCAGCGTTGCTCTCACCAATGCCGTGGAGGGGGAGCAGAAAGGGGTGTGGAAACCTGCCAGGCGGCAAGATGGCGGCGCCCTCCTCCGCAACGTCGGCGGCGGCCCTGGCGTCCTCCGTCCCCGGGGTGGCCCAACGGTGGCCGTGGGGGCGGCATCAGCTGGCCTCTGGCTCGGTGGCACACCTCAGGTCCGGCGTGGCGACGGCAGCAGCAGCGGTGGCGGCAGTGCAGTGCAGCACAGCACAGCACAGCAGGTGTTCCAGGGAGGGAGGGGGGGAGCTCAGTTCCAGCCCTGCCCCAGGCCGCATCCGGCGGGTTAAGCCGGTGCCCACCCGCGCGCCCCACCCCGCAATCCGGCGTTGCTCTCACCGACGCCGGCGGGGGGGGGAGCAGAGAGGGGCGCGAAAACCCGCCAGGTGGCAAGATGGCAGCGCCCTCCTCCGCAACGGCGGCGGCGGCCCTGGCGTAGCCCTGGCGTGTAACAACAGTAATACAGAATGTAACAACAGTAATATAAGGAGTGTGTGAGGGTTTGAGAGGGAGAGTGTGATTGGGCAAAATAGGATACTCTAATTTATTGTTTCATTCTTGCTTCAGTTATCATTGAGCCCTGTAAGCTAATCCAACTGGCCATCCAAGTCTTTCAAGAAAACATGTTCTTGTTGATCTTTAAATCTGGGTTTCCCAGGTAATTTTGCATGTGAAAATAAATCAAATTTTAATCTGTGGGCCACACAAGGAGAGAAGCAATTAAACTCACTGCCTCCATACCCTTACAGGCTCCTGAATAGCTGTTAACACAAAATATAGTTGTCTACTTTGGTCCTTAATTGAGGAACTCACCAATTAATACAAAACACTGCAACTCACCCAACAATATTTGAACCCATATCATATATTAATGAGATTTCCTCAGTTAAATACAGCTTCTTTTTTACAAGATGTCATTACCATATTTGATATTATATTTTCTTGGAGTGGAACTCCAAGCAAAGAAAGCAGATTCCTTCAGTATTAAAAGAAGCAATAGTTCTCTGTGTTATATCAATATCTCACTGTGGAGAGGATTCCGATCATCACATTCCGGAACGTTGCAATAATCGTATCTGGTTCCAGGACTCGTCGTGTAGCACCAGGGGCCTTCCCCATCATTATCAGGATTCCTGCAGTAGTTTTCTTCTAAGAATGCATTAGGGTGAGTTTTCGGTGAGAATCTAGTAAAAGCAAAGAGCAACAATATCATTACAAAGGCTACAACAGTTTGAATATATGTATTATTATTATACTTACTACTATACTTATTATCATTATACTTTTTTAACCTGATGCAACTGAAGGTAGCTATGAATAAGTCCTATGAAAATTAATGGGACATGTTTTAGACACAGCACAACTAATGCTTTTGCTGCTTTCAGAGGAACTGAGACCCAAGGTAGAAGAGATGCCTTCTGCTTCAGAGATCATGGTCAGATGCCTTCTCTTCAGAATAGCTACAGCGCATGTGGGTGCATTCAGTTTTTACTGGGGAAGCAGGCCAGTTGGGAGTGGGGGTCAGAGTTCTTTGCCTCCCCCTTTATGCTAGCTTGGAACTGCATATTACAAAATGACATAATTCACTAGTGCTGGTTTCTCCCGAAGGAGAAAATGGGAAAAACTCATACTTGGGCACATGAGGACTCTTCTCTGCCCAGCGCTGGCAAGAAAAGCCTCTCCGAGTGGTAGATGCAGTTCCTCTGTAGTCCCATCCATTTCCTTTTCTGCATTCAAGTCGAAAATCTGAAAGAAATTAGATGTATTTGTGGCTGTTATGTAGCATCAGCCATTCACACCAGAAATGAACAGACTGATATAGGCACCCCAACACAAAGCCCTGATTGTGCCTGACATCTCTAGCTTTCCTGTTTGCTTAAGCGGAAGGTGCAGTGCTGCGTGTGCAAGGAATCTCGCAGGAGGAAGAAGCTGGGGGAAGTCAAGTTTCATTTTATTTCCAGTGAAGCGGGATACTGTAAATGCTCACCAATATAACGTCTCGGTATATTTTGGGGCACAAGCCAAGCCAAGCCAGATGAATGCTTAGTCTCTCTGTGGGTCCTTTCTGAAGCAAATGCTTATGGGTGGCATTTGGGAAGAGGGTGTCGCATCAGTCACAGAATTTTCCACGGGTGACCAGATGCCAATGTTTTCCAGTTGGAAGCCTCCCAAAAGCAAGCGGGTTCATCGGTGTCAGAAGACATGCAGCTCACGTTCATTGACTGAGTTTGCATGAACACTACTACTACCGACTAGCTGCTGACACCGTGTGGTGCACATGCACCTGGGAGGCCTGCACAGGCCGGGACCAGAGGTGGCCCGCCGTGGGGGCGACATGCTGCCTCCAGCTGCAGGCAGCTCCTCCTGCGCACACAGCTGCTGGGTGCGTGAGCAGGGGGAGGCGCTTGCGCTCACATCCTCCCTGAACAGCATCCTGGACCCAGGGGCCCCCGACTGGCTTTCCTACGTCCACATATAGCGTGGAAGTTCAGCTGAGGCATCAAAAGACTAGTGTCTGTCTATACTGCACCCAGGGTGGCCTTGCAAACCCCAACACTCGTGTGCGAGCAGTCCCACCTGGACAGAGTGGGATGTTGCAATAATCGTATCTGGTCGCAGGATCCGTCGTGTAGCACCAGGGGCCGTTTGCATCATTATCAGGATTCCTACAGTAGTTTTCTTCTAAGAATTCATTTGGGTGAGTTTCAGGTGAGTAGCTAAGAAATAAATAAATTTGTTTCAGAAGTTACACATTTTTTCCAGGTTCTTGAATGGCTTTGGATACACCCATTACCATTACTATGATTAATATTATGTTTTTATAGCTGTTCAAGGTCTTCATAAGCAAGTCCTATTTAAATTAACCAAGCAGGTTTCAGTCCCATTGCAACCCTTTCTTCCATTGCTTTCACCAGACCTTCAATCCAAACTTGACATGAAGTGGGAGAGCCACATTCAGAGTGCTCCTACTTCAAAGCAGCCATCGTGTCTGCTTGATTTTCACTGCTAAAACAGTCCTACAAGACGGATGGTTTAACTGCCCCTGCCAAGGCATTTTGCAATGCAGATTCTACTTCTGAAGCTGCTCCTAGTCCATTTGAAGCAAAAGGACAGACAGATCAAAGCAAACTTGGCAGGCATGGCTTGGATTATGACCTGTGTGGCAATTGTAGGGCTAGCCCAGATTGCAGTGGGCGCATGTCATATAAAAGGTAGCATTCTGGCTGTTCTCTTCTGCACTGGGCAGGGCTCCAGTGATCTAATGTTTGGGGTCCCTTGTCCTTCTCAGAGCCCTACCTGTTGAATTCATCTGAGGATACAGCTGCCCTCAAGGCAGGAGGATTCGGATGAATGGACTGCCCCCAGAAACGTCAAAAAAGCAAGCTTGAAAGTGAATGGGCAAAGCTTGGGGACATCTGAACAGCCAAAACTGTTCTTTCCACGCAGCATGACCTCAGTGAGTGACAAGATTTTTTCCCTTGCTATCTGACAAAAGCTGAATAAATTAGGGAAACAATATGCAGATATGAATACTATATGCAAATGACAGAACCTTGCCTGTCCACTCTACCTTTCCACTCAAGTGGAAGGGCAAAATGCTTTGGAGTGCATCTCATCTCTTCTGCAAGGATCTTGAACCTCTTTCCTTGGGCCAAAGGCAATTCCAGAGAAGCTGTGAGGGGCAGGGGGCGGGGAGAGTACCTTCCAGTGATGTGCAGGAGCAACGGCCAATGGGGTGGGAACACAATACCAGCATGTTTTAGTTTACCACACTTAATGATAGCAACGTGTCTTAGGATGACATTGCCACATCCTGAAATGCGGGTGATGGGCAAAGGCAGGAAACCCCTAAATCAGCAGTTGGAAGGGAGAATCGGGGCCGGGGCTGGGGCCACGGTCACCAGAGAACCCCGGAAGAGTAGTTGGGGACCCCAGGCAAGCCAGATTTGGCCAGCTGTTGTGAAGCCAACGTCCTGCCCTGCAGTGTATGTTTCTGTTTTCCACCTTTGGATTCCTAGTCAATGCACTGAATAATCTATGCAGGAAGCAACCACACAGACCTTTAGCCAGCCACTCTCAGCTGTCGTTTTTCATCTGTAAAATCAGATTATTAGCCTCTACTAGTCTAGAGGCTCATTTTAAGAAGTGTAAGATCAGGGTTGGCCAGATTTCAGGCTTGCTGGTTGTGCTTTTCAAAAAACTTTTACTGCTGCCAAATGTGCTGCTTTTTCCTTGAATAACATGGGAGCCGTTTGGAGACAGCACAATAGAAAGTTAATGGGTCAGTGTGGATGGGAGCAGCCTCTTTATGAAACTAATAGCTAGCTAGAGACCTCTTCTAAGTAAGCTGAATGGGAGTGGCCACTGGACGAGGGTTGCTGGACAGGAAATCTTGAAGAGTATGTGTACATATGTGGAAAGTAATGAAAGAAACTGCATTTTGCGTCAGAGCCAGAGAGAGCTGAAAA
Organism: Varanus komodoensis; assembly: GCF_004798865.1. Taxonomy (NCBI): domain Eukaryota; kingdom Metazoa; phylum Chordata; class Lepidosauria; order Squamata; family Varanidae; genus Varanus; species Varanus komodoensis. The sequence continues at coordinate 34,018,346 of NW_025335268.1, read as the reverse complement.
CCAGCTAAAAGCAGAATGCATTTTGGAGTGCAGATTATGTGATGGTCTCTGGAGATATGATGCAGGGGTGTGGGTTTGCTGCTGGAAGATGTTTGCCCCATCTGTGCTCCAGTTGTGTAACTGCAAAGCTTTTAAAATGGCACAATCCTTTAGTGATTGCTCCTCCCAGAAGAAGCCCCAGCATGATGAGCTGCCATCCTGAACCTGCTTGACCCCTGCCCTTCATGGCTTATTAAATCCAACAAGGAGGAGGTAACAAGTCATGGGAGCCAGTATGGTGTGGTGGTTAAGAGTGGATGCCTGGGACCCAGGAGATCTGGGTTCTAGTCCTCACTTAGCCATGGAGCTCCCTGGGTGACTTTGGGCCAGTCAGAGACTCTCAGCCCAACCTACCTCACAGGGTTGTTGTTGCGAGGATAAGATTGAGAGGAGGAGGAGGAGGAGGAGAGCTGCCTCAAGTTCCTTAGAAAATAAAAAGGTGTGCTATAAATATAATAAATACCTAACTGGGTCCAAGTGGTCATAAACTCCGCCTTGATCGAGAGGGTGGTGGAAGCTCCTTCGAAGAAGGCTGTAATTTGGCCACATCTGAAAAAGCCTAACCTGGACCCAGCTGATGCAGAAGGTGCTTGAGGCAGTCTCCTCTAAGCACCCTTGAATGAAGCATGTTCTCTAGATCCATTTCCAGCAGGCGTCAAGCCTCATTGTGGAATAGGAATGGTTGTTGTGATGGATGCCTCTGCCAGGAGAGGGGCAGGAGTGCCACTCTTCAAATCCTCTTGGACCTCCCCATGGCTTTCGTTCCCATGGACCAGGGGACACTTCTGGACAGAGTGTCTGGCTTGGGAGCTGGAGGTATTGTACTGCAAAGGTTCCACTCCTGCTTGCATGCCTGATTCCAGAAAATGGTACTGGGGGCTTATTGCTCTCTGTCTCTGCTGCTATACTATGAGGTTCCACTGGGCTCTATCCTGTCCCCCAGTATCTCCATGCAACTGCTGCGAGACATTATCCAGAGGTTTGGGCTGAGGTGCCTTCAGTACACCCAGGAGGGCCAGCTGTATCTTTCCCTCCCATCCTATTTTGGTGATGCAGTAGCTGTTCCGAAGCAGTCCTGGGAGTGGTCATGGACTGGATGAGGGCCATTAAACTGAGCCCCTAACTAAGGACTTGAGAGGAGCAGCTATCAGAAAGGTCTTTTCTGTTGTGGCACCTCAGCTGTGGAATACACTTCCCAGAGAGGAGCACCAGGCACCTCCACCGTGCTCTTTCAGGGGCAAAGTGAGTCTCTTCCTTGTTTCCCAGCCTTTTTGTCTTCTGGTTTCCCTTTTTTAGATCTGACTGTACTTTAAAGCACTGCTGCCGGGGCTTACTTGGGCCTTAGTGTTTACTTTATATTCTAGTTTTAAAATGTATATAATATATCTGGTTATATGTCATGTGTCTGATGGCTACAGAATTCCCAGAGAACTTTGGTTCTTGGGAGTTCTATAGCTGCAATAAATAATTGAGCACTGCCCCCGAAACCATGCATATTTAGGAAAGGAGGGGCGTGCAACACTATTAAAACGTGGCATTGTCCCATAGTGATTTCCCCCAGCTCTGTTCACCACCATCTGTGGGCACAGGCAGGGGCATGTGGGCTACTTTCAGGGAGAGACACACACCTCCCATTAATGCCTAGCTGTGGTCCAATTTGACTGCTCTTGCCACAGAGGACTCACTGAGTTTCTGCAGCTATTATTTCCCTCAGAAACTGAGGGGAAGACCTTTTTATTCAACCATCATTTAAAGAATTAAGGATATGGGATGTTTTAAGATTTAAGATGGCAGTCACATTTTCTTTTTTTTTTACTTTCTTTTTTCTTTAGTTTTGTGGAATTAATTGCTATTTATGTTCTGCTTGTTATTTATTGTTTTAATTATTGTACTATTATATTACTATTTTAATAATTGTAAGCCATTCTGAGACACTTTATCAGTAAGGACAGGGTAAAAATGTTTTAAATAAATAAATAAACAAACTGCCGTGGAACCAACAGCATCCCTTCTGATTGTTCCTTTTGGCAAGTATTAGTGCTGCTAAAGTCAGGAAGAAACCAAATGCTACCTTGTCTGGTCATCTGGATCATGACTTGACAAGCAGTAAGATCAAATACATGGATCCTTGAATATGTTTTGTTGCTGGCTTTTCCACACTTAGGTGAGAGCAGAGAGGGACAGCAAAATAAATATATTTTTTAAATTATTGATTAGCATGTTCAGGCTTATAAGAGATGTAGTGTGCAAAGAATTGCAGCCTTGGGCAGAGTTTGCTTTTGCTGAATTGTACCCTACATGATTCCAGACATGAAAGCCAGTCCAGCATCTTTACACTTGCAGGACTGCCTAAAACAGGAAGCAGTTCTCATTCAAATAGGAAAAGTTCATACTTGGGTACATGAGGACTCTTGTCTCCCCAGCGCTGGCAAGTTACACCTGTCCGAGTGGTTGATGCGGTTCCTCTGTAGTTCCATCCATTTCCTACTCTGCATTGAAGCCAAGCATCTGAAAGAAATTAGATGTATTTGTGGCTGTTATGTAGCATCAGCCATTCACACCAGAAATGAAGGGGATGGAATAGGCACCCCAACACAAAGCCCTGATTGTGCCTGACATCTCTAGCTTTCCTGTTTGCTTAAGCGGAAGGTGCAGTGCTGCGTGTGCAAGGAATCTCGCAGGAGGAAGAAGCTGGGGGAAGTCAAGTTTCATTTTATTTCCAGTGAAGCGGGATACTGTAAATGCTCACCAATATAACGTCTCGGTATATTTTGGGGCGCAAGCCAAGCCAAGCCAGATGAATGCTTAGTCTCTCTGTGGGTCCTTTCTGAAGCAAATGCTTATGGGTGGCATTTGGGAAGAGGGTGTCGCATCAGTCACAGAATTTTCCACGGGTGACCAGATGCCAATGTTTTCCAGTTGGAAGCCTCCCAAAAGCAAGCGGGTTCATCGGTGTCAGAAGACATGCAGCTCACGTTCATTGACTGAGTTTGCATGAACACTACTACTACCGACTAGCTGCTGACACCGTGTGGTGCACATGCACCTGGGAGGCCTGCACAGGCCGGGACCAGAGGTGGCCCGCCGTGGGGGCGACATGCTGCCTCCAGCTGCAGGCAGCTCCTCCTGCGCACACAGCTGCTGGGCGCGTGAGCAGGGGGAGGCTCTTGCGCTCCCGTCCTCCCTGTACGTCTCCTACAGTCAGCGGAGTGGCCTGTCTGTACTGCACCCAGGGTGGCCTTGCAAACCCCAACACTCGCGTGCGAGCAGCCCCACCTTGACAGGGTGGGATGTTGCAATAATCGTATCTGGTCCCAGGATCCGTCGTGTAGCACCAGGGGCCGTTTGCATCATTATCAGGATTCCTACAGTAGTTTTCTTGTAAGTGTGCTTTAGGATGAGTTCTAGGTGAATAACTAAGCAAAAAGGGAAGGAAGAAAATTGTTACAGAGGCCATACATTTTTCCCAGGCTTTTTTGACTGCTAAGTGTAATTATCATTCTATTTTCTAGCACAATCCACCTAAAGGTATTCATAACCAGGTCCTACTGAAACTAACTGAACATGTTTTTCCTTTGGCCCAGCTAATCCTCTATTGCTTTCAGTGGAATATAGAAAATAAATACAGTGTTGGCGATCCATGCTCAGGGCACCTTACCTCAGAGCTGCCATAGTGTGCACCTGTGTTTGTGTGTTCAATTTTGATTGGCGAACCCCTATGTGAGGGGTTTAGCCCTCCTATCAGGACAGTTTCCCAGTGGAAATGCCCTTCCTGAATCTGTTATTAGTTCTTTTGATGCCAAAGAATAGGTGGATGAAAGCAAACTTGACAGGCATGGCCCAAGTTTGCAATCATGGAGCTGTCCCGGATTCTAGTGGGTGCAACACATTCTGGATTCCCTTTTCTGCTTTGGCCAGGGTTCTGGAGAGCTGCTATTTGGAGGCTTTTGACATTCTCTGATCTTTGCCTGCGGAATATATCTGCTGATATGGCTGCCCACCTCCTTAGGGCAGGAAGACCAGCCAAAATGGACTGCCCGCACAAACTTACATAGCACCTGAGAATTCCTGATTTCATGTCAAAGATCAGCTTGGCATTCCTAGCCCTCAAGGCCATGGTCTCAGGCTTGAAAGTGAATGGTAAAATCTCAAAATCTCAAGGAGGTTGGTAGGCTGAGTCCAGGACCCTCCTTCTGCGTGGCCCATCCCATGCTGTCTGGGCACACTCTAGGCTATTTCCCTGCACATCCCACTTCTTGCCTGCACATTCCATGCATTGCTCTCATATGGAGGAAAAAGGCTTTTGTGAGGCAACGATGGTGAACCTCTCCTAGCCTTAGGGCAGAATTAAATTCAGAGGAGCTCTTGGGAGGCAAAGGCAAATAGAGCTAGGGGGGTAGATAGATCCCCAGCTGCACAAGCAGAACCTTCTCCAGCTGCTGGTGGCCCTCTCCTTGCTCATGCTGCTGCTGGTGGCCAGGCGTGGGGGAAAGGGATGCGCCAGCCACCATTCCTGGCATCCAAGCGCTTGCGTAGCACATGGGGCTTGGTTACTGGTGAGAGCTCCGCAAAGCACAGGTGCACTTGCCGGGAATTCAGACTCTGGGCTTTGTTTAATACACACAGCTAGAGGGGCAATGACTTATATGCCAAATATTTTCATGGGAAATACAACATAGGCACTACCACAACTGTCCTCTCTAAATGGCAGGTTAGTCATTCAAACTGAATTGCTTCCCCCTGAAGCACTATTATTTATTGTCCCTCAGAAAGAGCAATGGAACAATGTCACTTCTGATTATTCCTTTTAACAAGTGTTAATGCCACTGCCGTCAGGAAGAACCCAAATGCTACCTTGTCTGGTTGTCGGCGGTGAGACCAAATGCACACATCCTCAAGTATGTTTTGTTGCTGGCTCTCCCACAGCTGGGTGAAGAGCAGGGAGAGGCAGAAACAAAATTACTTTTTCAAAATATGGATTAGTGCATGTGGGTTGGAAGTACCGAAGTGTGATTTGTTTCTAGGCATTCAGCATAGGTAGCTTGGAAAGGAATAATTTTGGAGCACACACCCCTTCATAATCTAAGCAGCGCTTGGGTGTGCTAACGAAAGCACTTGTGCTTATTGCTGAATGGGGGGAGTGGTGGCACGTACATCCACTCTGCTCACAGCTGCCTGGTAGGCGTCCCCTGCATGATGATCTGCCCATCTAGCAAAAGTCAGGTTCTAAAACTGCCTTCCCGTGCACATTTTGCAGAGGAACGTTCTGGGGCACTGAGCAGAATCTACTACAGAGCAAGCCCATGGAGGGCTGGGCTTCTGCCACCTGAATCCCTGGCGCGTTTACTCTTCTGTCACTCCCACAGAATTCAGTGGGCTGCAGACTCCCAAGGAAGCATGCAGAGAATTGCAGCCTTGGTCAGAATTCGCCTCTGCTGAATTGTGTCCCGCGCGATTCCACACGAAAGCCAGTCAGGCAGCTGCAGACCTGAGGGCTGCCTAAAGCGGGAAGCAGCTCTCACTCAAACGGGGAAAGCTCATACTTGGGTACATGAGGACTGTTGCTTGCCCAGCGCTGGCAAGTTACACCCCTCCGAGTGGTAGACACGGTTCCTCTGTAGTCATAACCACTTCCCCTTTTGCAGTTAGATTGAAAATCTGAAAAAAAAGAGACATATATGTATGTATGTCTGTAGCATCATCCCCCCCGCACGCACGCACACACAAATTCACCCTTCTTTTCCTTAAATGTTCAAGCAGATGGTGCAGCTCTACAGGTAGAAAGAATTAGAAAGGTGGCCCTGCACTGACCTGAGGAAGGCAGCAGATTGCTGAAATGGGCTGGGGGAAGGGAAGTGAGAGTGAGACAAAGAAGGCCAGAAAAGGAAAGTGGTGGAAAGGAAGAAGGAAGACAGATGAGGAGAGAAAGGGTGTGACAAAGAAGAGGAAAGAGAAAAGAGTGGAGAAGGAAGATGGACAGGCCATTGCGGCTCTATTTTGTTATTTCATAGAATCATAGGAAAGTAGACTTGGAAGGGGCCAGAGGGCCATTGGGTCCAGCCCCCTGCTCAGTGCAGGCCACCAGTTAAACCATCCTTCTCAGGTGGCTGCCTAGTTGCCTCTTGAATGCCTCTAGCCTGAGAGAGCCCACGGTGGTCATTGGTTCCATTGCTGTACCGCTCTAACAGTCAGGAAGTTTTTCCTGATATCCAGCTTTCTGTAACTTGAGTGAGTTATTCCATTTCCTGCACTCTGGGATGATCAAGAAGAGATTTATGCATTTAATATATTCATAACACACTCTTTTTTTCCCTTTCAAGGAACTCAAGGCAGCTCCCATAGCTCTCCTCCTCCTCTTCTCAGTCTTATCTTCACAACAACACTGCTGTGAGGTAGGCTGGGCTAAGAGTCTGTGACTTGCCTAGGGTCTCCCAGTGAGCTTCATGGCTGAGCGGGGGCTAGAACTGGCATCGCCTGGATGCCCAGTCCAGCGCTCTGGCCAGCACACCCCACTGGCTCTCCAGCCCTCCCAAGAATGGCTCTTGTGCCACCCCTTATTCTGGTTCCACCCACCCCTGGTACGTGGCTGTTGACACTTCTGCAGACCGCAGTACTCCCATCGTGTCCTTTGATCCACTGTGTAGCACCAGGGGGCATTAGCGTCGTCACCTGGGTTTCTGCAGTAATTCTCCCTCAGGTCCCTGTAAAAGTAGACGCACAACGTCAGGTGACATCATCCGGGAGATTCCCTGTGTTTTGAGCTGCTTGAGGGGATTTTTATTTTCCTCGGGGTGTAGAAAAAGTTTTTCATTCTGCTGAATCCACATCTGTCTGTATCTGAGCAACTCTCGGTGGCAGCCTACAGAGCTGAGGCAAACTCCAGATCAGCACAACTGCCCATAAATCATTGCGCTGCAACTTGAGCAAACCATGCATAATGTTATACTGAGAACAACCACAAAAATACTATATCATCATCATCAATGAATTAAGTCTCTGTGATCTCCACTCTTTCAAGTTTTTATTTTAAATATATGCTTTTATACATGGCATGTGAACTATTTCTACTGATAATATAGTGGAGACAAGCTAAGAAGACTCGATGCATTTTCGGCAACATGTCTTGAGACTGTTTGTTTGTTTGCCCTAAATGGGTAAAGGGGGAGAAACATTGAATAGGTACATTAAAAAATGGGCACACGCATGGTGGGCATCAGGTTGGAGGAGGGTTTTCTAAGTCACTCTTGAGATCACAGCTAGATATAAATATTACGGTGAATGAATGGGTCCCCGGAAAACAGCAGCTCCCTGCCCCATCTTATTCTTTTGCTTTCCCAGGAAACATCTGCTAAAGCACAGGATGAAATTCTGTCACTGGCACTGCGGGGTTCTGTCCTGGAATAAGTGGCAGCCATTGAGGATCAATCAAAGGGTGAGAGAAGAGAATCTCATTCAACCTTAAGCCTTTCAAAGCTATTTACTAGAACACTGTTTGGAAAGACTGTTGAGGCAAACATACGCATTTGGGAAGGAAGAGGGGGTTCTCGTGTGACGATGGGGTGTCATAGAGCTCCACGCCTGGCATTTCTTTCCTGAGGCAGTCACTGATGTGGTACCCCGGTAATTTCTGCCAGTGCCCCAATAGCAGTCTCCAGTGAATGTGGCTTGCCCAGGAGAAATAATAGGAACTGCAGCTACAGGGGAAGAGAAGAACAACAGCACAGATGAATAAATCAACCGCATATTTGTTCAATGGCCAGTTTTGTTAATGCCCCAATGCTGTAGAATGCTGAAGCTGTGATAGTGCAAGAACACTGAGAAATGTTCAGGAGCAAAACAAAGTGGAGAAAAGGAGTAGACATATCATAAGAGCGCCCAGGACTTTTCTTAATGACTGAGAGCCTTCTGTTGCTGGTTCGAGAGGAATGGTTTCTGCAGCAGCTTATTATTCCAGCCAACAGTCCAGGCCTAATTTATCTGCTGTTCATGTGCTTTATAGCAGAGCTCAAAGCAGCTTTCCTAAAAATGTTTACTCAGGTGAAAGGACATCTCAATGCAATGGAACTGCAATCTTGGGGAAAGGTTAAGTTTATTTACGTTTGCAACTCAGTCTATTTCTCAGACAGAAAGGAGCATTTGAAAAATGCAGCTGATAAAATCAATGTAATGACATGTGCATTGAAAACACAATACAATACATTGGAATTCTTCAGGAAGACTTGGATATTTTTATGTTTTTTCCCTGCACACCTCTCTGAAAGCATTTTACCTTTAAGGGTTGATTAAAAGCCATTTTGAATCAATAAATTACAAATATAAAGCAGATTGAGTTCACTTTGTACCAGCTTCATTTGTAAGAATTCAGCCCAGAGAATATTTCTAGATTTGCCATTTTTAAAATATTTTTATCATTTAAATGGAATGGAAATTTGTGCACCTGCGCTATCTCTTCTGTTCCTGCAGGTGTGCAAATTTCCTTCTATGCCCAACAGATGATTGGACTTCTTGTGAACTCTCTTTTCCTTCTACTCCCTTTCAGTCCTCCTACTGGGCCCCAGCATATCCTTCACAGCAGAACCTGTTCGTTTCACACCTTTTAATTTTTTTTCTATGGAGTGTTATTCTCCTAGCATTTTAAGGATAGCATTTTACTGATACTTGCAAGGCACCCTGAGTAAACATCTTTTGAAAGGCAGGATATAAGCAAAGCTGGGCAAGGAATACTCTTTCTCTATGGAGCTCCTTTGAGGAAGAGGCATGAGCAGGGCGATCCCAGACACAGTCTGTCTTCCCCCTGTCCCCACTGGGCCATTCGGCCATATAGACAAAGCATTTAGCAGGAGAAGTTGGACACAGACACCCCGGCATGTGGGACAGTAGCATTTCAGATTTTGCTTTGAATCAATAGCCTGTTTCTTTAAAGATAGATACTCAAGGCTATCTTAAAAATCAAACTGATTGTGGTTACAGAGATTCAAAGTGAACAAATTTGCATCGTCCTATTTAGCAAATACAGTTTTGGACACAAATGAACACAAGAGCACCTGTAAAAGGGTCCCCAGTGTTTATTTTTTCTGCTTTTAATATAAGTGGATGGATTTGTGAAATATACAAATACAGCTTTCTAGTCTTCAGCAAAAGCAGACTAAATATCCAGAAAAGTAGCCATTTAAAGGGGAAACTATATGTCACTCATATAAATGTTGAATGTGCTCCAAGTTTTTCAGTCGCTTCCACTGATCTACTATCAGTCTTTTAGCTATCAAATGGCAAAGAGATTCCATTTACAATTGCCATTTGTTAATTTCCATGAAGGTAAATAACTTAAAAGGGTGTGTACATCTGTGCACATGAAAAAAACCTCTCTGCAAAAAGTAGCTTATTGACAAAACATATGTTTTAATGAAGCACAAACTGTATTGTACTGCTAGCAATTTGCCAAATCAGACAATTCCTTGTTAAAGAGATATTGCAGTGTCCTTCAGTCATGAAACAAATGTTTTTGCTGAACAAGTTACAGTATAAGATCCATAAAGATCCATAAAGAAGACAGGTAGGCACCAAAACTGTGGTCCACTGATTTGCCATTTTGTGGTAGCAATTTCTCAAATTCCCGAAAGTGCCAATGTGTCCAAAAAGATTAGGGACACCTGCTGTAGGTCACTGGGTTTTCCCGAGAGTAATTCCTAATTGATCCCCTGGGAAACTACAGACTTTAGGGATAGAAAAGTGTCTCTTTGAGATTTTGAGTATATTCATTGACGTTAACAAAGACTGGTATAGACAAGGTGCAGGGCAAGGTGAGGTCGGCTTCAGAGAAGGAGAGATGCAGCACAGTAACACTTTCCTAGTTATTTCAATTATTTCTTCAAAGAACCAGCAAGACCTGCTTCTTCATATAGGAAAGAATACATGCTTCAGGAGTGGGGTTGAAGGCAAAGGAAAAGAAGAAGATGAAGGTTATGAACTGGTGACAAGACTGAATATTTAAATATATCCAAAAAACTAAAACCCTCATGTAAAGAGGCTGAATCTGAAGGGAAAAATAAACAGAGTTTGCTATGCAAGCAACAAGCTAATGATTGGAAAATATATCTTCTTGATCGCAGCAGGAAATGAGGCCGTGAATGTCTAACAACATGAAGCTAAAACAGGAGGAGAGGAAAGGCAGTGTGACTGTTGCAGAAAGAGGACAGCAGACCAAAAACAAGTGAGACATTTGAGAGATCAAGTTACACAAGAGGGTTAACATGGCAATGTTTCAAAGAACTGCTCACAAAAAGCTGATGAGCCAGGATTGTTATTTGGGGCAGTTTACTGATTATGCAGTAACGGACCAGACTATAATAGGAACTGGTTATGTGAACTTAGAAGATGTGAACTTGACCCTAGATGAAGCAATGAGAGTCTATCACATGGGTCCTCAAACTAAGGCCTGGGGGCCGGATCAGCCCGCCATGCCCATTTATCCGGCCCGCCATGTCCATTTGGACCCCTCGCATGCGCGCCCGCAGCCACACGCACACATGCCGCTGCCCACCTCACCCCGCGCGCGGTTTGCTCGCTCAGAGGAAACGATGTCCAAGCGAGCAAGCCGCTGCCCCGTGTGCCCACCTCACTGCGCGTGCCCGCCCAGGCCTCGCCGAGCTCTCCTCGCCTCGTTGCGTGCCCCACCCCCGCCACAGTGCCCCCGCGTCAGTCCACACGCACCGCCTGCGCCACCTTTCCAGCCCATGCCCAGCACCGGCAGCTTTCAACTGGCTCCCTGGTGGAAAAGTTTGAGGACTCCTGGTCTATCAGGAAGCAGGAATTACTCTGAAAGCCCTGTAAAAGGACTAACCCAATGAATAGCAAGCAAGAGGACAAGCAGGGAAAAAGTTAAAAGTCAGCAAGCAGGATTTTGCACAAATAGCCTATTGTTCAGGCATCCGGCCAGCTTACTGTTGAATAGATTTGCTAGGTAGCAGTGCTTGGCCTACAGATGACACCAAGCAGCGCAATGCCAGAGTCAGGTGACTTGGCCTTTTGCCTAAGTGGAGACCTGTAACTGGTTGCAAAAGAGAAGTTTCTGCCTCTTTGACATGGGTAAGAGGGAGTCAGAGTCATCTGGCCGAGTGTGTGTCCTGACCTAATTTTGATACATTAAAAAAGATTCACATTGGATAATGTTCTGTCCTTTCCCTCTGGTTCCAAAAATTGAAACTGATCCCACAAAACCAGGGACAACAATGCACTGGCTACCTCAACAGGCTGAATTAGTTGTTGTTGTTGTTCTTGTTGCTAGTCACGAAGTCGCAACCAACCCATTGTGACCTCATGGACAACAATCCTCCAGGCCTTCCTGACCTCCACTATCCCCCAGCGTCCACTTAGGCCCCCAGAGTCCACTACTTCAGTGACTCCCTCTAGCAACCTCATTCTCTGCCGTCCCCTTCTTCTTTTGCTGTATACTAATATACAGCAAAAGAATGCTTAGATCACTGAGCATTAGTATATAGCACAAAATTTGTAAACACAAGTTTAACAAGTCACAGTAAAAAAATTAACTAATTCCCAGTTTGCATTAGATGTGGTCACGCAATCCTTAGCCAATCATTTAAGCATCACAGCTTTTGAGACTTTACAGCATTTGGCAAATGACATATCATCACAGTATAAACTTTTCTCAATCAAGCCCTACTTATCCAACATTTAATGAATAATAATGCTATACTTCAAGCATCTACTTGAGCTTGTCCTATTGCAATTCTAGGGGACAAACTCAGAGTAATGTTGGTTTGAAGACAGCAAGCCATTTCTGAAAATTGTTTTCATAATCTCTGCTTCTATAAAAAAAAGTCACATACAAGCAAGCTTACCTGCATAGAGAAATAAAAGTAACACAAAAATATCTTTGCAAGACCTCATTTTGGCAAAAGGCAGGTGATGTGCTGAATGTTCTGTCTTTTTATTGAGTTTTATTGAGAATTTGTAGTTATGCAAACATCATGTAGGCAGGATATGCAAATTGTGTTAAACATTATCTCAGTCAGATGAACATCTCTTCTCTGGCCTAACGTTCAGATATTCAGGAACTTTCAAAATGATAATTGAATATTTGATAATATGTTGGGGAAAGGATTCACACATTTCCCAGTACCTGAAAGATAAGTTTTTGTTCTGAATTCTTACATTTCTTTTGTTAATCAGAGCACAATGAAACATATTAATAAAATGTTGAATAAACATTAAAATGATGAGCAAATAGAAAAGTTTTTGCCTGGTGTCAGAACATGTACAGCATGGGCACCAGGCATACTTCTCTGGGGATTGAATTCCATAAACAAGGTGCCACTGCTGAAAAGGCCCTTCACCTTGCTGCTTGCTTCATGTGTCATCATGCCCATGTTCAGCTGAAGCTATTAAGAGACTTGCTGCTATGACAACTTGGTTCCATGATATGATAACCCACCAAGGACATCCAGAGACGTTGGGGGGTTTTGTCATCCAAACCTGGACCCTGGATGTCTTATTTTCAGGAACGAGCCCTGAAAAGAACCCAAGGCTTGTTATAAGTTTGCTATTGCCTACAATGGGTTCTTGTTTTCTCTGTAACCATGAGACCAATTTTATCATGGATTGCAATGATCTGCAATGGAGCTGTATTGTTTAAAAAAAAAAGCCCATACCATTTGTGATTCATTTTTTGTGATTTTGCTTCCACCCATGCCAAAATGGCACTTTAGAAAGACTATCTTTTCTTCCCTGACTTTTTGATTTTGGGTGTTTCATAATTACACATTAGGGGTTAAATACATACTGGGGTGACAAATTTTAATTATTATTTTTGTAGGTCTTTCGCAAATGCACATTTCTGGCTATCCAATATAGATATTGACAAGACGAGGCTGCCTGTTGGCTAATTTGTACACAGCTGCAAAGGGCTGGGGAGAAATAGCAGTAAGAGAGCTGGTGTAGTGTTTGGAGTACTGGGAAATTCGGGTTCTAGTTCCCACCTGGCCATGAAGCTCACTGGGAGACTTTGGGCCAGCCACTCACTCTCAGCCCAACCTACTTCATGGGGTTGTTGTTGTGAGGATAAAATGCAGCTATATAAGCTGCCTTGGGTTCCTTACCAGAGGAAGAAAGGTGAGATACGAATGCAACAATGACAACAATAGAAAAGAGGGATCCATGTGTGCAGTTATAAGCCATCAAAGTGGGGTGGGAGGGATCTGTTTCTTCTGGTGATGTGACCCTAATAGTTTCAAGTGTTGAACTAACACTTCTCAGTGCCCTTCACCTTTTCAATACTTCCCTGACTCTCCAGCTATTCCAGGAAAGGGAGAGACTAACTCTCCACCCTGACCTTTTGGCAGATCCCTTTCAGAATAGTTACTGTAAGTGCACTTGGCTGGGTGGGATTGATTGTAGACATCAGTGGGATCTGGAGCAATGATAAGCTAGACTTACTGGTTGATCATGGAGCAATGTTACCAAGTTCAGCTAAAGGTGTTAACGCTTCCCTTGTAGGCTGTGCGTGCTGCGGGGACTGGGGTGGAGGTGAAATCCAAACTGTGTGACGTTCAGCTCGCTGCACCCATCCCTACTTGAGTGGACTTCCAGTTATGGGTCGTGGGCTCTGTTTAACTTGGAAAATCCCAAGCTGATTGAATGCATTCCAGAGCCTAAGTAAACATGTTTTGACATATTTTCTGAGTCCACCTCAGGCCAAGTTCTTGGTTTAGATGTTAATTCTAATTATTTATATTTATCTATATACATTTATTTATAGGCCACCTATAATTGCCAAGACCTTCCTAGGCAGCTTACAATACATAAAACATATTAACAAAGTAAAACACATTAAAACCAATTAAAACATAATAAATTAAAACACATATAAAAGCAATACGAAAAGGGTCACAGCATTCGGGCTAAATGTTTAAAAATATCCTAAAGAGGTATGTCTTTGCCTGGTGCTGAAAGGAAAATAAAGATGGCGCCAGGCGAATTTCCCTAGGGAGGGAGTTCCAAAGATGGGGAGCAGCAGCGGAAAAGGCCCTTCGCCTAGTTGTCACCCCTCTCGTCTCCCTGCAGGGTGGTTCTCGTAGAAGGGCATCCTGAGTGGATCTAAGGGGGCGGGTAGGTATATATAGTCCTTTACAAGAAATTATGCATGCACTTGTGCACAGCTCAGAGGAAACAAGCCCACAGAAGTTGGCTATGCACAGTGCCAAGGGAATGAAGTGCTGGCCATCAAAGTACCACCATATTCTGGGGCAGTTTCAATATTTTAACATGGATGGCATATGAGGGAGAGAGGTAGGACACAACGCACACACTCAAATATACCCTCCATTGAGTAAATGTGCATCTGGCACTTCAGTCATTAAAGCCTGCCTGGAGTCAGGTGCTTAGAGAGGACTGACCAAGCACTCCTGATGCTGGACTTCCTCAGGATAGCAAAGTGCCGCCTCCTGAGTCACCTGGGCATGCATATTAAGCTATAGAGGTGCTTATGCAGTGATAGAAAGAGCAAGAACATAGGCCTGCCTCACTCCAACAGGGCTGGTGTTGGGCCTAGTTTAGATAGAAGCATTCTGGGCTACCATGTCCTGCTTTAACAGACTGTTGTTTATTAGGCTAAGGGCTTTTCTAATGGAGACTGTTCATTGCTACATCTGCTTTCAGTTTTCATGCAGAACTGAGATCTGAGCATGGGCCATTTCCTTTCCTACTCTCATACTACATAACTTCTAGGTGGCATCATGGTATAGCAGAACACCACACACACCCAGCTGCTATTTGTCTTCTACCTGCCCCAAAATCTTGATAGAGATGCTGCTTAAAAACAAAAGAGGAGCAGAAGGGACTTGATATCATCTCAAGCATCAGTAGGGAGAAACCACCTGCAGAGCAGCTCAAAGAGTGAGCATTGAGTTCACCGTTCCCTCCTCCTTCTTCCTCAACTCTACTCCCTCTTCTTGCCTGCTTCCAGGATTTCTAATCTTTGACTAGCAGTCCAGATTTGATCCTGTTTGATAACCTGTAATGTTCTGAACTGCAATTTCTTGGTAATGTAATTGATACCTGTGGTTAAGCAAACCCTGGAAGGATTGCAGTACAGTGTACAAAAGAATGGGAGGAGAGGCAGAATGTGCACACACAAGAAAAACTTGATTGCTATGTCAGAACCAGGTCACAGTGCTGTGGCAACAAAAGCTTGCAACACTTAATTTTTTGTCAGTTCAATGACAGTTCGTTCAGATGAGTGAAAGATTGTTGGAATTGCAATTTGGATCTTTTTCACCTTTGGAGTTGTGATTCTTCCTGGAATTGCTTATTAATTCCCCACTTGGTGGTGGATTCAGCTAGCTATGACATTCCCCAACATTTTTCCCCTGTTGTGATACTGGTAATGTTGTTACTTTCCTTCTGTTACCTTAAGGATGGGTCTTTTAAAATTCATATTGTATATTGTTAGCAGAAAATCTTGTAGAGCAAAATGAGAGCTAATAAGTAACAGAGGTTAAGAGAAGGTTCTCATCTCTGTCACTTGCTCCAAAAATGGTCTTGGAGCAAGAATATTAATGACCTACCTTACAGAACAGTTCTAAGGTTTAGTGGGTTGTGTAGGTGAAGCACTTGGAGTGCTCTGAGGCACGATAATATAACTATATTATCCACAGTACTACTATTAGGCTACTAGGTATAAGTCACAGGGCATTTGCTGCATTTTATATTAAAATAATATGTAAATCTAAAGCAAAATATTAAGTGAAATGATAGGCTTTTGGCACAACATAGTAACTCACTGTCTGGTCGTACATGTGTTGGCACAGGTATGCTTCATCCACATAAGTTATGTGTACCTTTATCTGGCTGGATTCCTCCTCATCATCAGCAGCAATATTAACATATTTCCTCTTGCAAGGAACTCAAGGCAGGTTACAAGGTTCTGCTCCTCTCCATATTATCCTCATAATGACAATCCCATGAGGGAGATTGGACTGGGAGTCTGTGACTGACCCAAAGTTACCTAGCAAGCTACATGGCTGAGTAGAGAATAGATCCTGGAGTTCCTGAATCCCAGTCCAACACTCTAACCACTGGCTCTCTTTAGTTTTACAAGGATCAATTATCCTTGACTTCCACTGTGTTTTCCTGTGTGCATTACCTGCTTATTTCAATGTATTTTATCATGTTGTAAGCCGCCCCGAGGTTTCGGCAAGGGGCGGCATAGAAATGTTATAATAATAATAATAATAATAATAATAATAATAATAATAATATTTCTCGAACCTGCAATATGGTTGATTTCACCTACACAGAAAGTTGCTGGAAGGTTAAATAACTTTCAGTCTGCTGGGAAAGCGTTGGAAGGCCACAGATATTGCAAAAGGATACTGATTAGATTTTTGCTGCCAATAAACCTGTTTCTTAATACTGTTAGCAGACACAGCTTGACTGCCCCCTCTCCTTTGCAGGCTAATATCTGGGTCTCCCTGGTGGTTCCTGACTTGCAAAGAAGGAAAAGGACCTTAAAGGTTTAGCGGTAAGTTTCAGAAAGCAGTGGGAAAAATCTTCCACCACATTTTTCTGGAGTACTGGCTATTTTGGATGCAGGATATCAATACAGCATTTTTTAGGGACATGTGCCGGTGCTTTAACAATTACACTGTCTGCACCAATATAAACCTACAAGCTGGATTTACATCACACAGCTTCCAAACTGCATGTACCTGCAATACTTCCTTTCACTGGATGGAAACTAGAGGAGATATCGTGGCCATTGGTCATGTTGGTTAATGTCCATTCTGCCCCACGCAGGGAATTCTTGATAAAGAAGGCGTATCTTCCCATGTCATATTTTAAAATATTGCTCAGTTCCCCCCTTGAATAAAGCATGACAATTATTATTTTTATATTGCACAATTCAATTTTATAATTCTTCCAAATTATTATTATTATTATTATTATTAATATTATAACATTTCTATGCCGCCCCTTGCCAAAACTTCAGGGCGGCTCACAACACAATAAAATACATTGAAATACAATAGAACATAATAAATTACCATTAAATACAAAAATACAAAAAATACACTGAGTCACAAATATAAAATTAAAATTATCAGTATAAAATAAGTAAATAAAAATATAGGAGGAGAAAAGAGAAGGAAGAAGAAGTTGCCCTGGCCAGATCATATGTTTTAACAATTAAAATGATGTTTAAATAAAAAGGTCTTTACCTGGCACCGAATGTGCAAGCTTTTAAAAAATGTACTCTGGTTCACATTCAGGATTGCAAACAACACAAGTTCAGATGAACTGTGAACTGAAGCTAAATTCTTTTCCATCCTGACTTAAAATTGCATGCCAAAAGAGCAGTCTTTTAGTGCTCCCTACAGGTAACTGGGAGTAATGCTGCTAAGCAATTTAAAACCTAGAGATGCCATTTCAGCTTAGAAACACATCACAGAATCTTACTAGTTTATGTGTGAAGTAGCTAACCTGAATTAATACAAGTTATTTAGTTAGCTAATTATTAAAGTGTGTTTAACTCACTTTTTGTTTTAGGATATAGACTGGTAATCAGATTAGAGAACATTATAAAATCATGGTAATTCAAACTAGGATTTTGATATTGGTTTCCAAAAATGAATCCTGTGAGCTTTTCTGAATCCCTGGGTCTGATCTTCTGAGCAGAGGTACATAGGACTGCACAACTAATGCTTCATGTGCGTGTTTCAACAGGTATCCCATGGCTGAGTTGATTTCGACAGATATCTCCAATATTGTCAGAAATGTAGCCCTTCTGGCAGTATTGGGGATCACCATATCCTTTGAACTTGCATATCTTGTGCATTCTGAATTGTGTCCCACAGTGTGCAGGTAAATAGAATACATCTTTTGAAAATTTCACAAAGTCATACACTCATGGAAATTGGCACTAAATTAGAAAGCATTCTGAAGTGGCTGATTAAGTCATGCAAGGAAGTTGCTTGTAGACCAACAATACAATTCTACCAGGTGTTGACTCAGGGTCGACCACTTATGCAACCCATAAGTTCCAGTTTGTTTTTGTTTACTTAATGTTTGGACCACAATAAAACTGTTTTGTACCTTTACAGTGTTGAGTATTTTGTATACATCAAGGGGTAACAATACCAATGAAATCCATTTCAGTTTCCGGTTGTAGCACAAGACAATATGGAAAAGTCAAAGGTGAGTATTTTTGCAAGGTGCTGTGCATGACTTCCCGGAGGTGACTTCCCCAGGTACATGTACATGGAGTCAAAGCCTTCACAATGCATAAAGGCACCATCCAATGTGGAGACTCATAACCCTTTGAACTTGAAGAATTAGAAATATCCAATGGCAGGTGGAAAGAGCATAGAAGGTTGGATTGCTGCCACACTCCCCGTGACCTCTACATCGTTCCCCTCTTTTTGTAAGGAGGAGAGGTTGAGGACCTCCGGAAGGATACAATTGGAGGATACCAATGTCTTACCCCTCCCTGCCCTCTATAATGCCCCCCATGCTAGTACCAAAGATGGTCTTCAGAACTCAACCAGGTATCTAGAACAACTAGAGGATATTTGGACCCTCTTCTGGGCAAAACCCAGGGGGTACCTGCTGCCTGCCAGGTTTTGAAATCTCCAAAACAGTATGTTCCCAGTGGGGAAGAAAGCTGCAATGAGCCTGGAACGGCTTGTGGCAGAAACAGGAATCAAGGGAAATGACTCGCTCCTCCTGCGCCGTCCTGTGAGATGCTGGCAGGAGGGCTGAGCAGGGAGCAGGAACTATGATGAGTGCAGTGTTGGTTGTTCACACAAAGACCAAACCACCTTGGCTTATTGCCAGGTTTGGTCTCCATTACATGTGAACATGGCCTAAGAGTCAAATGGCACTAGGATAACTGCATTCAATATGCACTAAATGTAATATTTTGTATAGAATAATTTTATTTCACTTATATTTAATCCAATTCAATAACTTTGAACACCCTAGACTGCCTATTTAAGTTCTGGCTGATTTACACTAATTCTCTCTCTCTCTCTCTCTCTCACACACACACACACACACACACACACACACACACAATGTACCCCTATTCCCTGTACCACTGTTTTCTCATTGTGATCATGATTGGACACCACTGCATCCTGATAGAAGTAGCTGAAGACGGTGTGTTTTTCCAGAATAGAAGAAACTGCTCCTGTAATCCAGTTTACAGTAGAATTTTTCTTATCACTGAAGGCAAATGTGACCAACAATCCATTCTGGGACTGAAAGAAAAACACCACTAGTACCTCACAGCCACGGTGCAGGACACTCATCACCTGGATGAAACCCAAGATTTTGGAGTGAAGGAAGGTTAGATTGAAATGCCTTGAAATTAGGATATAATTCTAGTGGATCAGGATATGTGAACCCAACAACTTTAACAATGATTTATTAGCTATACCTCTCCTTCGCATGGTTAAGAATCATAGAATAGTAGCATTGGAAGGGGCCAAGGCCACTGGGTCCAACCCCATGCTGTTGCAGGACACCAAGTTACTCCATCCCACTCAGATGGCTGTCCAGTTTCTTCCTGCCTTCGTGTGGGCCAAGCTATGGGCCATGACCTGGGAGATCTCTTGTAATTTTAAAGGGTTAACAGCAACCATGGGGATGGGTGGGATTCAGAACAGAAGAATGGCACTGGGAGAAGGAGAGCTAACTGCCCTCCCAGAGTGTTAGTCCACTTAACATCAGAATATAAGAATGTAAGAGCATAAGAAAAGCCACCTGGATCCGTCCAGTGGTCTATCCAGTCCAGCACTCTCTTCACATGGTGGCAAACCAGCTGCCCATGGGATCCCTCAAGCAGGATGGGTACAAGACTTTGGTAAATAATAAAAATTTACTAAAAAAAAAAGAAAGCAAGACAATCTGTTTAGGTTACATGTGCATGATTTTATTTTACATTCATGTTAATCAAACATAATATTGCACTCTGGATCCCTTTCATGTGCTTGTTTGTGCATCTTGCCTTCATCAAAAGATCACTCGTTTTCCCTCATCGTTCTTTCAATCCATGGAATAAACCTGGAAACTCGAACATAAACCCCTGGTTTCATGGCCTCGGCACAGCCAAGACCCCAAGAGGTGACGCCATGAACAATATATTTCCCTTGTTCTTCACAAACCAGAGGGCCTCCACTGTCACCCTGAGAAACAGAAGTGAACAAAAGAATATAAGGGGATTAAGATAACCATAAGAAAGGCAAATTTCAACAATCTCTACACAGGTCTCACTAGCTGAATTTTATCACCTGACAATTTGTTCTGGCAGATTATCAGAAACAGGTCTTGCTGAAGGCCAAATTATACATGTCACATCCATCTGTGTACCTACCTGCAGGGTTTATTTAAAAAATGCAAATACATTCATGGGGATGAGCAGGGTGCTAATTAAAGTTATCTGAACAAGCATGGGGTGGGATTTAGCCTATTCCTCCACTGCCGCCATCCCGAAGAAATTCCTTCTCTAAACACAATATCCACATTTGGAGGAAATTCCCAATTGGTGTTACTAACATGCCAGATGCCAGTTATTTCATGTAGGAAACCAAACATGCCTTCATTGATCTCTCTTACCTGACAACTATCGGTGCCACCATCAATATTACCGGCACAGAGTTCAGTGGTTCTGACTCTGCCACCCAGAAAATCAGGCCGATTACACACTTTATTTTCAATTACAGGGAAGCCAGTCTCTTTCAGTAATCCCTCTCCACCAGTTCCTTTGTAAGGAAAGAAGAAAAATGTATATGCGATGAACAACTTCTGATCAATATAAACTTTGAGTTCCAGAAAGTGAATTTTCTTGTTTTATCCTCTTTTGTTCCTCTTGTTTTATCTTTTATATAAAGTTTTTTAATGACATGGGACTCTGCAAATATATTCTATATGACCATCCTGTGAGATTATATATGCCATGCTTGGCACTAATGACTTTAGATGTATTGGTAAAGAAGTGCCATGTATGGTGCAGAGCAAGGAGGTTTCTTTAACAGCACAACAGAAACTCATCCTTTTGGACAGAAGCCACCATCAGCTACTCACATGGAACTGCTGGCTTGACATCTGTCCCCAGGAAGTAAACTGGGGGTCCCGCTGCGTGGCTTTGCACACAGTCAAGGTTACACGGTTAATGCAGATCAGGTCTCAGTGTGGTCTGTACCTGAATGAGAAACTAGCATAGCTTTGGCAGCAACTGTTCTTCCTGTTGACCTCCAGAGGGCCAGCACAACCTGCCCTCCTTTATTAGGGAGATCTGAAAGCGCCCACACTGCGATCCACAGCCACACAGAGCAGACAGGTACAAGACAGACACACAGCATAGCGTAGATTGCCAGAACCGGGGCATCCGTTGTAAGCATTTTGGTAAACAAGCTGCACCCTGAGGATGAACTCACACAGCAGTCTTCTTTTCCTGGAAAACCTGAATTCATGCAGCCACTTTATTGCGGCAGTCCATTTATGAAGAGATTCTCAGAAAGGCAAACATGTACTGAGATTTCTAGCAGACTCAAGTCTGGCAAACAGGGACACATGAGCAATATGATGGAGGGGCAAATCTGACATATTTTCTTGAATAAGTCCAATAGATTCTGTCCTGCCATTTCTGTGCTGGTGCCAACTTGATCAGCAAGCTGAGCCAGTACTAAGCTTCTCTTTTTAAAGTGGGCCATGATTTGGGTAATGCATTTTAAAAGCTGGGGAAGTTTGTCCCAAATGCAGCTTCTATTCCACAATTTGCTCAAATTTTTGCAAATTGCAGAATGGAGACCTGAATTTTGTACAAATATGAAAATACCTGGCAGAAAGCTCAAGGTGGCGAGGGTGCAGTGTGCCAGGGTGCCGTATGTGTCAAGGTGCAGAGAATGGATGCTGCTTCCACATTTCTCATACTAAATGCTCCAGCAAGAGCAAGAACTCAGATCTAAGGAAACCTTCTCAAATTGCACAAACGTATGCAAAATTATGCAATTTGTGCTAATCATAATTCATGGAAATTGTGCTAGAGATATGCTGGTCTCAGCTTCAAATTTGCACAAGAAATTAAGCAATTTTACAGGAGTTGAACCATGTCCCCCCAGTTTGGCTCACTTTTGGCCATCAGGATACAAATGCATCAAACAATGATACAGTGTGATACAACCCTACAGGCAAATGTCAAAAATTAAGCTTCTCAGACTTGTGATGAGCTGTACAAATTCCAAAATATGGTATACCTTTCATATATTCTTGTTGCCCTAACCAGGATATCTGCCTAAACCATGATTGTGATAAAAACCAAATTGTTTGCCTGAAACAGCCCTTTGGTGAACTTTGCCCAGAATTCTTAGCAAATACTGTAATGCAAACTGGCTAACAGCTTTAGCCAGGGAAGGAAAGTTAACTGGCAAGACGGACAAGTTGTTATAGTTGCCAGGTGTTTGCTCAGTGAGACACTGGTGCCCAAGGTGGCAGGAGGACCAGATCGGCCCTTGGTATGCAGAAGGGAGAGATGCTGTAAATTATACCCAAGGGCAGGAGAATTCATACTTCCAAGGACAGGACAGGAGATTGAGGCAATAAGGGCAAATGGCCCTCACCTGGGATCCCTTCATACTCGTCACCCCATGAGCCATCTCATCTAGGCTGGGGGGAATAAAAGAGGAGACCCTGAAGGGGCTCGGGGTTCCTCTTTGAGGAGAGATTCCAATCTTGCTGCCGGACTCTTTGCCAAAGAATGCTGTGCTCCCCTGTGTCATTGGTATCTATGAGTGGTATAGTATCTGTGTATATAGCCAGGCTAGGCTGAGCTTTGTTATATTGTGCCCAAGGTGGCCAAAAAGGTCTGGGGTCCTGGGGCGCTTTGTTTGGCTGTGTATTAGTGCTGCTCTCCAAATCCCCTTTTCCACCCCGCTTGTGTATTCTTTGCCTTAGTGTTTTAGCTATTTTAGTCCCATCCTCCCCTATCTTTTAGCCTTTTAATAAACCCTTTCCTCCCCAGTGCTTGGGTTGTCATGTGATGAATCCAGTGACTGGTCTGGAGTTTGGGGACCAAAGAGGTTCTGGGCCCAGTTGGCTGTGGGAGTGGGGAATCCTGGGAGACTATCTGCTCCAAATACCATCAGATCTTGTGGCAGCTCTGTGTTCCTCAGCTTCCAGAGTTATAAGTGAAGGCACATCTGATTAAAATCAGTGGAGCCCTTAGTACATATGTTGAGGGGTTTTGTTTTTTGTCTTTTCTTTTTCCTCTCATTTTGAATAGCTGCTCAGAAATAACGCACCTTTTGTATCACCCCATCCAGTGACATAGCATTCTGCCCCGCCTGGTACCACTGCATTGACAGAAGGCAAACATGCTGGAATTACTTCGTTGGTGATCAGTACAGGGCTGAAATAAACAATTCCAAGAAGTTTGTCTGAGACAATACACATATTTTCCACTGGTGTTATAACATCTGGCTCATTACATGAAGCCTGTCTCCCTCCCTCCCTCCCTCCCTCATTCACACATATTTATGTGCACACGCACACACATGCACACACACACTTGGTATCTCTCCCTATTTTGTTTCTTCTCAGACTACATTTAGGACAGGTTTTTTTCTGGTGCTTGCAGTTTTATAGAATCATAGAATAGTAGATTTGGAAGGGGCCAGATGGTTCAGCTTCAAGTTGAACCATCCCTCTCACATGGCTGTCCAGTTACCTCTTGAATACCTCTAGTGTGGGAGAGCCTGCAACTTCCCTAGGTCATTGGTTCTATTGTCATACTGCTCTAAACAATCAGGAACCTTTTCTAAGCAGAATCTGGCTTCCATGTGCTACAAAGACTTGTGTTTCAACCTAGCAGTAGCATAACTCTTATCTGTAGGAGAGGATAAAGTTTTAAAGTTTAAAGTTTTCCCAACTTTCTCCCACTGTCCCCACTCATCCCCTTCTCATCTGGTCCCCCACTCTTTCATCACACCGATTTTAATGGAATTTGTGGTTAGGAAAAAGCAGGCATGCAAAAACAAGTGGAGGGAGAAGACAGTGAAAGTATCACAAAGAGCAGGATAAGGGGCCATTTAGCTGGACGGCTATATGAGAGGAAGCAAGAAAGGCATAAAAGCACATGGGAGGAAGAATCACTCACTACATGATAAGCTGAGGGCATGGACAGAGGAGATGCTGGCTGAAGTAGCTTTAGATTCAACCAAAGAAGAAGAGAGTTAGGAAATGGCCTTCATGAACCATCAATGTGCCATTAAGGCTCATATCTACCCACGCAGGGAGAGGAAAGCAATGGCAGTGGTGGCGGAACTCTGAACTCCACACGTCTCCTTGCCTCCATGTCTTTTTCCTCCACTCTTTCCTTCCTTCCTCTCTCTCTCTTGGCAGTGACTCTTCACTGCAGATGTTTGAAGGAGCCAAATTCTGAATTACCACCCCCTTTATTTTTAAGCCCCCTTTGTACACCATCAAAGGTGCACATGCAGCCAGCAGCATTAAAAAGGCAACAACAGCGGCAAAACAAAACTGAAACTGCCAGTTCCCCTGTAATGGCAGCAATGCACTAAGGCTTGTGCCATGCACTTGTGCTTCAAACCCAAAAGGCAGAGCACATGTGATCTTTCCAACTCTTTCTACATCTTCTGCAATTACACTTGTGTAACACACAGAACCACATTACAAACCCAGGGGCAACTGTGATGCATTTATTAGAATGCCATCTGAAAGAGGTGCACTTTGAAAAAAAATACCAGCATGGAGCTGGCTCAGACACCAAAGGGGCTCTAGAGGAGACCTTCCCTTGGTGCACTTTTTCATTGCACATGCTCCAGATATCAGTTTCTGGCCCATGATCCTTCAGGCTTCATTTTTTCCTAGTATTTTACAGTTCCTTCATGCACATACCATTTTGAAATGCAGAAGACAAGTAAAAGTGCTGACAGCTGGAAACAATAAAGTGATGTCCAAGTTCAGTGTTTTGTCCTGAATCCTGACTTGCACCTCACACAGCCTGATCTTAAGCATGTTTTCTTGGAATTAAGTCCTGTTTCCTAGAAATAGGTATAATACCAGGCTGTTACAATGAACCCAGACGTCATGTTCTTTGAGTAACAGGGCTGGTTTGTAAACAACCTCCTGTGTTTAGTATAAACATCCATTCCTTCTTCTGCTAGCACGAACTCTGAATTGCTGCAAGTTAGCTGTAAAACTCAGTAATGTAGAAAGCCTTTGAGTTTAACACCCCTCTCACGCTTTTCTCCGTAAAGCAAATTTGCAACCAAATTTGCAATTAAGTGGAGGATGATCAAAGGCCAAGTTTGCTCTAGCACTGTATCCTGGGACTTCAATGTCTAGCTCACTCCTGTGGAACACAACGCACCTCTCATGCTATTGTTCTGACTATAATTCTCTCTCAATAATATTTTGTTTTTCCATGAGCTACTTTTAGAACATTCCTTTTGAAGGATTGTTTCTCATTCCCATGAGCTGCCAAGTAATGGATGTGCCAATCTTGAAGAATTATAATTCCAACTGGCAGACATGGATTTCAAGAAGTAGCACCTGTTTTGCAATACAGGCAGTCCCCAAGTTACAAACCTGTGAGTTATGAAGTACCTGTACTTACGAAAAAACTGCCATAAAGCCTATTTTTCAACATTACTGCAGGAAAGCATCATAGAGAGAGAGGAAGTAAAAAGGTAGAGAGGGAGGCCCTAAAGTGTCACCATAAAGATAGAGGAAGCAAAGCAGGAGAGAGGGAGGTCTCCAAAACATGCCTTCCTGCCCTGTCCATCCAGAGAGGGAAATCTCTCCAGCATTTCCTTGTTGTCATGAGGAGGCACTGATCAGTTTGGGGAGAGGGAGCCTACAGATATTTGCAGTTCTTCCACTTTCATGGGGGTCCTGAGCCCCTAACTCCAGCAAATGTGGAGGGCTTATTATGCATGATCAGACTTAAAGATGAATTTCCGTTTTCTCAGGAATGGAGCTCATTCATATCCAGGGACTGCCCATATTTTCCCCCTTCCACACATCCTCCTCCTCCTCCTCCTCTGCTGTCTCTTTCCATGCATTTTGACAGCATGTGCAGACAGGAAATCAATGCTTTTCTTTTTGGAAGCTGCTTTTCACTGTGTAGCTATCGCATTGCAGAGCAATGAATAACCACAAGGTTTTCATTATGCAACTATTATTCCCATTCTACCCGCCACTCCATGCTTTAAAATAGCTTCAGCATATCTTACAGTAATCCTCACCCCAAAAAAACCCTGCTTACCAGTTCTGTGTTTTGTAAGGATTATTCCCGGGTATGTGCAATTTCCCATTTAAAATTAACTTGATTGTTTGCTTGATTGATACATGTATTTATAGGCCGCCTAAAACTGCTGAGGCCTTCCTAGGCAGCTAAATCATGGCACCATCCTGACAACAGGAGTAATTCCAACTGCCCTGCTGCTAAAAACATGTAGTTGGGAATAACCACCTTGTTGTCAAGAAAGAGAGAACATATTTAAAGGAGAAATTGTTTTTTTTAAGGATGCCGTGGCAAACAGCATCAGCCATCATGGGGCTCAGCAGGCCCAGGCACAGGCCCTGCTGCCATCACCTGCTGCTGCCTGTGCCCCACTGCCCCCCAGTACAAGGCCCTGGTCTACCATGAAGGCAACCCCAACAGGCCACGAATTTCAACCAGCCCGGCAGATGACCACTTCCAAAACAAGCATCGTGAGAACCTTTTCACCTCAAGAGCTTCTCCACATGAGCATTTCACCACAATGGAACAGAGCCAGGCCCAGTTTGGTGTATCCAAAGCTGCCATGTAACAGTAGCACAGAAGAATGATGACATGGCCAAGGCACTACCGAAAAGAAAAAGGATGGCTACCTGCTCAGTTTCAGCAGGGCAATATCTGCCCCGTTTGGTTCTTTGAATATTTTCTCAATATCTCGGTGTTGTGTGGATGGCTCTAAAGCTCTCTCTGTGTGTGACCCAACTGCCACTTTATAAGTTGAAGCCCTTGATGACCTGCAAAAGGAACATTTACTACATGAGAACATCTCCAGGTAACCAGGAACTCACATCTCTTTACCGCAACTTACCAGGGAGTATCATCCGGGGATTTGCTGTAGGTGAGGCATTGATCATGCCATGCCTGTCTCACTTATGGAATCTTATGGGGTTGTTTGCCATTCCTGATCCTCCCGACCCATGTTTTCCCATCATCCCTTCTGTCTTTTTTCTTACCACAGAAAATCCATTAGGAAGTGTGGGAAAATGGAACTGCTGCACAATGCATTCCAAGCTGCTCTCCATCCAGCTGCTACGAGCTCTCCATCCAGAAGCACCCAAGCAGTTTGTGCCCCACATTAACCCTCCATTCTGCACCTAAGTCCCCCCCACCCCACCCCGCTGTTATGTGCCTCACAGCATGTGGGTTGTAGACATCCTCAAAGAAAATGTGGGCATAGATGAGCAGCGGTGAAAGAGCTATGCTCAGAGATATGGGCACTGATGTTAAAAAGGTTTACCGTTGCAAGCAGTGAGTTGCTGTCAGAACCCATTGTGGACTTATTAATGTGCCTCCACAGAAGTGCGCATCTAGGATTCTGAAAAAGAGAGGAAAGAAGATTAGTTTAATGACATAACACAGAAGTATTTCTGCCTGGTGAACATGTACTCTCCATTCTATGGCAATCTTACTAACAAAAAATATGATAAAGAATGTTACTTTTGAAACAGTTTAAATGTTGGAGCATTTTTAGAGTCAACTTTTTCCTTTCCAAGCCACAAAAACTTAGGCTATAAAACTCTGTTGCCTGGGTTACAACAGACTAACACTGGGATCCCTTTGGAAATTGTAACTTTCCCCCTACTGCAAATACATACTATATCTAATACAGATTTTCCCTAGCAAGTGCCTTCTTGATTTGTTGGAGTGCAACTGTCATAACTGACCATGCAGTCTGGGAATGATAGAACTTGTAGTGCAGTGCATCTGGAGTTTGATGCAGTGTTGGGGAAGTTTGATCTATTACAATCCCCACAGGTGGACGTGTGTGCGTGTGCACGCATGCACACAGCACTGAAGGGATGCTCATGGAGTGTCCCATTCCATACCTTAATCGGAGACTGATCTGCCAGGGCCAAGAATGGGGATTTGAAACACACCCGCCAACAATCCTTCCATAACACAGGGCTGGTTTATACTTGGCTTTTCCACACTCATATTCAGGAGGAGCTGAAGAGTGAATGAGGGAGACACAGAAGCTTGAGATATGGTGGAATGTGTCAGGAAGGAAGATCAATATCGTATGAACAGGAGGAATGTAAATCTTTTAACTCTGAAAAACATTATTCTCTTTCACATTCTTTGTTGAGCAGCCCAACAAAGCACATTGTCATTTCTAGTACTGCCCGCCACTTACTTTGGTCTTGCCTACCTCTGATAAGCAACTCTTGGGAGTCTTTCCAAAGGGGATGATGCTCCCAACATTAAAAAAAAAAATGTTCTCCAATAAGCTTTTATATTCTTACTTACGGCACTGTGGGATGTCACAATATTCCCAGGCTGTTCTTGGGTCTTTGGTATAACACCAGGGACCATTATTATCACTATCAGGATTTCTGCAATACTATAAAAAACAAAAATAAAGGTAACATTAATAATAGAACTGAAGGACCACTGTCTTTCTAAGTGAGGCTTTTAGGGTGATAGTATTGTTTTCCAAATGCAGCCAAAGTAAAAATCTGTAACAGTTATAGAAGGACCAGCTGTCTGGTGCAGATGCCCTTCTGTGGGTGCCCTCCCTGAAGGAGATTAGGAGGGTTACAGTTAAGTGTGGCATGTGCATGAACATGGTTAACTCCAGTTCCCATAACCCTCTTTCTCAAACTCACTTCCATCTTTCTTTTTAGCATTTGCTACTTTTCTGATGACACTCATTTAGAATAATAAATGCAACATTATCAACATTTATCATAGATGGTGGAATATAAAATTGACAGGATACGGGGGAAAGAAAGGGTGAAATGATTGGGAAAAGAAAAGGATTTTGGGAGGGTGGAAAATGCTACTGCAGGGTTTGCAGAATCCTGCTTGAGCAGAGTCAAAACCCTTCTCTGATTTTGTTTCTTTGCATTCCTTCGCAAGCCGTACATGATTCCTGTGCACAATACTACTTACATTCCTTTCCAGGCCTGAACGTGGGTGAGTCAGCGGTGTGAAGGAATCATGCTTATGAGGTGTCTGCAAACGCCACTCTTGGCAACTCTTGCCACTCACTGTTACTGCAATCTTTCCACGGTAGTCCTTACCGTTACCAAACCGACAATCTTTAAAGAGAGAGCAAAGTTGGGCTAGGTCTTATGCACAGAATGGATCCACACTGCAGAGCTGATTCAATAGTCAATAGAGATTTTGCACATGTCCCCATCTAGGTAGAGATGGGAGAATTCTAGTGCCCCCAGCTGGTCTGGGGAGATTCTATAGGCTGGGATGCAAAATCTGTTTTCCTAAAAATAGGATGTTCCCAGTTGGGCCTTCCTATGTACATATGCTAAAATACCGATTGTTCCCAATGCTGAAAAACAGAAACAGTGTTAAAAAGAAGATATTAAATTCAAAGAGCGTCATATGATGCCACACGTAATTATAATTATCATTTTCCCATGGTTCTTCTTTTTCTGGAGAAGTTTCACAGCAAAGAGGTTTGCTTGCTTGTTTGTTTTAAAGCTATCTTTAAGGGTAGAATTATAGGCATAAATCAGGAAAAATGAGCTTGTGGTGATAATCACTATAAATACACCTCAATCATGTATTATTAGTTTATATTTATTTATATATATTAACATACATAAAAACCTATAAACTATATCAGTGCCATCAATATCTATAGTGCTTTTCAGAGTAACATAAGCGACAATAAGACAGATCTCTACCCACAAGGAGCTTACTGTTCCAATAATGCACGATGGAAGAAGAATCATGGAGAGAAAGATGTGGCAAGCGATAGGCATGAGCAAAAGACATTGCTGACATTTGTAAATAGCAAGTGAAGGTTTGCACTGGATTTGGTATGCAAAGAGAACCAAGGTGTGTCCAGACAAAGGCCTTCTTAGTGCAGATCAGTCCTAGATCAGGAGGTATTGTGTAACATAAGGACAAGTCCTGCTGCAAAAGAATCACCTTGGCTCCCAGAAGGGTAAATCCTGCTTCACTAACCTATTAAAGTTCTTTGAGAAGGTCAGTGAGCATGTGGACAGGGGCAATTCAGTAGACATTGTTGATTTGCCTTTTTAAAAGTTCCTCACCACTGGTTCCTGAGCAAACTTAGCAGGCATGGAATAAAGGGGGGAAAGTAGGGAGCTTCTATGGATCAGTAACTGGTTAAAGAACAGAAGGCAAAGAATGGGAATAAATGGTAAGGCAAAGAGTGGGAATCAATACAGCCAAGTGGAGGGATGTTACCACTGAGGTCCCACATGGCTCTGTACTAGGACCAATGCTTTTTAACCTATTTATAAATGATCTGGAATTAGGATTAAGCAGCAAAGTGGCCAAATTCGCTGATGACACCAAACTATTTAAAGTTAAAACTAACGGATTATAAAGAGTTCCAAAGGGATCTCTAGAGGGTGGGGAAATGGGCATCAAAATGGCAAGTGCTGTTCAATGTGAACAAGTGCAAAGTAGTGCAGGTAGAGCAAAGAACCCCAATTTAGCTCAATGAAAATGCCAACACGGTCTGCGGCTGCTGTAAAAAGGGCAAACTCCATGATAGGCATAGTTAGAAATGGCATTGAAAATAGAACTCCCTTATACAAATTCTTGATGTGCCCCTGCTTACCATAGCCCTTGCCTGAAAAGGGACACTATCAAGTTGGAAAAAGTGCAGATAAGGACAGTGAAAATGATCAAAGGGCTGAGGCAACTTCTGCATGAGTGGGTGCAATGGGGACTAGCTTAGAAAAATGGCAAGTAAAGGGAGACATGATAGAGGTTTAAAATCATCCCATGAGGCTTACGTGTGGGAGATTTAGGGCAGATAAAAGGAAGTACTTCTTTACAAATGCAGAAAACTATGGGATGGACTGCCATGAGAAGTGGGGATGGCCACCTATTTGTATGGTGTCAAATTCATGGAGAAGGAGGCTGTCAGTGGCAACTAGCCTTGCTGGCTGTGTGCTACCTCCTTCCCCAGAGGTCGCATGCATGCATTCCCCAGTTGCTGAAGAGCTTGGGCAGGCAGAGTTCTTGCACCCATCCTGCTTGAGTGCTCCTGCGGGCATCTGGTTTGCCACTATCTGCTAGATTGGATGGACCTTTGGTCTGATCCATCATGGCTTTTCTTATCAGCCATAATCAGTTCAGGTTGTAACAACCCAGATTCAGGCTGGACTTCAGGAAAAGCTTCCTCACTGTCAGAGCAATACAACAGTGGAACCAGCTGCCTAGAGAGGTGGTGGGCTCTCCTGCACTAGAGATATTCAACAAGAAACTGGACAGCCATCTCAGTGGGATGGTGTAACGTGGTGTCCTGCAACAGCAGGGGGTGGACCCGATGGCCCTTATGGGCCCTTCTCTTCCAATTCTACTATTCTATGATTCTATATTCTTGTGCTTTTAACCATTCCATCATTTTTTCTTTAATTGTTTTTCTTTGCTAAGAAAAGGAGTGTCTGAACGGAAGGCAAGAAAGAAGAATGGGTTCATTAGACACACACCATGTGTATAAAGAAAGTAGAAGAAATTAAATGAAACAGAAGGAAAGATCAGCAGCTGAACACAACTTACAAGTAAGACTACAACCTTAGAAAGCTTTAAAGTGCAAACTGCAATCCAATACATGACAATTCAAGAAAAAGCCCCACTGAATTGAGTGAGACTTACTCCCAGGCAAGTCTGCACAGGGCTGCAGCTAAAAGCTGCAATTGTACGTACATTTCCCCCTATCCCCCCAAGCCCTCTGGAAACTATCCGGATCCATCAGCCTCCATGGGTGGACCATCTTAATGGGTCCCCACCCTTGCAGAGGAGAAAAACTGCTATAAATCTAAATTGCAGCAGGTGGTGAGCTGACCATGACAAAGCATCTGAGTCAAAATCCTTCACACTCAGAGCACTATCCTCATCTCCAGCCAAGAAGACCTAGTCTAGTGTGTGCCCTGCCACATGGGCCAATGTAATGTTGGGAGAGTCCCATGCCTGTCATGGTGACCATGAAATCTGAGCAGCCACCAGGACCAACAGCCTGGGAGACTCCAACATCACATCTGAGACAACCCCCATCACTCAGGTAGGGCGACTGATGGTTTGCAGGGTGGACAGTACACACCAAAATCCCTAATCTATCCTGCTGGCCCAACACAAGGTGCAAACACTCCAGACTAGTTGTTGGACAGACAGGGCACCTGGAAAGAGATATAATTCCTATAGAACATGGAACAACCCCTTTCCCCCTCACTCCCTGGCCATCACATCTACCCTGATGCTGAACCAAGTCCCCAGATGGGCACACCTTGGGAGAGACTAACTCCTCTCTCTTTGCCCACCCAGATTTCAGTTATACATGCCAGATCGGGGGGAAGTTTCATTCTGCCCCAATCTGGCATTTAGAAGCAGCCTCTGGAGACCTGAGAAATACTTCCTAAAGAACAAGCCAAACCTGTTTGCATATTTTCTGATGCTGTAGGCTCCTGCTGCACTTGATCCGTGCACTTCTGCAGATTGCAGTACTCCCATCTCGTGCTGGAATCAGTTGTGAAGCACCAGGGTCCGTTATCATCTTTATCTGGGTTTCTGCAGTAATTTCTTCTTAGGTCCCTATACAAGAAAACACATAATACCATGTGATATAGTCCAGGAAATTCCCTGTTTTGAGGCTATTGGAAGGATTTTTTTTTTAACTTCAAGGATTTAAAAAATGTTTTTCAATCTGCTGAATCTAAGCAGTAAAACTTGGACCAACTCCTGATCAGCATGAACTCGCCCTTGCACCCACACTGCTTAACTTTAATGAAACTTTGAGGAAAAGCCAATGTTAACCCAAAGGTTTTATCCCAAAAATGTTTTTAGTTTAAAAATGAAAGAATGGCAACCAACTTAATTTTATTTGGGGTAACAATGAGAAATCAATACATAATATGTTGGAAATCAATACATAATATGTTCAAGGTAAAGCATTAAATAATGCATAGTTTTATATATAAATTAGTCTTCAGATCCAAGATGACTACCAAAATCACCACATTTAAACAAATATATACATCATTTTCTACTGAGAACAATCAGAAAAGGGTTAGAACTTCATCTTATAAGGATGTAAAGCTATGTATTAAGTCTTTATGACCTCAACTTTTAAAGTGTTTTTTAACATTTACTTTTATGGGTGGTATTTTTAACTATTTTAACTATTTCCATTGAAAATATAGTGGAGGCAAAATAAGAGGACTAGATGATGCATTTTCAGGATCATGTCTTGTGGCTATTTGTTTGTTTTCCCTAAATGGGAAAAGAGGAACAGGCTTGGATGTAATAGATGCACGTGTGAAAACTGTACTTTAAGGACTTTAAACTGCAGTATTCCACTGTTTCCCATCCAAACATTTATTTCACAAAGTAGGGCCGAATATTCCTGATTTTTTTCATGTTTAGCATGTTTTGGCATTTTTAGTTGCTTAAATTATGGTAGGTTGACACAAGAATTCTGCATAAGCATCAACCAGAGCTGGAAATAGAATGATTTCTCCTTCATGATCGTAGCCAGTGCATTCAGAGATTATGCTACTTTGAGAAGCTAGGGATTTTTCCTTTGTATTTTTTTTTTCTTAATCCTCCATGAAGAATATCATTTCACACCATGTCAATCAATGTTGTTCCAAATACATGAGGACCTTGACTGATGGACCACTTTGATTGCCAAAGACAAGGAGAAATCATACATTTCCCCCTTACCACTTCTGTTTCTAGCATCTTTTGCTTTATCAGGAACGCAAGCATCCCTAACCTCAGACACAGACAGCATGCCTTTAGCGAGAGTTGCCTGCAAAAGGAGAAGTTTTTGTAGCAACTCAACAATCCTTTAAGTCACCCTGTTTCCTAGCACCAGTAGCTTTGTTATATGTTCACTAGTGCCACACCATACATTTGTTATATTTGCCACTGAAATACTAATTTCAGAAGAAACTGAATGTGACAGCTGCAAGGACAAACAAACGCAGGACCTGTTCATTGACTTGACTGATTGAGCTGGGTATTGGGCTTGGTGACTTTATTAGTCCCTTCCACCTCTACTCTTCTGTGTTCCTGTGCTACTGTGAACATGATGACATAAGATCCCATGTGGTGTAGTGGTTAAGAGTGTGGTACTGGGACTCAGGAGATATGGGTTCTAGTCCCCACTCAACCATGGAGTTAACTGGGTGACTTTGGGCCAGTCACAGATTCTCAGTCCAACCTACTTCACAGGATGCAGTTGTGAGGGTAATATGAAGAGGAGGGGGAGAATTATGTAGGTTACTTTGAGTTCCTTGTAAAGAAAAACAGCAGAATATAACTATAATCAATAAAAAATAAAAGCCCCACTCAGGATTTTGGTATTGGCTGAGTGTGGGTTGTTGGTGAAATGTGAGTTGTTGATGAAACATGGGTTATCCCAGCTGCTTTAACAAGCCATGGCTCATTAACCACAAACAACACATGAGGA
The DNA here is from genome assembly GCF_004798865.1 of Varanus komodoensis. Taxonomy (NCBI): domain Eukaryota; kingdom Metazoa; phylum Chordata; class Lepidosauria; order Squamata; family Varanidae; genus Varanus; species Varanus komodoensis. The sequence goes on along the minus strand of NW_025335268.1, from coordinate 33,983,577 downwards.
GAATCCATGCTTCATTGGGATCTGAATTTTTGGCCATTCACCTTGGCTTGTTTTGTTGCCTGGATTCAGACGACATAATAACCAAGTTTCAATAATAATTTATGGTTCAGTGACAGGCCGTATTCAACCCTTCCTTAACTCTTCGCTGTGGATTATCCTGTTGTCTGAACCCATGAATACAGAATTTTGTTCTTGTACTTTAGAATGATCAGCTCTAGCTGATATCCTTTGGCGATCAATCATGCCTCAAAAGAACATGAACATTACCAGTGAGCCTTCTCCAGCTGGGTCCCTCCCACACCCATGTTTTGGACTGCATCAGCCCCGGCCAGCATGGCCTATGGACTGAAATGCTAGGAGTTGAAGTCAGAAACATCTGGAGGGCACCAGGATGGGGAAGGCTGTTGTGGGCTACACATGAGGTTAGTGCTAGACGCGAGGTTGGATGTGTGGTTGCCACTGAACATCTCATTTGCCTGTTCCATCTTATTTTTTCCCTTTCCCAGGTAACATGCAGTAACAAAACACTTGATATGTTGCCATCAATACCACCTGTTTCACCACCAGTGTAAGAAACAACCATTGAAGAAAAATTTAAAGGTAGAACCTCAGCCAGAGAATGTTAAACCAGTTATTTAGTAGTCCCATCAAAAATGATTACACACTATTTATGATGAAGATTGAGGCGAACGTACGCTTCTGGGTAGGCAGATGGGGTTTTTGTGTGTGGATGAGGTTTCATAGACCACCATGCTTGGCACTTCTTTCCTGAGACAGTCAATGAAGCAGTACCCCGGTAATCTTCACCATTGCCCCGATAGCAGTCTTCAACAAATGTAGGTTGAGCAGGTTTAACAGGAAGAAGTGCAGCTATATCAGAACGAAACAAAAATACCAGAGGTGCATAAATAAGCAGACTTGTTACTGCCCCAGCACTGTAGAATTCTGAAGCTGTAATACTGCAAGTACTAAGAAATGTTTAGGAGTGTTTCCGGCAAAGTAAAAAGGCATGGGGCAGACATATCTTAAGAGCATCTGGAACTTGCTGAATCAATATGGATGGCTTTCTATACTAACTTATTATTTAGACTGGCAGTCCAGACCTAATTGTCTGCAGTCCATGTGCTTTATAGCAGAGCTTAAAGCAGCTTTCAAAGAATGTTTATTCAGGAGAAAGCTCCTCTTAATGCAGTGGGATTCCTCCTTTTTTAGTGGGACATATACAGCTAAAACAGCTGTTAAAACTCCTTTTCCCCAGAAGAAGAGGCTGGGATGCACTTTAGCACTTTCCTGAACAGCTAGAGTCTCAGGAAAGAATGCAAAATGTGTACCACTTTGAGCACTGTCAGGGCAAAAGTAGAAAAGGAAGGGAGAAAAAGATGAGGATCTTTTGATGAGGATGAGGTCTGCCAGCCACCCTTCTAACGTGCCGCGTAGGCACTCTGCAGGGGCTGTCAGTAGCTGCCAAAATAGGAGCTATGAAAACAAGATGCAAAACTAGCTTTTGCAAAATCTGAAAGGAAAAAGCAGGATGGGGAATAGCCATGATGATCCAAAAGCAGTGCTGAGCAGAGAGATATTTATGGCAATGACAGGATGCAGGTAGTTCTGCCATGATGGAGGATGAAGGATGGTGGGGAGGAGAAAAATAACTCATAGTGAGACAAATCATCTGCCAGGGGCATCAGAGATGGTTCACAGAAAAGCAGACCACTACGGCTTATTGCCAGGGTAGATTAGTGTGACATGGAATCTGCTCAATATGTGTCAAAACCACAATACATAACAAGTCCTCAGGAAGTCTCTGAAGTCCCACCTGTGGTCACTGACCTATGAGCTGCAAGTTTTATTGATGATGTTTGCTTTTGTAGTATTAGAATGCTTTCTATTATCCATATGTATATTTATATGTGGGTTTTACCCTGCACACCATCTTGTAAATATTTTACCTGTAACAGTGGACTAAAGATAATTTTGAATTTTAAATAAGTCAGTACTTAAACAGGTTAGCTTAATTCCATACCTGCTTAGCCCCACTTCTGAGAGAGCATAATCACATGTGACACATTCTTATTTATTTGGTTTTTGCAAGGGAAACTATGATCCCAAGGCAAACTGATTGATTTTGAAATTCAAAATAGCTTGTTCTGTCCACAGCTATCACAGATGCACAAATGCAACTTTTCTTACCAGTAGTAGCAGCTGTTACTACAGCACCGCAGCTAGGAATATTGCAGTATTCCCACCGTTTATTGGGATCGGTGGTGTAGCACCAAGGACTGGTCTCCCCATCAGGGTTTCTGCAATAATTTTCTTCTAAACCTCTGAAAAAGAATGTCCATACAAACAGCTGATGTTTGTTTTAAAGGGGATCAGAGTGCTGTAAATCTTATTGCAATGTTATATTCATCTTCAGGGTTGAGAAAATCAAATGAAACCTGATTTAAATCCCCCAGTTAAGATCCAAACACCAGTTTTTGAGCATTGTGTCGAAAGATGCCAAATAGATCATAGTTTCCTTAGGAGACAAAGGAGCACCAGAATCTCTTCTCAGCCAACCCAGAGTACAGGCCATGCAGTAATGGGTTCAAGAAAGCCAGATTCCAGCAGAACATCAAGAGAACTTGATGCTGAAGATGCAACAGGACAGCCACCTGTTAGGGATGGTTTAACTTGGAATCCTACGCTGAGCAGAGGGGTGGACCTCATGGCTTCCTTGGCCCTCCCAAATCTGCTATTATATGATTTTATGAAGGTAAGGTCAGAATCTGCAAAAACCCTAGGCCTGTATTAAAGGGAGGCCAGGAAACATGTAAAATGCACTGCAGCCCAATAGCTCCCTTGAATGATAAGATATCAGAATGAAAGCTAAAATGCTTCTAAGCTGCATTTAGTACTCCAGCCTGTTCATATGAAGCCTGTTAACTAAATTCCTTCCCTTGTATTTTCAGTGGGGGAAGATGCACAGTAGATTGCAATATGATAGCAAAAGCAAAGCCTTTCACATGTTAGGCAAAGCTACAAGGCCTAAGCGACAATGGATTCAACATACTTGCAAGGGTAGGCTTCTGGGGTTCTTCCATGTTGGTGAGGTGTCTGGGCTGCCCAGGACTGGCATTTTGCTCCTGAAGCAGTGACATCGACATTCCCTCGATAGTCTTCTCCCCTTCCCGTAAGACACTGGCGCCCTGTGATGGGGACTGGTGAAGGCGAAGCTGTATCCAAAAACATGTGCATGAAACTGGTATTCTCAGAATGCCTAAGGGGAATCAACTCAACTAAAAATGAACCCAAGTGGAACATTAATTCCTGTCCATAGATGCAAGGTTTATGAGATAAAAAGACATCCCTGAGCCTTCTCAATTTTCCAATACTGAATTATTTCTTCAAAAGAAACAAAATGTATTATGATATCATTGCAGGTAGCTTACAACTGATAATGCAAATAAAACTTACTACACCGTGGAATGTTGCAATATTCCCAGCGTTTAGTTGGGCTGGTGGTGAAACACCAAGGACGGGGCTCGCCATCAGGATTACGACAGTAATTTGACTGGAGATTCTTTTCTGGAAAACTGAATGACAGATGAGAAAAGTGAAAATTTCCCAATTACCTTCTGAGGATTGTTCATAATGATCAGTACATTTATATCCTGCCTTTCCCATCTGGCTATGAACCCAAGGCAGTTTACCTAGTGCTCTTTTCCATTTTATTCTTGTAGCAGCCCTAGGTTAGGCCAGAAGTTCGAAACTGTCCTGAAATCACTTAGTGAGCTTCATAGCATGAGGGAGAACTGCAATTCAGCTCTTCCCCAGTCCACCCCTCAATTCCCACACTGGCATGGGTTACATCTTTTCAAATAAATAGAGAGCTATCTTATGCCATACTTTCCCAGCCTGGTGACTTCCAGAAGGATTGTGTTGTGATTCCCTCAGTTCCCAGCCAGCATGATCATTCACCAGACTGCTTGGGAATACTGGGAGTTGCAGTCCAACACTTCCAGAGGGACCCAGGTTGGGGAAAGGTATTAATCACAGCTGGATATTTGCCCCTCTAGCCCAGTACTGACAGACCTAACTGATAGAGGTTCACCAGGGTCATCAGCAGAGATGTTTTACCTCACCTGCATCCCGAATCCCAGGAGTTTCCACATGCAAAGCCTGTGCTGAACTAAAAACCTAAGTGCCAAGGCTTTAGGATATATAGTTATCTGTGGTTTTCATACACCTCCCACAGAGGCTTATGCCCAAGAGTCTTGCACAGCTTCTGTTCCTCTCAGTGAGGCCTGTGCAGAGTTCCCACTGAAAATCTAGAAGACTCTTAATGCTCTTAAGACCCGAAGACTCTTAATGCTCCATGAACTGAACTGGAGGACATGATTTGTGACTTACTTTGAAGGAACGTATCCATGAGAGTGAGGTTCTTGAGAATTCCAAGCCTGACACTGAAGCCCAGATTCTGTTTGGGAAATTGTGCCTTGATAGTTTTCCCCACTGCAGTGCATGCATTGAACTGTAAATGGAGATAACTTTGAGTCGTCCAGATTTGTCTCAGTTGGCATTTTAATTTCTTTACTTTCTTTCAGGTACTAGGTATACTGGATCTTAAATCCTGTACTCCCCTCATTGTCCATAGCATGAAACAGCCCCCAAACTCCCAGCGTTATAGGATAGGGATGCTTGGGAAATTATTGCTCAGGTTATATCAGGACTACTCCCTTGAATATGTCTGAGCCAAGCTAATCTGGTCATACTGCCTTCTAGATTTTTTGTTCTTTATGCTATGAACCCAGGGTCCTATGTATAGCTTACATATAAATGTTTATATGTACATATAAAATGTTTTATATTACATATAAAATGTTTATATTACATATAAAAATGTTTATATGGACACATACACAATGTCCTGGGGTGATGGAATTATTGTCATGTCTCAACTGCTATGGGGAGGCTGTAATATGTGCAAGTTATATGTGTGACCAACATTTTGAATATGCAGCTCCACGTGAGATTTGTCCCATTAGGCCAAACCAGGGAGTGTAGGTTATGTGAGTGTTAAATAGCCCTTGAATAACCCATGGTCTATTTTCAGGTTATATGGGGGTGTTTTAGAGCTATACCAGGTTGTGTAGGCAAGCTGGTGCTAGCTGCAAGCACCATGGCTCATTATATGGCATCATTAAATAACCCACAGTCAACCGTCATGTCATGTGCACAGCCCCATTCCCTCCTTTTCCCTCCTGGAAAAATAGTCTTTCCAATGCATTACTGGAAGCTTCCTTTGAAATGCAAATAACTACTTAGGGAAGGGTTTTTTTTCCTGCCACAGAAATGTGGCAGGGAGAAAAGATTTAAATGAATCCCCTCCATGCCATGATGGTGCACAGGCTTCTCCATAGCTGCCAATCTCCCCCCTCCCCGCACAACAACCCATTTTTCTAGTGGGACCCTTACTTGGGAACGTATCAATCAATACAAGTGCAGTGAAAAACACCCAAGGATGTTTAACCTCATATTAGTAGTCAGATTTGCACTGAAGAATAATGCTTCTTTTTTAAAAGGTACCATGGCAACATTTGCTATCATAGTTTTGAAAAAAAAAACCATAATGGGGGTGGGGGAAACAGATTCCTTCAGCATTTAAAGAGAATAATACCGGAATATACCACATCAAAAAATGGAATTCAGGTTTGAACAATCCCACCTTCACATTCCGGGATGTTGCAATAATCAAATCTGGTTTCAGGATCCGTTGTGTAGCACCAGGGGCCTTCCTCATCGTTATCCGGATTCCTACAGAAATTTTTTTCTAACGATGCATTAGGGTGAGTTCTCGGTGAATAGCTACGAAAAAAAAAAGAGAAAGAGTGCTGTTATGGAGATCACAAACTTTCCCCAGGGCCCTATTGAAACTATCTGAACATGTTTCAGTCACAGCACAGCAAATTCTTCTGTGGTTTAATGGAATCAAGAGCAAACTAGAATGCAAGTTAGAAATGCAGCAGCATGGGGAACTTGTGCTTATTGCTGAATGGGAGGAGCGGTGGCACGTACATCCACTCTGCTCACAGCTGCCTGGTAGGCGTCCCCTGCATGATGATCTGCCCATCTAGCAAAAGTCAGGTTCTAAAACTGCCTTCTCATGCACATTTTGCAGAGGAACGTTCTGGGGCACTGAGCAGAATCTACTACAGAGCAAGCCCATGGAGGGCTGGGCTTCTGCCACCTGAATCCCTGGCGTGTTTACTCTTCTGTCACTCCCACAGAATTCAGTGGGCTGCAGACTCCCAAGGAAGCATGCAGAGAATTGCAGCCTTGGTCAGAATTCGCCTCTGCTGAATTGTGTCCCGCGCGATTCCACACAAAAGCCAGTCAGGCAGCTGCAGACCTGAGGGCTGCCTAAAGCGGGAAGCAGCTCTCACTCAAACGGGGAAAGCTCATACTTGGGTACATGAGGACTGTTGCTTGCCCAGCGCTGGCAAGTTACACCTCTCCGAGTGGTAGATATGGTTCCTCTGTAGTCATAACCATTTCCTCGTCTGCAATTAAGTAGAAAAACTGAAAAAGAATATAGGCATGTGTTACTATGTAGCATCATGCATTCACACCAGAAATGAACTAATTTATACATTTACCCCAAGCCCTGGTTGTGCCATGCTGTTTGGGCAGAAGGGGCCTTCTGGATGGCGCAGGGTTCCGTGCATAAGGAATCATAAATCTAGCAGCCCCATTAAATGAGGAGGCACTCTGTGCATGCAAGGGAGATCTGGTGTGCATCACAGTTTCCTTTGATACGGTTTCCTTTATTTTTAGTGGTTGAGTTGTGTTGAGCTGGTGTGGTATTTGCACAGATGATGGCAAAAGGTTAAGATACATATCAAGTTGTAGACATGGTTTCTATTTATGTGCAAAAATTTTGTTTCACACAGAACCAGTGAAAATGCCCCAATCCAGATTGAGGTGGATGTAACTATTTGCTTCCCACTCTGTTCTTGACTGGATTGGAGCCCCACATCTACAACTTGAGGGTGCAGGGGAAGCTCCCATTGTCTTTAAGATCTTTTTTTTCCAGGCACACTGCAGGTGTGGAAAAGCCCTATCTAGATCAGAACTGCTACATGAAGCAAAGGATTAAAGCCTTCCTAAATCCACATCAGCATCCCAGAATAGATGAATCAGAGGCCCCAGCACGGGCTATTTGTGAAACAAATGTATCCTAAGGCATGCTTGACCATTGGACCACTGGAGAGCTAGTCCAACCTCCAGTAGATCCAGTGAAATGAGTGAGACAGAAGTTACAACTAATTTAAGACCCATTCATTTCAACAGGTCTACTCTACGTGGTACTTACATTGGATACTACCCAAAAACCTATTAGGATTTCAGCCTTGCTTTAGCTACCTAGTACAATCCTGAAACCAGAAGAGAACCCATGTGGCAAAAAGGTGGCAGGCCGTGGGTGGGATTTGCAGGGGGAAATCAAAAGTGTGAGCAAAATTAATCCCACACACTTTCACTCAGATGAAATATCCGTGTAAGTGTCCTGCGCCCTATATTTCCATAAACTCAGCTAAGATGAGGTTGAGAACACTCAGCTGTTGAAATCTAGTCAAAAGTCCCTGCTCTCTGTCCCATCATTATGGCAGTTCAGGACAGCAATGCCTTAATAGCCATGGTCCCAAAACTCAAATACTCCTCATTGAAGAGATTTAAAAATTTATCTCTTTGTTAGGAGTTTGGAAATGCTGGAGCTTTCTCTTTCTTTTAGCTTGTAGTTTGTTAATTGGGGCCTTTTTGTGGTTATTCTATGATTTGTAGTTTCTATATATATATATATATTATATGAATGCTAAATACTATTCTGGCACAGAATTGCTGCACCAAGGTTTGTGCCTCTTATCCCCTAGGGCTGGGAGCTGTTTTTCCTCGTATTTGTTTCAAACTTCCAAAACAACATTCTCTTTGAGAAATAGCTCTTTATTGGCAATTCATAACTAGCAAGCTACAGTCACTGAATTACAAGTCTGTAAGCATAAACAGAGTGATTGGCTGAATCAGAACTGGAACCTGCTTCCAAAAACCCTCTTTTCCAGTAGTGCTTGCTCTGGGCGGGTCTCTCTGGGAGGGCTAGCCTCCTAGATCTACTCAAGCCCTCTAACGAGGTAGTGCTTCTGCCCTGATCCATGTCATGAGGTCAGAGACCAGACTGGGCAAGGCCATAGAATCATAGAACCTTAAAATAGTAGAGTTGGAAGGGGCAACAGCGCCATCACCTCCAACCCCCTGCTTGGTGCAGGACTCCAGGTTAAACCAGTCTTGAGATAACCACAGCCTCTCCCTAACCTTAACCTCAGCCTTGGAAAGTGTGCCAAGAATAACTGCCTAGTCCATGCCTGACATCTGCCATGACAAATAACATGTTTGACTAAATTGCCTTGGAGACATAGGAAGTATCCTATTCGACCATGCATTCATGGAACACACCACTCACATAACGAGGCTCTGATATGTCCAAAAGTAAATGGAAATGAGTGAAAACACTCATTTCTGGAATGGGACAGATCTGCAGAACTTCCAGAAGAGAAATGTGCTGGCTGCCTCATTCCAGAAGCAAGCATTTCAGCTGCAAGTGGAACAATTCTGCAGGATATTGCCCCCTTTCTCCTGAGGTCAATGCTCCTTTCCCAAAATCCTTTCCCAAATATTTCTGATTGCCTTATCTAACCACCATGCTGGACTTCATGAATATTTTGCTTTGCCTAAGGAGCTATAGATAAATATTCAGATCTATACACTTACTTCTTTTTTCAAAGAGAATAGCATCTGCTTTTCTGAACAGGTGTGCTGTTTTGCTGTTGTCAGGTAGAGTAGTGCATGTTTCCACTTTGACAGCAAATATAAAAGATCTGTTGAAACGGCAATAGGTGAGAACGCATTCATTTTGTCTAAATGTATTTTTATATCTATTTTATTTATAAATGAATTCACATGGTGCCTTTTGGGACACAGTCCCACAAGGCGACTTACAATGTAATAATATCTATATAAATAGATTAAACAGAAGAAGGATTTAAACATTATATCATATGCCAGATGACCTATAATGTAAGTTAAATTGAATGATAATTAAGATTGACCTGGCTAATGGATCCACTCTAAGTAGGACTAACACTGGCTAAAACTTAATGTTTAAAAAACTTCTGAGACCGTGACTGAACATTTAGAGTATGTGGGCATGCTTCATGCTTGTTGCCTTGACAGTTACCTGCAAATAAATTCTGTTTCACCATCACATTTCTCAGCACATTCTTCTTTACTGAGTGTTCTGTATTGGTTCTTTTGAAGACTATCTATCCAAGCTCCATTTGTCTGTACATACTTATCCAGTATATTTCCTTGAACTAAACGAAAGTGAGAAAATGAGTTTAAGAAGTAAAAACATGGTAGCTAGCAAATGCATATGTTTCTCTGTAGCCCCAGCTAATTAGATTCCTTTTAGGGTCTACATATCTTAGCATATATGATGGTGGAATGTATTATGCACTGTAATTGTAATTGATCTGTCCTACATACACCAAAGAGCTTACACAGAAGACCAGACACGTTATGCTGAAGTAAAATCTTTGACTGTGTAAACTATTTTTATCTCTGGAATGAAAAACTGGTACAGCTACAAAGACTCTGTGCAATAGAAACACTTTATGCATGTGAATGTCCAAAGGTGTACAAGTTATATCTGAGAATATCATAGCTTATTATAATATCATACTGCAAATTATATTTTATTTTGACTCAGAAGTGACCTCTGATAGCCTGAGGCTGGAAAGTGTTCACTTCCTGGAATGTGAATAGGGACCAACTCAAGCCTGGCAGTCTCCCACACTCCATTCTAGTCTTCCAAAGCTTGGGATGGAAGAACTCGGAAGATGGCCTGCTTTCACAAAAGATCTTTGGAGACCTTCTTCCCAGCGTGCCCACCAGCTGCCTGGCACTACTTCAGCTTGTGCTCAGTTTTGATTTCAAGACCAGGTTAAATCCTAGTTATGTCCACAGGACCTTTCCTTCTGAAATGGCATTCTTATGCCTTATGGGATTTTAATCTCTTGACATTTTAGAGACAGCATTTTACTGATACTTGCAAGGCACCCCAAGAAAGCATCTTTTGAAAGGTGGGATATAAAAAAAGCTGGGCAAGGAATACTCTTTCTCTATGGAGCATCTTGGAGGTAGAAGCATGCAGGGCGGGAAGGGGGGTGTCCCAGCCCTGTCCCCACTGGGCTGTTCAGCCATGTAGACAAAGCATTTTAGCAGGAGAAGATGGACACAGAGACCCAGACATGTGAGAGAGCAGCATTTCAGATTTGTTTTTTTTAAGTCTCAATAGTCTGTCCTCTTTTTACAGATGCTTAAGTCTATCTTAAAAATCAAACTGATTATAGTTACAGAAATTCAAAATGAACAAATCTGCATCATCTTATTTAAGTTATAGGTCTTGAAAGAAACTATCACAGTGTAAGCCACTGGATTTTTCTAAGGGTAATATGTAATTTATCCAGTAGAAAGCTACAGACATTCAAGTCCCTTTTCCATGAGAGGTACCTTTAGCTTTATATTTAAAACCACAGTGATCTCACATACTTCTTTGTAGAGAAGAGGTGCAAACAATAAAATCTTATTGATATGAATCCTTATATCATTAAAAAACATAAATAGGACATACATATACACAAGAGGGCTATCCCTTATCTGTGTGCATAAAATGCACATGAACAAACAAGGAATTGGTGAATAAAATCTCCTGCAATATCAATCATACAATGGCAGACTATAGGCCTAAATCAAAACTGTCTATCTGGAAATTTGTAGTTGTTGTTCCATTACTTCCTTGAAGGGGCTCAGGATAAACATGGGAATTTTTTAGTGGTCTTCCATCAAGGAATCGACCAGACTCGAAGGTGCTTAAGTTCAGCAAAGTTCTTGCATCATGTGACTTCAAATTATACCCAAGACACCCTTATCAGTTTTTAGTGATATTGGTCTTCAGGATCTAAACTGATAATGATGTGCTTGGAATATAGGGATTGAAATCTAGTTTTACAGCAAGGGGAAAAGGCAACCAATGTCAACTCTGCATGTATAAAATCTCTAGTAATACCCTGTGTGGCCAAAAAAAAAAAAAATATCCACACCAACTGTTGGTGAGCTCAGGATTAGTCTTTGGAAGTGGCCACCAGTCTCTTAACAGAGTGTGGGAAGAAACACCTTGTGGTTGTCAAGATGATGGCTATTGAGTTGCTGTCATGGCACCATCTGGACCTCACCTATGCTAATTAGAAAATAAATAATGTGATTTTGCTTTGTTGTCCTTTTGTGGAAGCAAAAAAACTTTTCTGAAATTATTACAGTATGAAACAAAGGTAACTTGCTAGCCTTTCTAGTTTCGACTATAATGTCAGCATAACGCTAATCTGAGAATGATCAGACGGAACATGAAGTGGTCCTATGGCAAAAGCTAACTCTACCTGACTTTGTGAGCTGCTTTTAGAAGCTCAAGTAGCTGCCTTGAGATGTTTGGAGAAAGATAATGGGGATATGATATAATAGAATAGAATAGACACAAGAACCAAATAAAAATGCAGCATGGCACAATAAATATTTCCCAGGAGAACCAAATGCGTATTCACACCCAGATCACTGACCATTAGTAAATAGGTCACAATTTACAAACTCAAGTTTAGCAAATCTCAGTTTTAAAAAAATCAACAAATTCCTGGTTTGCATTAAATGTGGTCACACAATTCCTTAGCCAATCATTTTAGCACAATAATTTTTGAGATTGTACAGCATTTAACAAATCACATATCATCATGGTATAAGCTTTTATCAATCAAGTCCTATTTATTCCAATCTTTAACATGTAAGAATGTTATTCTTCAAGTACCTACTTGAGCTCAGCTTTTTTCAGCTGTAGAGGATAAATCCAATGCAATGTTGCTTTAAAGATAGCAAACCATTTCTGAAAACTTTTAAGACAATCTTTGTTTCTTTAAAAAAGAAATCATGTACGAGCATGCTTACCTGTATAAAGAAATAAAAGTAACACAAAGATATCTTTGCAAGACCTCATTCTGGGATGGACGGCTTGTGTGTTGAACATTCTGAGTCCCAGTGGACAAAGTTTTATTGACTCAGTTTAGAGTTAGACAAGCAGGAAACGAACAAGAGTTTAACCAAATTGAGTTAAACATTCTCTCAGTAAGTTGAACCTCTCTTCTGTAGTCTAAATGTTCAAACATTACCTTGAATCAAAGATCTTACAAAAGAGCATGCAAATGTTTCTCCACACGTTGGGGGAACGTGGAACACTTTCCCCAATATAAGAAGAATAATTTTGCTCTGGAATTCTTCTTTTTCTTTAGTTAATCAAAGCATTATGGAATGTTTCCAGGTTACGAAAGACCAACCAACCATCACGGATCTGTGAATTAAATGACTAAAGGAACAGTTCACTTAAATCCTAGTCTCACAGCCATTTCAAAATATGGCAGCCATGGGAAAAAGCTAACTCCAGATGACTTCCAGAGGCTTTAGGCTAAGTAACCTGGGTCCCTTGATTTCACGATTACATGCTGAATTTAGCTTTTGGAAACCTTTAGTATAGTAGAAGATATAAACACCTCACCACAGGCTATGAAATTTAGCTCCAATTTTATCATAGAGCTCATGCACAGCCAGCAACGAGTCCCAACTACACCCCAACCTCTGCTTATGTGAATGCATGGCATGAATCAGGCAGTCCTCAATATTTGCAAAATATGTGTGGCTGTTGATACCAAAGAGGTACAAATGATATGAACTTAACTTCTAATAGGGTCCAAAGCTCAATGTTTCAAAACGTGGTACATATCTTTAAGCAGTTTGTTTATGTATCACTTTCAGTCATGCTGCCAAAGATCTGTGGCATCTTGTGGATGCTTCCACAATTGTTCTTGAAATCAAAGATACATTCTCATGTCAGCTTCCGATCTATACAGGCTTTGGAGTCTTTTCAATAGTCAAGTAATGGGTTTCCACATTCCACAGTAATGTTGCACAGATCCTAACATTAAATGGATAGATTGCATAGACAACAGTTGTAACATTAAAATTATAAGAGAATAATAGGTTGTTAATCTTGATGCTTGTCTCATGTGTCATACTGCTTCTTTTCAGCTAATGCTTTGGTTCATACAACATGGTTACTCATTGTGGATAACCTAACCAATAGGTTGTTGTGATATCAGAATCCAGACCACTATCTCAAGATTGTCAAAAGGCAATCCAAAGAGCCCATCGCTTGTTATAAGGGTTATTCATAACATGATGGGTCTTTCTGTTGTCTGAACCCAAGAGTTTATTTATTTATTAAAACATTTCTGTGCTGCCCCTTGCCGAAGCCTCGGGGTGGCTCACAACACAAAATAAAATACAATAAAATACAAAAATAACAATATAAAATTAACAATATAAAATAAATTACAATATAAAAGTGCAATTTCATCATGGATTGTGGACATTGGCTATGGCATTGACCAGAAAGTACAACAAAAACCCTACCACTCTCTACAATCTCGCCAGTGCTAACACTAGTGACTACCCTTCTATTGACGCTGAAGTAGCATTTCAGGGTGTCCATCACTGTTAGCTACCCCTTAAATGAAATATTACACAAAAATGTTCTGGAAAATTGCAAAAGATGTTTGTATTTTAATATTAAAATGGACTTTTTTGGCTATCTGCTATGTGCAATCTTGCCTGCCCTTCATTTGCTCCAAAAAGGAGAGATATTAGCTCTGCTGGAGTTCCATGTTGTAGCAGTTACTGCAGGAGGGCAAGACTCCCTGCTTTTTACTTCCTGGTCATTAAATTTGTATATATCTCTGCATTTCTTGCAGCTGTAAGTGCTGTGAAAAAGAAATGCAGAAGGGTTGGGAGAAATGACATCTATCTCTTTTGGAGTAGCTGAAAAACTTGTCTGTTACCTCTTCCATTTAGCTACTTTTTTTGACAGCTAGAACAGACAAGGAAAATTATTAGGCCCAAGTACATATATCAGACAGCTGCAGGGATGCACTTACAGTCTTGTGAAAGACCAGCACAATTGTGCAATTTTAAAGAACAATTTATTTCTAAAAAACAAAGAAATAAAATAATTTCAATTACACTTTTTGAGGCTCCATTTTAATGTTATTTTTTAATGGCAGTGAACACCAAGGGGTAATGATCAGAGCAGAGAGGGGGTAATAAGTCTGAAAGGACATCAGGATAGATGCTGGAATGAGGGGGAAGAAAGGAGAAAACAACCCACAGTAAGCCCAATCATGGGTTGTTCAGTGAACAACCAGCCCATCTGGCTTATTTTCAAGGGTGCTGTAGTGTGGCATGTGAGCACAACCATTGCGAGCATAACCATAATTGAAGGATGCTTTCATTCGTAAGCTAGGGGCGTTTTTCTATTTTCTTTTTGGCTTGTTGTATATCCTGTCTGCATCTCACCCCCTCCCTTTTCTGGAACAATGTTGATCTAGTCATGTTTACCTTATTCTCAGAGGCTTGCCTAAAAGATGTTTATCTGAGATAAATCAGGAGTACTTCAGTTAGCACAATGGTTAAAATATAATTAGCTGCAGAGTACTTTTTCTGTTTGTAGTTTAGTGCTGAGGTTTGTTTACTGTAAGATGAAAATACTGAAGGGACCATAATAAGCTACTAAATGGGAGCTCCAGCTGTCCAAGGCTTTTATGGACATCACGTCATTAATCTCTGATATCCCTAAAAGCCAAGAAGACGACAAAAAATCATGTCCAAAGTCCATGTATTTGGAGGGGATTGTCCATAGAATTAAAAAAGCAGAAAGGGTACAAAGAAATGGGCCCAGACTTGGAAAGGTCCAATGAGCAGAGAGGCAGGCCATATGCAAATATAATTGCAAAAGGGTTTGGACAGAGTTGAATGAGTCCAGGGGTTCTTTTAGAAATTCAAAGTTTAGTTTTTGAATTGCATCAATGTTTGGTAAGAAGAGCAATAAGCAAGCTGTAGGATGGCTGAAAAAAGAGGAAGCACATCACCTAAAACAGGACACAAATATGCAGAAAATTTGCTTTGTTTGATGTAAATGTATATTCGCACATTAAAAACAATGACTATAATTTGAAGAGAAAGACAGTGCATCTCAGTGGGGAAGACTGTAACCAGGTGACCCATGTGCCTGGTTAGGCTGGCATCCTGATACGAATGTTCATAAGCAGTTTCAAGGCCCCTCACTTCTTTCTCTTCTTTTGTTTCGTTAAACCCGGGCAGCCCCTCAAATACAGGACACCCTTCCTTTTGACAGTCCTTCAAATGGAGGACTATTCTCTGTAATGTAGGGCACATGGGCACCCTAACTTAATTCTGGTAACTACACACTTGAGTAAAACTCCATTGAACCCCAGAGAATTTCTTCTGAATATACATGTAAGCAGTAATAATCATAGGGTGCATTTTTGTTTTTAATATATTTAGGCTGTCGAGCAAAAGCTGGTTTAAAATGTTAAGTCTAAAATACATTTAAGAGAAACCCTGCAGTGTGTAAAGTAAAAATGGGCATCCACTTATTTACGTGAAGAACTGTCCACCGAAGATCCAGAACATTTCAACTGAAAGGGCTGCTTGTGACTTAAACTCTCCTCACACTTATGAATTTCCTGAGACTTCTCTGATCTGCAGCTGAATTCTGGGTGGGGGCATAGGAGATCTCAAAATGGAAGTCCTCAGTTTTGGACAAATGGTGCTGAAACTGTCCGTGCTCCATTTCCCAAACTTCTGCCTAGAAACCCTTTGGTTTCTAGTTCCTTTTTTGGACCTTGTGTGCTCTGACAAATTCCTTAGCTTTGAGAAATTACCTCTTTGCTTGCTCCTAGCTCCGGTTTTGGAGCACTGTATGAAACATTCTGTCAGCACCAAAGAGTAGGTGAAGCTACAGGACAATTTTCCCCACACAACCCAAGCTGACATGATCCATCCATGTGCCTACGTCTTTCAGAAGCCTGTGGCTCTTTCCTTTCCAGAGCCCTCCTGTGTTCTGGCTGTGTAGGCACTGGAGCCAGGCAGCCTGGTGTGTGACTCCTCAGGAGTTAGTACCCTCTCTCTCTCTCTCTCTCTCACACACACACACACACACACACACCAACAAGGAACCATGTTGTGGCAGTATCAAAGTCACAAATGAACTACTTGGAGATCAAGGCCTGAGTGAACTGCAAGTTGAGCAGGGGGCATGGCAGGGGTAAGACATGGACTATTTCCATGACCCTGCTAAATAGAGTCTATGAAGCCATAGGATAACTTGGAGTCCTCATTTCAACTGAAATGCACCCTGAGGTCAGAGCTGAGATTCTGAACTTAGGGAAGCTCCCTCCGGACTTGCAGCTGGCATGGGAAGAAGCTTGCTGGCTGCAGCGCTGAGGTTGTGAGAAGTGGGTGGTGGAAGAGACCGGGCCTGCCAGCATCCTCAGTAACCTGGCAGTGCCTCAGCTTCCTCTCCTCACACTTCAAAGCCAAATGCTCAGATGGCTGCAATTGGCCAAATGTTTTGCATGGTGGATACACAGAGGCAGCCCTCATTCCTACACTTTTCCCACCATGCATAGGATGTCCATAAACCTCCAAGCTCAAATGGTTATGGACAGCTTCACTAGATCGCGCTCTACATTAATTACTTTAAAACGTCATTTATAAGACTCATAAAAGTCAGTAGAGTGTGATGGAAAGTGTTGGACTGTTGTCCTTCTGCTGGCAGGCAAAGACATGTCTATTCAGGCTGAAGAGGGATTTAATTAGTTGGTGACCATTTATTTTTGGAATTGCTGCATGCTGAAATGCATTTTAATGTATTTGTAGATATGTTTTAATGTGGATTTTTTATTAACAGCCTTAAAGATTGGGGGCAGGGGGAGAGGATAGGCATTTAATAAATAAATGATGAGGGATGGCTGCATACAAATTAGCACTTAGTCGCAATGCTTTCTGGGTGACTTGGTCCACTTTAGCCTTAGGTAATAGGTAAATACAACTTTCAGCATAGTCAGCCTGAGAGTCAGCTTGAAGTTGTGTGTGCAGCAGGGGATATCATATATGTTCCCCTGAGCACCATGAAAAAAGTATGGCATAAAAATATTCAATAAGGGAGTAAACAATTAATGTAATATAGTACTGTTAAACATATGCTTAAATCTATCTCACTGAAGTCAATGGAATTTAAATCTGCTCAGAACTTTTAGCAAACTTACTTCATGCAATTAATATACTCCATGTTATTATTTATCTATCGCATTTGTATGCCACCCCATAACCAGAGGCTATCTGGACGGCACACAATACAATGTGTGTGTGTGTGTAATAACAATAACAAACAATCATAAAACATGATAGAATTAAAATATAATATAAATACAGTTATATAAATAGGTACAGGAGGAAAACAGCCAATAATGACAACCAATAAACAATAAACCAGCAGCAAACCAAAAATCCAATCTAAAAACAGATAATAAAAAATGTTAGGGTGTGATGCTCAAAACCAATGATAATCAGATGTGTGAGATAGACTGGCAAGACTATGAGATACTCAAAGCTGTAGCAGAACTATTCAAAGCATGAACTACCTGTGAGGCATCAGGGAGGTGGAATAGGCAAAGTTGGAGTGAGCAGCAGAAATGTGCATTGCAGAGACAAGAAGGAGAAAAGGCTGCTTC
Source organism: Varanus komodoensis (assembly GCF_004798865.1). NCBI lineage: Eukaryota > Metazoa > Chordata > Lepidosauria > Squamata > Varanidae > Varanus > Varanus komodoensis. The sequence continues at coordinate 33,965,800 of NW_025335268.1, read as the reverse complement.
AGTAATTGCATTCTTCCCATCTTTCTGAAGGGGTGAACATACATCTGGGAATTGGGGAGCATGAACTGGGAAGTCCTCTGCTTCCACCTCATCATCATTGGGTGAGGAGACTCTTGGCATTGTGGGGATGATCATGGGAGTCACAGAACTTGACTATACAGATCTTAAGTTTATCGAGTCACATCAGAATGGTACTTATTTGTCACTTCAATATGCCTTGATTTTTCAGATTGTATTATGGCACAATTTATAAATGAATTTTTCATAGTGCTTTTTGGGTGAAGTTGAAGTTGATTTGTAGAGTAGTATTATTAAAATATCTGCGCTTTGTGGAATAGGAAAAGAATTATATGATGCATTTTTATTTATAACCCCTGCTTTTCAGTAGTTAAAGGGATGGCTCTGTGGTTCTGGGAAGTATGTTACTTCATTCTCCCTCCTTTCTATTGTGTGATTGTGATTGGTTTGCTCACTTATTAAAAATTTGCAAGTGGGTCATATGTATTGCTAGGCTGAGTGACTGCTAAACTGAACGGTCAGGGCATAAAGTCTATGAAAAACCTGCTTTCTACCTTTGGGTGACTGCTATGGCAACTTTCTGGCTGTGTGCAAGTAAAGGATTTAATTTTGATAAGTAAGATTGATTTCTCCCCTCTTTCCCTGACTCAAGTTGTTTTCTAAATTATTATTTTTGCTGTTCAAAGCAAACGGAAGAAAGCCATTCCGATTTGCAATGTAGAATACTTAATCAAGTGAGAGCATATGTGGGGTAGGTTTTTACATTTATTTTTATTGCACAATTAAAAAACAAAACAAACTGCACCACTGGACCAAAAAAAGAATAAAATATATGTGTGTAACTTCCCATTTCTCCTGAGTTCTGCCACCTTCAGCTGAAACAGCACCCTTATTTATCTGATGAGCTTTGATGCTCCAACCTACAACTCCCATTAGCTGGCACAGACAATGGTGAGAGATGTCAGCCAAAACAGATGGGGCATGACAATTTTCATTTCACCTTTTTATTCTCTTCTGAGGGTTTTGATGTCTTGCTTTTCCCCCTTAATATCTCATTCAATTGTATACACTGGAAAGAAACGCTATCCAAATCATGTGAAGATGCTAAAAGAACAAGGAAGAAAACAAGTGCCGGTGTTCCACTCTGTCAACATTTGGAGTCCTCCTCAGTTATACAATAATACGAAAGAACAACAGATTCTTTAAATGACAGCTACATGTGATTAATAAGAGGTGAGCTGAATAATGTATGAGTAATAATTGTATCATATCCTCTGAGGCTTGGAAATAACAGGTTGCATTTGTCGTTATGGGGCATGTAACAACAAGAATGTGCATGTGGCGTGTTCTTACAGTCTTACAAAAAACAGAAAATCTAACCAGGGTGGGGTGGGGTGGGGTAGAAACACACCTATTCTTGGAGTCAAGAGAAAAAAATCCTTTCAGATTTAAAGCTCACGTAACTCAGAGAAGGTTAGCCCAGAATTTATTTCCCTGACTGTTAGTTGTAGATGTGCAGGGAGTATTTTCTGTGGAAGTGAACTTACTTGCAAGATTTCCCACATTTGGAATCCAAATTGGTATCATCCAGGAACAAATTTCACCACCTCATCTACTGTCTCCATGAACTATTTTATAGGTATGGAAAGTAGAGAACAATAACTTTAAAATCACATGAAATATTTGCTTTAATGTGCATGAATGCTGGCCCCTTTCCCAATTTTTTACACAAAGATGGGCTTAGACATTGGATGCAACAGGAATGTGTCATCCTCCCTTCTCAGTATCTCCTGAAAGACAAAACTGGCTCATGTCCCTTCATGGTAAGGCCAGCTCCCATGTATACCTCATGCTGTTATGTGACCCACTGCATCCCAGATAGCAGCTAACCAAATTTCATATCAAGTCCTTATCAAATTTTGTAGCCATGTAATGCATACCTTTTCCCTAGGTGTCATGAACAGATAACTAGGAAGAGATGAGCCCAGACCCTAATTTATTGAAAATGGAGCAAAAGGGGAGTCCCCATAAAAGATCTTGGAGATGACACCTCAAGGCTCCAGCTCAGGAGTTGACATGCCTGCTGCACACGTTGGTTGCATGGGAGACTCATGGCAGGTTTGCAAAAGCTTGTGGCTCCAAAATCTGCCATTCCTCTGTGTTATCACAGCAACCGAACAGGAGCAGAGAATCAACCAGGCTGTCCAATAGCTAGATCAAAGCTCTACCCAGCACCAAAACTCTCTGAGGTGTAACCATTTGTGACCATTTAAAACCCTTTCCTGGTGAATGCGCAGCCTTGTACAACTTGTATCCCTGAGCCCACTAGGCACTGCAAATGCAAACAGGGCAGTAATGGTAACAGACTGTAGGAAACAACTTCTCTTGGAATTTTCAAGCCAACATGCATTGCCTTTTTCCATGGAGATCATTTTTAAAGAACTGCCTAATAACATGAAGGGCTACACATAATAGGCAAGAATTGATTTTGAACTCACTTTGGGCATGGGAGCACTACAGCTCAGAGCTTTGGACTGACATGCTCTTTCATTCAGATCCAAAGTGGATGGTCATTTTGATTCATTTTCTGAAGCATTGGATATTTCAGTGACTTTTTTGTCATACAATGCACCAGAGCAGAGTTCTGGCACCTTTTTTCAACAGATTTTCCAAGTTTTAAAAGTAACTTTTGAAAATTTGATGTTTGGTCCACATGGATTTGAATCGCCCTGTCGAGCGTAGCAGGTCAGTGGCAAAATCATTAAAACGGTGCATGCGGGCTGCCTGTGTGTTGAATCCGATGCATGCATACCTTGTCCATGCTGGTTGTGATGGTGCTGCTCGGCTTATGGCGCTGCTCGGCTTGTGATTGGTTGTGTGGTCGCGTGCTGAGTGCTTACTGCGGGCGGCGACTGTTACGTTTCGTTACACAATTGATGTGTGTGGGTGTGTGTACAGTGATTGACTACGTGTGAAAGGTAAATGATTTCATGGGTTCCGGCACCTTTTTTCTTACAAAAAGGCACTGGATATTTCCCTGTTGATCTTGGGGGGATATTCAAGAAATGGCTACACGTTTCTTCAATATTTTGCCAGAATTTGATGAACTATGCAGGCATAGTAGCTTCTTTTAAAGGGATGAAGCTTGCCAAATTTCAGCCAGATAGGTACAAGAGGGTTTGTGAAGGATTGCCCCTTCCTCTGGCCTACTCCCTTTTCCCAACTACTGATTATTTGGTGATTTGCTGACTTGTGTGTGGAGTTTTTTCCCATTCTAAAAAGTTGAAATACCTCTTCTAACACTTATTGTCTGCAAGAGCCTTAAGTTAAAATATGCTGGTGTTTTTGGCCTTACCTTTTTTGCCCAAAGTTTGTGGTTTCTTTGCCTTTGACCACAGCTACTAGTGGAATGTAACACCAACCCAAGAGTTGTTCTGGAATTGAATTCAGCCCTTGAGCTACAAGTAGCTTAGCAAACCTGTGAAGATATCAGAAGGCTGCTCTAATCATTTCCATCTTTGCACAGTGCCTATATTAAAGGCTGTGTCAACTTTGAGAGTTGCTCAATGTGTCTTCAACAAAATTCTCTGAAGATTTACTTTTTCTCTAGAACATTATTTCAGCATGGATTGCATGCTGCTATTTTTGTGTTTATTGTTCTCTTTTAATTTTATAGTGCCATGGTGATGCAGAATGCATTAATTAAAGCTGGTGTCAGAGAAGTGTTATCAAGTCTGGGTAAGGGAGTATTAAAGGGTTTCCTCAGCCTTAGCCTTCCTAAGTCAATAAAAGGTGGTTCTAAGAGAATGGAAATTTACTCTGAGTAATATGGAACAGGAGCCGGGTGACCCATTCTGCTGTTCAGGAAGCACAGCTCATTCCACCATTGCTATTGCCTTTGGCCCTTGAGATGTCTGGTATGATAACCTGTGTGACAAATGTTATTCTGACATCTCCATGATCGTCAGTGCAGGTCAGTTGCACATTTAAGCAGCTTAGATGTGTTCTACCCTGTGTTAGATGATTTTCTGTGTATCTTCAATTGGGCACCAAGTCGGCTTTTAGCATGGAAACAGTCTGATTCATGATGTGTTATGAATATGTGGGTGGGGTGGCTTTGTGGTAGCTTCCCTCACCCCTGGAGGGCTGTCTCCGGAAGTTGGCACTGTGGGGTTTCTTATGAACTTTGTAAATAAGGTATCTCATGAAAGAAAGGAAGAGGCAGAGTGAGAGCAGGACAACACTGCTGAAATATGACACATGTACTTGCATATACTAGAAGATCAAAAGCAAAAGAAGAAGGGGGAAAAAGGGAAGAGCCAGCTATTTTATTTATTATTTTGTATTTATATATCCCACCATTTTTCCTTCCAAGGGACTCAAGGCAACTTGCAGAGTTCTCCTCCTCCTCCTCCTCTCCACATTACCCTCACAATGACAACCCTGCGAGGTAGGCTGGGCTGAGAGTGAGTGACTGGCCCAAAGTCACCCATTGAGCTCCATGGCTGAGGAGGGACGAGAACCCAGATAGTCGCAGTCCACTCTAACCACTGCATGACACTGACTCTGTTTTAGAGAGATCTTACCATAAGGGATTCTGACTAGGCAAGAGGATTTTTGGAGAAATTTCCCCAATGTATTCACATAGTTAGAAAACAAATCAATACAAAACAATTGCATTTCACCTTTGATACTCTCTATGCAGCTCACAATACCCAGTAGAGCCTTTAGAACACCATGTCCTTTTCTATCCAGTACAGTTTGGGCATTTGAAGTATTCTTTTTCAATGCAGTGCCAAACAGAAAGAGAATGACTTCACTAAAAATGTATACTGGTTTTATAGTGGTTCAAGGGTCGAGCTTCTCCCCAAAGAATGCTGGAAACTGTAGTTTGGTGAAAGCATAAGAACTCTGTATCAGAGCTAGAGTTCCCAGGGGAGAAGAACTAACTGTTCAAGGAACTGTAGAGATGTCATAAGAATTGCTGCGATGCAGGCAGACAGAAGGCCTTGGACGTTTCTAACTGTAGTCACTTCCGTATGAAAGCTGGACTGGAACCGTGAAATATGCAAACAGCAGTCGTGCAGTTGGCAGGAGGTACTTCAGAAGGAGTGGTCTGGCACAAAGCAAAATTCAGCAGAAAGTGTCTGAGTGGAGGCAAAACAGAGCTCCTTCACGCCAAGAAAATGTCCTTTTACATTTCAGTGGAATAGCTGTTTCTCCACTGACGAGTTCTACACGAGAAAGTGTTATTAGTTATGGGCCCTGCTCTGACTTGGCCCATGGGTCCAGCCCCAAATCTATTTTGCAGCGCCCCAAGTGTCTACTGGCACCAACTGACATATTCTTTAAACTTAATTGCAAAGTGAAGTCAGAGGAGAATTTTGAGGCAGGCATTTTAGCTGGCAAGGGGTCTCATGCAGTTTTTTCACACCTTCCCAGGATGGGATGCGAATTAATTGAAGAGTGTATTTTATCTGGGGTGATTTGGAAGGGAAGCTAATTGGCTGGCTTTGTCTTCTGTGCAATGTAAATAATTATTTCTTAATAGGCATACATGGATTTAAAGTGACATATCTGATTTCATGCAGATTTGTGTTCTATGAGTCTGAGCCACAGATCTTTGACGTGCCTAGCGATGCCCGAGGCACCGTTCTGTGATGAGCAACACAAAGGCAGCTCTAGATCAAATGAGCTTGCAACTCCATGCAAAAAGCATCTTTAGCTCCCTCCTCCATTTCTTAAGAATGACTTAAGTTTGCTTTCCTTAACTATTACACAACAAAACAAGCTGAAGACATTCTGTGTGGTTTGGAAAAAAATGCAGTTCCAAGGAACTCTGGATTCTGCAAAGATCCAGAACACTTTCAGAAGGCTGTGCAAATTGAATGCAGCCATAAACTACCTGAAATGCTATTTCCCTCCTGCTCCCTTTTGCACTTAACAAGAAAAACAGTGACATGAACATTGTATTAATGTGAGTTTGACTCTTAGTAATCTCATGATGTCTGATACTTTTATCTTACCATGATGTCACTCCTTGCACATGACTTATGGAATGGAGGCTGGGTCATGTGTTTTTAATTATGGGAAAATGCTTAACAACATATTAGCACAATGCATGCAAATCAGTGTGCTCAGCTTTGTTGTTGTTGTTACGTTAGGCTACGTTTAGTTCTCTTTTTCTCTTGAAAGGAACCCAAGGCAACTTGCGTAGTCCTCTATGATTCTCCATTTTATCCTCACAGCAGCCATGTTAGGTGGGTTATGCTGAAGGCAATGACTTGCCCAAAGTCACCCAGTGAGCTTCATGGCTGAGTGGGGTCTAGAACCCAGATCTCAAGCATTCCAGCCCAACAAGGTAACCATTCCACCATATTGGCTTTGCACTTTAAAAATAGGCACGAACTGTTCAAACTTTTTGCTTCAGCTGTTGAGCAGATAGCTGACTAGATAACCCAGAGAGAGGCAAACAACTGCCCTCTAGAGATTTTGTACTATAGCATCCATCAGCCCCAGCAAGCATGGCCAATGGTTGGTAAATATGGGAATTGTAATCCAAAATATCTGGAGGGCACCATACCCTCTGCCTCTGAGACACCCTGTAACAATGCCTATCCAAGCTCTGTGTCCCATCAAGCCCAGTGTCCCGGGTGTTCAAGTCAACCTAGCTATCTTTTTGGTGCCAGGTAAAGGCAGCCCTCTGCTGCAGGGCTTTCAGTTAGTTTATTGGGGCTTGTTAGTTGCTAAATAGGTCCTAAGATTTTCTTTCATTTACTTTAAGTTTTAAACTTGGTTTCAAATGTTAACCCCCTCACGGATGCACACTTCACATGGTGAGGGGGTTGGAAGTGTTAAGGAAGCTGAGAGCAATGCTGTCAGGAAGCCAGAACAGCCTCACTGGGTGGGTCTCCTATCAGCATCACCTAAGGTGGAATGGTCAAGGCTGAGACACCAGACTAAGATCCATCCACTCTCTTCAGGAGCAACAGCCACATCAGCAAAAAGAGAATGGATCTCATTGATGGTGATGGGGGCAGACAAACTTCTAAAAGGCAGCTACTGGGCTGGAGTGATAGTTGAAGGCACCACTGGCAGAGGATCTTTCGTGAACAACAGCAGGGACACTCAAACTGATTAGTGCTGCAAAGACGAAGGCTGTAGTAATCCACTTCTAAATTTTCCTACCTGAAAAACCCTATGATGAAACAATCAAAGTGAAATAAGAGGCAGTGCCAGAAGATGAGACCCCCAGATTGGAAGGCACTTTATTAGCTACTGAGGAAGGGCAAAGGACAAATACAAGTAGTGCTGTCACTAATGACACCACTAGATCAAATCTGAAAGAAAGTCTAGCGGCCAACATACACAGGAGTAAAAGGAAAGTCCGATGCTGCACAACACATACAATTGGGATATAGAATGTGAAAAGTATGGATCGAGACAAAGTGGAAACTGTAAAGCAAGAAATGGAAAGAATGAACACTGAAGTACTTTTTATGCAAATTCAAGAGGAAATTGATAACAAATCAAAACAAGACATGCTGCTAATCCTGGAGACTGGATGCAAAAGCAGGGAAAAATAGACTCCAATGTTGTAGGAAAATTCAACCTGACCCAAATCCTAGGGGCATGGAATGAAGCAAAAGAAAGACTCATAGAATTTTGTGAAGCCAACAACCTGTTCCTTGCAAACACATACGTCAAGCAACCACTCAGACAATTGTATACATGGACCTCACCAGATGGAAAATACAGAAATCAAATAAATTAGGTAATTGGAAGGAGAATGTGTATTCTTGCTGGCAAACAAGACCAGGAGCAGATTATGGTAGTGATGATCAGCTCTTAATTTCAAAAATCAGTACAAGCTAAAAAGATTACCCAAAGAAACATAGTGCCAAAATATAACTTAAGGGAAATCCTTGAAGTCCACATAAAGAATAGATTTGCATTGCTCAACTTAATTAACTGTGAGCCAGAAGAACTGTGGATTGAAACCAGAGGCATTTTTAGGGAAGGATGCCAACTCCCCCCCCCCCCAAAAAAAAAACAATTCCTGTAGTAACAAGAAAGAAAAAGCCTAAGGATAACACTCACAATTGCTAAAGACAGGTGAGAAGCAAAAGCAAAAGGTGGCAGAATTCTGATTGCAACTTTTCAGCAAGTAATATGTAGAGATGAAAAGAACTACGACAGCTATCCATGCAAAGAAATAGAAGAGAACAAGTGGAGAGTGGGGAAGAGACCTCTTCCAAAAGATCCAAGAAATCAAAGGGAAATTCAAAGCTGGATTAGGAATGCTAAAAGACAAACAAGGAAACATACTATTCGACCTTGAGAAAATAAAGAGAAGGTGGAAAGAATATACAGAACTATACAGAAGAGATGAAAGGATGACGGACTTTCTTTGAAGCTGAATCCTATGAAGAAGGACTTGCAATATTAGAAAGAGAAATGAAAACTGCTCTAAAGGGACTTACAAAGAATAAAGCACCCGGAATAGATAGCAGACCAATAGAACTATTCCAAAAAGATATGTCAACAACTATGGAAAAAAGAAAACAAAACAATGGCCCACAGACTGGAAACATTCAATACATATTCCAGTCCCCAGGAGAGGAGATGCAAAAGAATGCAGCAACCATAGAACCATCACCTCACTCTCCCACACAAGAAAAGTGATGCTCAAAGTGTTACAACAAAGAATACTACACTATATGGAGCAAGAAATGCTCAAGTCCAAGACCCAGCTGGATCTGAAAATGATGGTGCACTAGAGATCGTACTGTAAACATACACCAGCTATTGGAGTACACAAAAGAATTTCAGAAAAAGATCGATTACAGCAAAGTCTTTATGTGGATCATGAGAAGCTGTGGATGGCCCTGAAAGACATGGATACCTCAGCCTTTGATTGTCCTGATGCATTACCTGTGTCATAGACAAGAAGCTACAATTAGTTTAGAATACGGAGAAACAGAATGGTTTCCCATAGGCAAAGCTGTCAGACAAAGATGTATTTTTATCTTTCGATCTGTTCAGTCTGTACAGAACATATTATGAGGAAAACTGGATTAGAATCAGAGGAAGGAGTGAAAAGTGGCAGAAGAAACATCCCCAATTTAAGAAGTGCAGATGGCACCACACTACTGGCAGAAAGCAGCAATGACTTGAAAGTGAAAGATGAAAGTACAAAAGCAGGACTGGCGCTAAATATTAAGAAAACAAAAATTGTGTCCACAGAAGAATTGTGTTTATATTTCTATTTATTCTATTTCCCTGTTCTATTTATGTAGTTGTATTTATATTGTATTTAATCCTATTATGTTTTACAGTTTTGGTTGTTATTGTTATTTATTGTTATTTGCCTTTTTAATATTGTGCTGTGAGCCACCCAGAGAGCCTTTGGCTATAGGGCAGCATAAAGTTAAAGGTAAAGGTTTCCCCTTGACGTTAAGTCCAGTCATGTTTGACCCTAGGGGGCAGTGCTCATCTCCATTTCCTAGCCGAGGGAGGCAGTGTTTGTCCGCAGACAGTCTCCGTGGTCATGTGGCCGGCATGACTAAACACCAAAGTGCACAGAACGCTGTTTACCTTCCCACCAAAGTGGTACCTTTTTATTTATTTATTATTTTATTTATTTATAACATTTTTATGCTGCCCCCATCTCAGAAAGCCTTGGGGCGGCTTACAAGGAAAAATAAACAATCATCAAATAACATTAAAAATTTTGGAGCATCTTGGCAGTAATTTAAAACCAATAAATTAAAACAGTAATTAACAATTAAAATATCGTTTGAATAAAAAGGTCTTAGCCTGGCACCGAAAAACAAATAATGATGGCACCAGGCGGACCTCTCTGGGGAGCGTGTTCCATAGGTGGGGTGCCACCACAGAGAAGGCCCTCCTCTGGGTGCTCACCCTCCTAATATCCTTCACAGAGGGCTCCCGGAGAAGGGCCTCCTCTGCCGATCTCAAGGGGCGGTCGGGCATATATGGATGCAAGCGCTCCTTTAGATAACCAGGTCCCAAGCCGTTGAGGGCTTTTTAGGTGATAACCAACACCTTGAATTGGGCCTGGACTTCAATGGGGAGCCAGTGAAGCTGACGGAGAACTGGGATTATATGAGAACAATGCCCAGTCCCCATCGGCAACCTGGCAGCTCTATTTTTTTTATCTACTTTTTTTTAATCTACTTGCATTTGCATGCTTTCAAACTGCAAGGTTGGCAGGAGCTGGGATGGAGCAATGGGAACTTACCCTGTTGTGCAGGTTCGAACCGGCAACCTTTCCATCAACCATCCCAGTGGCACAGCAGTTTAAACCATTGCACTACCTGCATCCCTATGGGACAGCATATGACTGCAATAAATAAATACAGAACTTTACTGTAAATAATGAAGAAATCAGAATTGTGAAAGATTCCACATACCTTGGCTCAGTCATCAATTCAAAGGAAGAATGCAGCCAAGAAATACAAAGAAGACTGAGACTTGGAAGGACAGCTATGAAGCAATTAGAAAAGAACATCAAGTGTAAGGACATTTTATTGGAGACCAAGGTCAAGACCACCGTGTATTCCCAGATATGGGTGTGAATGCTGGACAGTGAAGAAAGCTGACAGGAAGAAAATATATGCATTTGAAACATGATGCTGGAGGAGAGCTTTGAGAATATGCTGGACAGACAAAAAGACAAACAAGTGGCCCTAGATCAAATCAAGCCAGAGCTTTCCCTGGAAGCAAAAATGACAAAACTGTGGCTCGGTTTGAGAAGGCAAGACTCATGGACAGACAACCATGTATAAGAAAGTCAAAGGCAGAAGATGAAAGACCAGATATGAGATGGATTGAATCCATAAAGGCAGCCACAACCTTTGGAGGGCTTTCATTCATAGGGTCACCATGGGTCAAAGATGACAGAATCATAGAATCATACAGTTGGAAGGAGCCTAACAGGCCATCTGGTCCAATCACCTTATCAATGCAGGACTCAATTCACCCCTCCAGATTTCAATCCAGCCTGACCCTGCTTATCTTCCATGATTGGGCAGAATCGGGCACTTCAGGCTATATGGAAACTAAATGGCACAGCAACAAGAGTTTAATGATGCTTTAATATGGTGTATTTTATACTCTACTTTTAATGTCCTGTTGTAAACTGCAAATATTTGAAGAAATGCATGTTTTTTAAATTTAGTTACTTTTGCATGTATTTCCAGCCTTCCTCCTAGTAACTTCATCTCCTGCATGGCTGTGGTCTGCAAAGACAGATCCATTTACATTGATAAATGCAGCGGTGTTCTCTGGAATATGTAGAAAGAGCAAAGTCACTTCTCTTCCCTCTCATCTAGCTTTTGAGAAATTGTTGTCTCCATTTCAGAGTGACTACTCCTTGTTGCATTCATTTATACTGAATTTTGGGAAAAGACGTTCAGTCATGCTTCCATGTAGCTGTGGGTAAAGTAACCTTTGAATTCTTTATATATGGATCTCACCCATGGAAGCCTTAGAAAACACACCAGTCAGAAAGCTAGAGCAGCAGTGGGCAGAAGGCAAGACTCCAAATGTGTGGAATTTTAATTCCTAATAACCCCAGCCACCATGACTAATGGTCAGGAAACATGGGAATTGAAGTCTGAAACATCTAAAGATCATTGTTCTGTCCACCCCTGAGCTAGACAAGAACTGTACTGTTCTGTTCTTGTTGGCCAGAGGCAGGAAACAAACAGGAAACTCCAGACTCCACACAAATAAACTAATTCTGGCTCCATCTCACAGCACAGGGCAGGCAATGGGAATTATAGCTCTAAACATCTGGAGGAGACCATGCTGAGAAACCACATAACGACATTATTCACAGAAGACTCTTGTGCTGTGGTGTGCATTTCAGGATCCTGGTTTAAACATGGGCATATTATTGGCATACCAGTGAGCTGTGAGCACAAGGCAACCTGTTAAAAGGTGATGTCCAGATTAGGCATTGGAGAAGCCCTAGAACAGCCTCTCCAGATTCGTACCGTTCTCATGTTTGGCAAGACACCTTCCATCATTGCTGTCCTGTAGCCACGCTGGCAAGGACTGATGGGATCTGAAGTGCCAGATAACGTGGGGGGGGGAGCGGGGGACCAGGTGGGAAAAGTAGCTTTAGAGCAGAGCTACGGGCCAACGGAACTCCGTGAGGATCATTTCACCGTGTTTACAACGGAGACCGATGGCGACCTCTCCCCGCCGCCGCCCGCCGCCCCCAGCTTTCCCAGTGGTACTGCTGCTTCTGCGACAGGCCTGCTATAGCAAGGGCGCTCGGGAGAGGGCAGCAATTCGCAGCCAACGTCCCGAAAGAGGCGCCTTCTCTCGGCAAAGAGCGAGCATCCGCGGGATGCCACGGCTTTGGAAAGGCTCGCGGGAGGCGGCGCGCTCTTCGCCCGCCGGTCCCTTCGCGCTCGCCGCTGCCGCCTGACGCTGAAACCCAGCCCGGCACGTGGGGTGCGACTCCGCTCCCTCCAGCCGCTTCCAGATCGCGCCGGGAGGAAGAGGAAAGAGCCCCCACCCGGCTTCGGTCTTGGTCCCGGTCCCGGTCCCGCTCTCTCTGACCGATCCGAGGAAGGAGGCGAGGAATTGCGCGAGGCCGGCCGAGGCTCGCTGAGCTGCTTCCATTCGTACCCGGGCCGCTTGGGAACACCATGAGCGAACCACTCCGCTGATCTTCAGAGTTTCCAAAGCTGGACGAATACGGGAGTGATGGTGGGGCGTTGTTTTTGTAGCAGCTGCTCTGATCTGTGGGAAACTGCATGACAACCGAGCGCTAGCCTGACAGCACAGAAAAAGAAAAACAAACAGACCAGACCAAATGTACTTTGATTTCTTTCTTTTTATAGAGCTCCGAGGTCGTAGTGAGCCGCTCCCTTCAACTCCCAGAGAGGCTTTTGTGGCCCCTTAAAGACTGAAGGCTGCATTCCTAAAGAGACCTAACCACAGAGTAAGCTTCATTAGACAGCATGGGAATTACATCTGAGTAAACATGCACAGGATTGCATTGCGCCAGATTTAGTATATATCCCTGTATATGCTCTTTTGTGTTTGAGCATCAATGGCACCTTAGCTGTGGCATCCACTTCCATGCATCAGAGCCCCACTGCATCTTTTCAACGAAAGCTTGCAATGCCAGAGCAAAATCTGTGAATGTTTAAGATGCCACAAGATTTTGTAGCTGTGTTCACTTCAAAGGACTAGCACATCCGCCCTCTTAATGCTCTTTCTGTAATGCTTGTTGGTATTACACAACTGTGTGGCTTACTTAATTTGGAACATAAACAAGCTTCCTTGCAGCAAGGTAGACCATTGGTCTGTGCTTGGAGTCTACAGCAATTCTGCAAGGTTTCAGACATGAATCTCTCCGTACTTAGAGATGCCAGGAATTGAACTGGGGACCTTTCCTAAAGCTTGCTTTGAGCTAGCTTCAATCAATGCTTGCTGAAGAAATTAGTATGGATTAGATGATGCCTTTTCCTGGATCAAAGAACTGTGCCTGCATCAGAGCATTCTTCGCCACACCTGTTCCAAGGTGTGCAGCCTGATCCTAAGCATCTTCACTCAGAGGTGAGTTCAACAGAACTTTCTCTTTAGTAAGTAAGTGTCCTTGAGTAATCCTATCCATGCTTATTCAAAAGTAAGTCACTCTGGAATAAGTGGAAGTGTGCAAAGTATTGGGACTTTAGGTCAAGATCCTGAGTGTGGATGGTCTGTTGCTTGTGAAAGCAGGAGCCATATGCATTAAAACAATGTGGCTAAGCACGGGCATATGGACAGTTTTCAAAATGAGAAGACCATTTAGACCAGGGCTGGTTTTTAGCAACATTACATCACATTTAAATTGCATAAAATTTGACATGTTTGGTTTAAGCTGTTAGTCAGTTGCCCGAAGTGCTCAGAGAACAAAGGAGTGTCTGGGTTTAAAATTTGATTGGTAAATGCCCATTTGGCATTTCCCAGAAGTAATGGGTAGTTTAAGATGGCATGAGAAATACTGTGGGCTGGCAATAATCTACCAAATATATCATAACCATGCTCTGCCTTTCACTGCTTGAAGCACTTAATTAGCTTAGCAATCCTTACAACAGTCCTTTATGGTGAGCCTTGATTTTTATCTCCATATGGCAAACAAAGAGATGAGAGGTGATAGCTTCTCTCCTAACCCGACTGTTGTGTACCTAGAAGAGGCAAGTTGAACCAGACACTTCCTAAGACACAGCTCATGATTGCTGCAGTGCTTAGATTTCAAAGTGTGGTTTAGGAACCCCTAGGAGAATCGCAGGTGGTCTTGCAGCTGGGAAGAAGTCATAAATGCTGTCATGCAGGTCATAATCTGTCCCCTGCCAATCTGCTAGCCACATTCCCAAGCCCGGCAAATCCATGTTTGACAATGGGGGAAAGAGCCTTATGGGTATACTGTTGTATGGTGGTTTTAAGAAAGAACCTTGGCTGGACTGCTTTCACTGAAACTGGGCCTGCACCTGAAAAAGGATGTGGTGAGTAGGCATGGCAGTGTTGTGGCTGGATGAACAGGTTAAATGCATGATGAGAGTCATGGAACCATTCCTACTGAGACACAAGAGCAACAAGTTGAAGTAATGCAGAGGTGGGGTCCTCTTCCATCCTGACAGCCAAAATCACTTCCAAAGGAGCTTTTGGGGGTTGCATTCCAGTCTGGGAGGGTCTGACATGCAACTCCCCCTCCCCACAATACATTAGTTTATTATTATTATTATTATTATTATTATTATTATTATTAGAACATTTCTATGCCGCCCCTTGCCGAAGCCTCGGGGCGGCTTTCAACACAATAAAATACAATACAATACAAAAATAACAATATAAAATTAAAGTTAATAATATAAAATAAATAAAAAATATAAACGATATAAAAGAAGTTATAAAAGAAAAGAAAAGAAAAGAAAAGTCGCCCTGGCCAGATAAATAAGTAAATATTGTTAACAATTAAAATGACGTTTAAATAAAAAGGTCTTTGCCTGGCGCCGAAAAACAAATAACAACGGCGCCAGGCGGACCTCTCTGGGGAGCATATTCCATAGATTGGGCGCCACCGCAGAGAAAGCCCTCCTCCGTTTAAAGCTCTCCAACTCAGTGAGCTCTGTCTGAGGCAAGAGGCCATCATTTCAATCTCCTAGAACTTTGTATTATACCTGCCTAAAAAGCAGCCATAATATGACCAGAGTATCTAAATAAAAGTTCTGGAACACACTGAAATTAGACCTAGATGTTAATGGATTCCTGAAGACCAGGTCTGAGGAGGAAATGCTGTAGGGATTTGATGTGTATAGCCTGGAGAAGAAAGAATTAAGAGACTGAATTATGGGTATCCTCCAATATTAAAGGTGCCATATAGCTGATGGAGGCTAATTGGATTTTTTGTTCCAGAGGGGAGGATCTCAACCTCCATCTTCAAATGAAAGGACATTTTGACTAAATATTAGGAAGGAGTTCTTGATGAAACATGTTGTTTAGTATTGGAATGGATTGCTTAGGAAGATGGTGGAGTCCCCCTCAGTACAGAATTTTAAGCAGAGACTGAAAGGCTACCTATCAGGGATGTTGTAGCAGAACTTTTCCTGGATCAGCAGTGAGTTGGGCTAAATGACCTTTGAGGTCCTTTATGCTGACTGCCCAAGCAACCTCCCCTCTAGGCTGGGGTGCTCTGAAAACCCTTCTTAGGCCATTCAAGTGTTGAATGAAGACAACATCAACAGTGTACTCACTTAGGATGCAGTCCTGTACACCAACCTTGCCCAGTCTGGTGCCCTCCAGATGTTTTGGCCACTGTGAACTCCCGGCATCTGGGATGGAGGTGTTGGGAATAAGCTGAAGCCGGAGCTCCAGTTGGAGAAATGGCTGCTCCTAGCATCTGTCTTTGAGGTATTACGACTTGCACGGCCAATACTACCTTCATCTGTTGCCTTTGTCACCAATGCTACCTCTCTCATACTGCTAGAACCCAGTGGGACCATCCCATGAAACTGTCTGGTGGACGATTCAGGACAGGTAGAAGGAAGCGTGTCTTTATGCAGCACCCAGTTAAACTAAGGGATTCACTTCCACCAATTGGGATGCTTTTAAAAGGGCATTGGACAAATTAATGACTACCCATGGTCACTAGCCCTGATGGCTTTCTGCTACCTCCAGTATCAAAAGCTGTATGCCTAAGGGCGCTAGTTGCTGGGGAACATGGGCAGGAGGGTGCTGTCGCCCTCATTTCCTTCTTGTCAGTTTACTGTGGGCAAGTGATTGGCCCCTGTGTGAACCGAATGCTGCCCCAGATAGACCTTTGCCTTCACCCAGCAGGGCAACTTCTGTGCTCTTTCATCCAAAGCTTTGGAAATGGCCTTTCAACAAACCACTTCTGCTTGGACCCTGGCAGTGTCAAGAGGAAGGCCTCTTGTTGGCTGGAGCTAGCACAGAATGTTTCAAGGAGTTTTATCAGCACGAAGATCTGTTGCTCAGAAACACTTCTGTTTGTGTACCAGCTAGCAAATGCAACAAGCAATGCCATTGGGAATGGCATTCTCCCATAGACGTCTGCTGTGGAACAGGGTTAAAAGGTAGTTCTCAAAGGCATGTGTGTGTGGGTGTTTGCTGTGATGCCACCAATGATAGCTTGGCATTTAGGTTTAGTTTCAATGAGATGGAACATTGAGAACCATTAAAAAAATAGAAATATCTACCAGTGCATCTTTGCTTCTTTTAAAAGGGATGACTTTAGCAACCGTGTGCTAGAATAGCCTATTCACTGGGTAAAAAGTGGTTGCTACTAAGCAAGGCATCCATTTTCAATGCGCAGTTGGAATGTTCCACATCTTGTAAATGAATGTCTTGCTAGGAGTCTTTCTCTTTGTGAACTTAAAATCTTTTCCCATTATTTCTAAAAATAGTTGGCCTTTACTCTGCAAATAGGAAAGAATCCTAAGCTTAAGAGGCTTCTTTGTAGGAGGCAGGAAAATATCAAGGGAAACTCTGAACTGGGAAATTGTCCATTCACTGCACAGATGCCTTTTATTAAATGATACAATCTGTGTTACTTTCCTTATCCATCACATGAAAAAACTGGGGCATGAGTTAAGACAGGTTAACCTTTCACAGCCATAGGCCAACAAGCTGCAGTCCCATTCAGCAAAGTCTGTCTTTGCTAGTATTTTTGGGAATATTGTTGCAATATTACAGCACAGAATAGGGTAAGTGACACTAGCTGCTTTTTACTGGATTCATTTCTGTAAGCAGGCTTGTTGTCTTTGGGTTTATGCTCCGAAACCTGTCCCGGTACCCCATATCAAGCTGCTAGAGCATGGGTCCTCAAACTACGGCCCAGGGGCCGGATCCGGCCCGCCATGCCCATTTGGACCCACCGTGCCTGCACCCATGTGCGCACCCGCTGCCGCCCACCTCGTGTGCCCACCTTGCGGCGTGTGCCCACCCCCACCTCGCCTCCCCTCACCACACACGTGCGCCCACCTGCACCTCCCCTCCCCACACTGTGCGCCGCCCCCCGCCCCCGCGCGCACGCCTGCACACACTGCCCCTGCCCCGGCCCTGGCCCGCGCACACCGCCGGCACCACCGTTCCGGCCCGCGCCCAGCACCAGTACCTTTCAACTGGCCCCCTGGTTAAAAAGCTTGAGGACCCCTGTGCTAGAGCTTAGGTTTTCAGCACTTCACCTCTGCCTCTAACTACATTTCCTCTTTTGCCCGTCCTCACAACCCTCTCTGGTTTGCTCATTTGCTGCCATTCTCCTTCCACACCAGTCTCTAGGTCTTCTGCCCAGCTTCTCCCTATATTGGGAATGGCTTCCCCCTCTTTTGTTCACCCCCCTTTGCCCCCCCCCTTCCTCCCCATTGTGGTTACAGTCTTATCTGCACTCACCTTGGTATAAGTTCTCAGTAAACATGCAAAGGCTCACACTGCACAGGTGGCTTGAAATCCCACCTCTTAGCAAAGCATTTCCAGTGGAATATGCTGGGAAATAAGGAATGTTGATTTTGTTAATGGCTTACTTGCAGACTTCTACAGATCTCATATGTCATGTTGATGTACATGACAACTTTACACTTTGATCCAGCTATCTCCCTCTTGAACTAGTTGAAAATTCCAGTTGTTGCTCTTATCCTAGTATGTTCCCAAGGCCCTTTTTCCTAAATAACTCTCTGTTTTGCATCCAGAGGTGTTAGTGCTTCTGCAAATATCCTAAGGTAGAACCATGGCACAAGCAAGTCCCAGTCGTAGTCTTGATGAGACTTGACTGAACTCGAAACTACACTTTACACGTGAGCAGAGGGCTCTTTCCTTTTTACTCTTTCATGAGTTCCAAAATGTCCTGAAGTTAATTTTAAAATAAGTTCCCTCCAGGGTTGAGTTTTTTCAAATCACCTTATTAAGCTTAATATATGAAGTTTGGGTTAACAGATAAAGCATTAAAGATGTTGGCCATGGCCCATTTTTTCTTCTGTGAGAGCTGCTTTCTGAAGTTATATTTAGCATTTTTAATATTAAAATGATCAAAACATGAATCCTGACAAGAGTGTATTTTTGAATGGAAAAGCTGACATGTTTGTTTATATCACTGGGATTTGAGAACTGGATTAATAATGCATTTGCAATGTAGAGCATGCATCTGAATCAGACAAGTATGCTCATGTATAGCAACGAAATCCATCTACTCGTAGAAGCATCCATTACATCACTTTTGCTCAGTCTGGTGTCCCCAGATGTTCTGGACAATAGGTGCTAGCATTTGTGACTGTGGTCCATCTTGATGGGGCTTGATGTCCAAAATATCGAGAGGATGCCAGTCTGGAGCGGCTGCATTACATTCCAATGATTGGCTAAATTCTCTGTTGGTGGGGTAGGGAGGTCCCTTTTATTGGGTATAATTTGATGCTTGCTTCTGTTCACCCTAAATGCTAGAAGTGGTGCTGAGGCAGACATTTTGGACCCATGGTTAGATTTGGGAATTTGAGAAATTGCTGTGGGCATCACCATGCAATGGCTACCATGAAGGATGTGACATAATATAACAATTCAAGCACCTTAAGTGTGTTTAGATTTTAAAAAAATCCCCTCCTTAAATATTTGTGGTCTGCGGAGACAAAAGATGATGATGACGATGGCAATGATGATTTGCATTGCAAAATTACCCTGTCTTTTTTCCTCTCATGAGGAACCCAAGGTGGCTTACATAGCTTCACTGTATCCTCACAACAACAACCTTGTTCTCAACAAGCAAATTAACATTGCTTTTTTGTTTATTATCTAATGCCAAATTAGATCTAGGGTACCAGAAAAAATGTCCAGTGCAAACCGACATTTCCCAATGAAAATTACTGGATGTGAATTATCCTATTTAGCCTCCATTTTTTTTTAAAAAAAAATCTTTTTTCTGGAGGGCCCACCCACTCTTTCCCAGACTTCCCTGAACATGCCAGAGATTTGGTTTGGGACATCATGCATGCAAAACTTGCACAACAACACCAAGCTACGACCCTTTACCAATGAAGTCGCCTGAGGGCCATTAATAGCCAGTGGTTGTACGTCAGCCCAAGGGGTTAGAAAGAGATCCAGTTCTTGGATCCACCCTTCATCTCAGAAAAAAGCATGGGTCATGTGAAACAAAATGGATGGTGAAAACTGGCTAATTCCAGGTGGCACATCCCACCCAAGAGTTGCCTTCTGGGTAGCATGAAATATCTCTGTGTGTGTCCATCTCGCTCTTTTTTTCCACGTGCTGGTGGTGGTTCAAGGATGTAGAAGTAGTGGCAAGAGGGAGGGAGGGAGATGGATCATTCTGTTGCACCTCATGTTACGGTGATGCAGGTGAATTGCCTGTTTATTTTTTAAACTGAAGAGCCGGCCAATTTTATGTCTGCATGAGTCATTTGCTCCAGTCAGGAGTCGTGCCCTGATCAGTGACTCATGCAAAAGTGCTTGAGCTGAACATGGGAAGCTGAACTGGAGGACCAGTTCAGACTGGTTATCCATCTAGCCCAGTACTGCCTCCTCTTCTCCATCACCTGCTACCTGAGTCTTCGAAGCAGAGGTTCCAGCGGTTGAAGCAGGGACCTTTTGCAAGGAAGGCAGGTGCTCTGCTGCCATGCTAGGCTTTGGCTTCTCCGAGGATGGGTAAGTCTTGCTCTTTGACATGACAAGGTTTCTTTTTGGCGTGTGTTGAGAGTGAGTAACTGATTGTTTTAATTCAGAAGACATGTTCTAGCTCCCAGAAGCTTGGGAGACACTGAAAGTCAGGATTTTGTAGAATGAGGGGCATAGGAGGCTCCCCAGTAGTTAAAGCAAGCAGCTAGTCCTGAGTTTTGACTCTCACTTGTGCTTTTTGACCTAGCAGCCCTGTTGCTGATAACCAGACATGTGGTATACACTGTAGCTATTCAAAGACAGGGGACTCCAAATATGCTTGGAGACACTCTTTTATTACTTTATTTGTTTGTTTCTGCATATGAATTGAAAATTAGCTATAAAAACATGCTCCAGGGCAAGCTTCCATCTTCTGAGAAGGAACCATAGTTCAAATTAAGCTGCCACATATTCTTAAAGTAAAGGTATAAAATGCTATCTTCTGCTTTACGAAGTATACAAAACAGTTAATGGGTTGGAAATCCAGAAGGGTCACCATTTCACAGTATCCAACAATGCTTTGTGCCAACATAAGAGGACTTGATTGATTGATTGATTGATTGATTTTATTATATTTATATCCTGTCCTTTTTCCTAGAAGGAACTCAAAGTGATTTACATACTTTTCATCCTCTTCAACTTATCCACACAACTACTCTGTGAGACAGCTCAGGCTGAGAGCATATAAATGACCCAGTGTAACCCACTGAGCTTCATTGCCATGCAACTACTAGAACCCAGATCTCCCAGATCCCCACTGAACCCTCTGACCACTACACCTCTAACCAATGGTGGTCGCTTGTGTGTCAGGCTCCCAGCGCCAATCCATTAACCTTTTTAAGACTGACTTAATTTGCTACAACCAAGCTTACACTAGGGAGTTGTGGAGGATCAGCCTGCCCTGACTTGTTGCTTGCCCAGAATATAAACTGGAAACATCCACAAACCAATTGGGCCAAAGAAGAGCATCTCCTGGCTGCTTCATGCTCTTCCAGTTTAGTGCTAAATACCATGGGGTTGCATTGACAGTAAGAAATCCTAGTATAGTACTAGGTACTATAATGCTTTTTCTTCTTATGCAATTGCACTGTTACACTACACTACAGTGCCACCTACAGGTTATATAGCAGAAAAGCGGGAAAGGAAATGCTGTTCATACAGTGTTAGGATATCAATCATTTGCTAAAATTAGATATAGTGGATTTACAGCCTTGTGTAGAAAAGCCCTGAGTCTGCCCTTTAGCAACCACAACCATATTAAAAAGGCTTATTTGATGGCATGCCCTGCAAAGCAATAGAGAACCAGCAAATCCTACAGCCAAGGTCTTTCCAGAAAAGATAATTCTTGAAAGGTAACTGCATAGGATAACTTTCATGCTGCTGCCCTTCCCTGCTTTGGACAAGTGATGAGAAAGGCAGAAAGTTCCTTCACATGAAGTTTATAGCAGATACTACTTAAATTCAACCCTATGGGGCAGCTTCATAGAATCATAGAATAGTAGAGTTGGAAGGGACCAAGAAGGCCATCAGGTCCAAGCCCCTGTTTTTGCAGGACACCAGTTTATACCATCCCACTCAGATGGCTGTCCAGTTTCTTTCTGAAGTTTGAATCTTAGTCTTAAGTATCCCTACATCTTACTTATCTATGCCAAACAACATCCACTTTAATAGCCTCCCAACAAATTAGGATTTACTTACTGTATCACAGCTAGGAATATGCTGGCATCTTCTAGAGGTGTTGGACTACAACTCCCACCATCCTCAATCAGCTCACAATGGTGGAAGATGGGGTCCAGCACAACAGAAGGGTTTAAGGATGGGGAAGACTTAAACTTATTTTACAGGGTTGTGTTGAAGCTCTGGGGTCCTTATTTATTCCTAAAATGTGTCAGTTTTCCAAAATTACTCAAAATGATATACCAAAACTATTGCCACAGTCCTATGGCCCCTTCAACAACATCTTGGAGGTCACAGGGTTCTTCATAGTCCCAGCTCTCAGCACTGGGAAGGGTGAGGCCCTGCTCCATCCCTTTGCAACTGGTGCAGAGAGAACTGCACTGTCTCCCCACCGGCCCAGGCTGCAGCAGAGCCTTGGAGGGAGAAAAGGGGGCTTGCTTGGGAGGGAGAAGCCTAGGGCTTCACTGACACCAACTGGAGCCCCAGCCTCCTTCCTTCTCCCACCTGCTCCCCAGTGCTAAATTACGATGGCTAATGAAATGCAGGAGTGAGAGTTAGCAGTGGTGGGGAGATCCATGTTGCTGTTCTTTGCTCCTCCAAGATTGGGGGTTTAGAAGCATCTGGCACATGGGCAATAGGGTTGCGCTCTCTCACTTACAATTAAAAGATTAAATAAGACAATTAAGCAAGAATGAAAATCCTTAATCATGATATCAATAATTGGAAAATGGAGTCGAACAGTGGTCATGTTGCAGAATTAACTTAGGATGTCTTTGGTCTCATTCTTGCTAGAGTAAGGCTGCTCATGTGCCTCAGAAGTCAATACAGTTTAAATGACATGATTGAGCGCAGGATTGCAGCCTGTGTGAATAATAGAGTTCTTGGAAATCCATGTGTCCTTGGAGGAATGGTGGGAGAAAAGGTAATCTATAAAAAATAAAAAGCTTTGTATCTTTCCTTTCACTGCTTATAATTTACATTTTGCATTAGAGCAGCTTCCCATCAAGAAGCTGATCAAAAGGTTACAGTGGCTAAACTTAGACTGACTCCAGTTTAAAATACCTAAATAGGGAGTTGGGAGATAAATAGCTTTATGACCTCATGTGAGCAAGATACAGTTATGTAACTTCTGGAAAGAACTGTGTGACCAATCATGTCTAATACTTTTGATATACCAACAGCCAAGTTTATGAGCAATCCTTTCTCAGCTCTACAAATAACATTTGCCCCTCATAAAAATGGCTGGTGCATCTAGGGACCATCATTTTAATGAACAGTTTAGAGTTTGATGGTGAGATCTACTATATAGGATTCTGTCAAGCTGAGGAGTCATTGATTCCTGTTCTCTTGATATCATTTAATTTCATTTTCACCATTTATTTGTATTGATTATTTAGACAATTATTTATTAAGTATTCAAACCTTTCTATAGTATCCTTCATTACAATGTACAAATTCATTAAGACAGTAGTTAAATATACTAGAAAGATAAAAACCACCCCCAAATCTGTTATGGTATGTCTTAAAATCAGCAAATGCCTAGGTAAACAGATGCATTGTCAACAGGCACCCAAACACTAGTAAAGATGGCACCTTGCTATTCTTGTTGTTTTCCTCCCAAGAAAGTTTCCAAGGCGGCATACAGAATAAAAGTTAAAATTTACAGAAAGCAAAAACAAATTTATAAAAAGTGCTTCCTATAATTTGGAAGAATATGAGTCAGTTTCACTTGTTTCTGAAAAGGGATAAACCAGCCAGATGGTACATGCCATGTTTGTGCAGCTACTACAGAAAAGTTAAAATGTCATATTTTAACTTTTCTCCTTCTCAACTGGAATTTTTAGTTGGGCAATAGAATTTCTGAAAACAAGCCCTGGTATCCTTCTAGGAAGACTGGCAGGATCAGGAGTTGGAGGCCCCTGGTTAAGGTTGTTCTGGTCGTTCTTCAAGGATAAGATAGGGCTGAGTGTGGTGTGGAGAAGATTGCTGCTCTTCACTGTGGCTATTAGCTCTTTATGGAGTTCCACCATCTTCAGTGCAAATTGTTGGGATAAATTGTCCAGAGAGTTAGAGCTGACCCTGCAACTTACCTGCAACTTAAAACAGATATGCAGAACCTCTTTCAGTCTGAGGGCCAAACTTTCACTTCAGAGAAGCTTTCAGGTTCTGCATTCCAGCGGTGTGCAGGGTCAGTGGGAAGAGGGGTGGGCCAAAATTCCAAGGTCTTTTTAACTTGAAGCTCTCACAGTAATTAAGCCTTAGGAGAGGAATGCCAGCCTTTTACAAAAGGCAGGGGGAAAACTACACAAAATCCAGGAAACCACCAAAGGATCGGTGACTGAGGGAGAGGTGATGTGGCCATTTTTAGGACCCCGGAGGTCTCCAGGTCTGAGGATCCGAAGCTCTGACTTCAAAGCATAGCTGACAGAGGGCTGCTGTACTGGGAAATCTCAGATACTGAGCACAATGTGTGTGTCCTTTCTAGGAGTTTGACACCCTGTTCGAATCAAATGCGGTAGCAGTTCAGCATTTCTGCACTTCTCATCTCTCTCCCCTTGCCTATTACTCTTGTTGCACCAAATTCTACACAATATGAGAGTGATGTAAGGCAAACAGGAACATGAAGATCTGAATGAGGGTGGGGGTCAGCAGAAGACGCTAACCCCATGTTGATGTGTGAATGCAGAAGGCATCAGGATCCAACCATGCTGTGGGATACAAGCACGCTGACTTAGTGCCCCTTGAGAGCAAAAACAGCCCAAACTCAACCATCTGGCTGGTTTTATTGCCTATATGGGCAATGGCTCTGTTGCACTTGTTTCTGCTGTCAAAAGAATTGTAATGGTGGATGGAGCTTAACCCCTTCCTGCACATGATATCAAGCTGGAAGGCAGTGTGGTGTTGAACTTGGAGCAGGGAGACCTGGCTTCAGACCCCTGCTTGGCCACAGAAGCAATGGGAATGAATTTTGGTGCTGGAGGCAGCAGGGTGACATGAGGAGATAGTTTCACTTCCCTACTGTTGATCCCCTGTGCAACCTCTAGAAGTGCTCCACGGGATGCCCAGTTCCTCAAGAGCAGATCTGGGGCCATACAGGAGACAGTGAGAATTGGATCCAGCAGCAGTATCCTTGGATGCTACATGCAGGGTGCCTGTGTGGGCCCATTAAGGTCATACGATCTTATTGGCCAACTGAATTGAGAATGCTAATCACCATTACATAAGAAGACCAGATGCACTGTAATGTCTAATTGCTTTTCAAGACAGGAAGTGGAGATGAATGCTTTAGCTGGCAGAAGCAAGGGGGAATGAATCCCAAGAATGTTTCTGACCTTATGGTAGCATGACTTAAATGCTCCTAGAATAGCGATGACTTAATGGCACCAAAGACTAGCGGATTGGCCATGGAGAATGTGACAGTGCTGACAGCGCTGAGCTCAAAATACCCTTTCCTCTGTCAAGGGTGGTTTTTTTCCCTGGCTTCTAATTTATCCTAGCTGTTAAACACTCTAGGACTGGCAACAATAAGCTTCAGAAAGGAATGTATTGCATTAGAAACCTTGATCAAGGAAAGGCATTTACTCTTATATAACACACACACACACACACACACACACACACACACACACACACGAGACTTGCATCAAAATGTTGTGGTGTGTGGAATGCTCCTAGGCAGAGTTCCAGTTAGTTAGCCAAGTCCTCCTCCAGAAGACTTCATTCCATTGCCCTGCAACAGTCAGCATGCAGCAATCACTTCACATGTTTAGCGCTGTTTTGCAGGGAAAGGATTCCTTTCCTTAGGATGTAATCCTGCACATGCCTTGACAGTGAAAATCTCCAATTCCCAAACACAGGATTGCAGCCTTAAAGATTCCCCGCCCCCTCCCCGCCAATGATGCTTGTGTTTCTGCAAACTTTGCAGTTTCTCCCAGCCATGCCTGCTGATCCTTGTGTGTGGATGGTGCCATTTTGGCAACATAACGAACTACACTGGCTTCTGAACATGGGAAATAGAGGAGACAAGTGAGAACTCCCAAAAGAAACACTATGGGAAGCTGTCTTATACGAGTCAGACCCTTGGCTCATTTATCCTAGGAGTGTTGACACTGGCAGGCAGCAAGGCTCTCTGTGGTTTCAGGCGGGATTCTTTCTTAGCCCAGTCTGGAAATGCCGGGTTTTGGACTTGGGACCCACTGTATGCAAAGTGGGTGCTCCATTCGGCTAAGTCCCCTCTTGACTATTACTTGAGCTTATGGCTAAGTGGGTTGAAAACTAGAGTTAGCATCTATCTATCTAGAGTTAGCATCAAAGACAGGAGGTCCTGCTATTAGCTTGCGTCTTACATCAGATTCAGAAGATTTGTTTTTAGTTTTGAGCAACTAAAAATGTTCAAAAATGCAACCAGCTTGTGTGAAAATCAGCAGAACATCTAGCTGAAAATCTGCAGAACATTATCCGTATTACCAAGCGCTTGCTTTGGCTTGGGTGGAGGTATGTTGGGGAGGGGGCGATTTGAGGTGCTCCACTCACAGTGGACTATGTTGTTATGCTGCTACAATCTACTTGGTTTGGGTGCAGACCTTGAACCCACAGTGGGGGTGTAAATGAACTGTATTGCATGGTTGTTGTATGCTACTTTCCCTGCTCAACCAGCAGTGGAAAGGTTAATCTAAGTTACTCTCTTGGCTTCAGCTAAGAGGGATGGGGATCTAATACTAATTAGTGATCTAACGCAGAGGTCTAATACCTCTGGACAGCACTGCAAAATTATACACTATTCTGAACATTACTTGTAGTACTGTAAATGACACTGAAGGACAGTTGTAAGTTACTTTTTCCCAGCCACAGTGCCTTCCAGTCTTCAATATGGAGACAACTAACTGCATTTGCTTTAGAAGTTGCATTAGCAGAGTTATTTTTTAAAATGTTCTGTATTAAACAAGAACTAAATTAGAAAAAGCAGGAACCCTTCTTTTTTATTTGATGTCATGTTTTGGTTGGCGAGGTACAGTGAACAATCCCAATTATTTTAATATTCTTAATTTCTCCACTGATGTCTATTGGCAATTCTTATTTGCATCCTCAGAGACATTTAGATTTTCATTGCAAACAAGAAAATGACCTGTTCAGATAATTAGATGATTTCCTCTCTCCTTTTTATATCTGTCTATTCCGCCATCATTTCCCAGCCACTCCACTCCATTCCATTTTGTCTGTCATCTGCACCCACACCTGTCAGTGTTCTGTGCCCTCTGAGCATGTTCTCACTGGGCAGTTTTGGAGTTCCCTCCTTTAAGATTTTTCCCCTAAAAGTTTCTTTCTGTTCCTACTGAGATTGCCAATGCCTCCCTCCTGTGTCTGGCTGTTGTTGTTTGGCTTCATAAACTCCCCTGAAGATCAGAAATAGAATAGGAGGCAATAAGGGTAGAGGCTACAAAGCTGGATGTTGACCAAGGAGAACTGGGTTCAAGTCTCCACTCAGCTATGAAGTTTACTGGGTGCCCTTGGGCCAGTGGCTTTCCCTGAATCCAGTGTGGCCTGTCTCCACCTAGAGCAACTTGAAGAAAATCTGGCTTTTTAAAAATGGTACTTTTAGGTTCTTACACCAAATTAATTGCAGCAATTATTAAAACTCTTCAGTGAATGTGCCATCTTTCATAACTGAATCTGGTTCTGGGTTGTCATTAGAAGATAACTGCTATGAATAAGACATCATAATAAGTGGGATATTTTTTCAGATTTGGGTTGGCATAAAATTGCATTATTCAGCCTTGCAGTTAACCACTGCCTAACTCATCTGTACAAAGCAGTTATTCTGAGAGATTAACTTGCCACATCCCACTGCACAAACAATATGGTGATGGATTAGAGAAGCATGACAGCAGATGGGGCTGGCACAGCTTTTGCACAAGCATGTATATGGCCAGATGAGCCTTGTGTAATGGCTTTGATTATCAGCCCTATCCACAATAGCAAAAGCACCACCACCTTCTGTCTTCTTTTCAGAATCCTACCCCTACTTTAAGCAAAGTGGTGGTAGCAAGCACCGTGGTGCCCCTGGACACTTTCCTTGGCCCCCAACATTTTCCAGGTGTCTTCTTTTCTGACAGCTAAAATCACTTCAAAGCAGTATTTGTGTCTCCACTTGCTTGTCATCTTTGTTTTCCATGAATGGCTCTAGCCTGTATGTTGGAGCTCAGAGACATTCTTAGGAAATGAGGATGGTGCCCAGAAAAAGCGTCTCAAAATGCCCAATGTGTCTGCAGATTCAAAAAGGCAACCTGTCCTGCACTAAGTTCTATACCCCAATAAGAACAAGGTCTACTGCACCCTTCACTCCCAACCACCTTCATCACAGTTTGATCTCATTAATTCAACCTCTTTCATCTAAAACTGGTTTCTCATTGTGGGAACAGTGGCTGGTGCTGGCATAGTCCCTGTACCCTTCTAAACAATGCTAGTAGAGTCTCTGAATCCAATTCTTCTAGTCCCAGAAGGAAGAACAGCTGGCTTAGTCTCCTTCACTTGGATCAGTCATTATAATCAGTGCTGCTTTCACTGTTTTCTTGTTGTGATTAAGGATTTCCTACAGCTCCTGTGCCTGCTTCATTTCTCTCCACTGTTACTACATCTCCACAATATGTCTGTGGGAGTATAATGTGTAAATATTATATAGACCTGGACAGAGCAAGTAGGTTCAAATCCACATTTTGTGACAACATTAGAAGATACCCATTCCTCAGGCTTGGTGCTCTTTTGTAAAATGGGAATTATTGTGTTGACAAATAAATAACAAGTGCTAAGGCTGAGACCACTGATGGAGTTGCAGGTTTGTGTAAGCACTATACCTGAATTATACATAATTACTTGGAGGTTAAGTCCAACTGAAGGCAGTGAAGTTTTCTTCCAATGAAGCAGACATAGGATTGCAAACTTAATGTTACTAACCAAAAGATTTCACAATCTGACACCATCTGCCGTACTACTGCACAGATGGTTTATGATGCTGCCACTTGAAAATAAAAGCTATCTGAAGATGAAAAATGGACTTAATAATTACTCTGCCAGCTAAATATTTCTAATTTATAAATGGGTAGAGGACAAAGTCAAAGTGTTTGCCACTTGGATAAATTTTGAGAGAAAGAGAGAGCAGAGCAATTCTTATGATGAATACAGAATGGTGTTTTGAGAAAATTCAGTACAATAGGCAAAATTTACTCAGAATTACTGACTGAAAAAAGTCTTACATTTTTTACATTGGATTTCCTATTCTTTGATTTTTTATCAGATGGTTACTACCATCCCCATCCTTGATTTTCCTTTCCTCATATCTATTTGTGTAGTATTCAGAGAAAAATGGAAAAGATGTATGATCAGTCAAGCATTCTGAAGCCGTTTGGATTCATTTGTTCTGCATAACAACTGTGAGGTGGATTCACATTCTTTTGTTAATGTGCACACAAGCAGTCCCAATCCATCAGGGACACATGGATCCATACTCCAACATAAGGAAGTATATTGTATGCTGAACACAGATATGGCTGGCAAGCATTTTCGCAGTATTTTTCTGGGCCATCTGTACCAAGGGGAGATCAGGACTGCTTACATGTCTTTGTTTTAAATCAAGTATATAAAAAATATTGAGTGTCAAATGGCCAACGTGAAATTTTTAGAAGGGCACAAGGTTTTACATGGCCCTCAAGGATGTCATCTTCATCTTGTGTTTTTCCCAGTCCTCCTTCTGACTTTTTTCTTTCCCTGAAGGGTGGTTCTGGATTGGAGGTTCCTAGAACTATTAGTTAAAAGACATGGCACAGCTATCCTGTTTTTTCCTCTCAGAATTTTCTGAGGAAAAGGGGAAAAAAGTGGTGAGAAAACATAAAGTTACATGATGCAGATGATATGAAGATGACCTTGGCTGGACATCCTAGCTCCTGTAAGATGCTATGAAGAGGCAGGGCAGTTGCATGATAAAAGCTTTATTAGTGAGCAATGAAAACCAAAATCAGTTGAGGAAAGATGGATTTGTCCACAGTATTTATATGTTTATCACGCGATCACACTGCCACATTCACAGAACGGGCGGGGGGCGGGGGCGGACTCAGACGTTGTCGATTCCCACTCACAATCCTCCCCAATCCTGCTTTCTTTACTGCAAAAAATCTAAGTAGAGCAAGCAGAATAATTGCAGGCTCCTTCAAACTGGTAGCGCTAGGAACTTTCCATATCGAGCTTCAGAGGTGATGCAGTCACAACCCTCTTACAGGCATTCACAGCGGAACTGCGCTTTAATCAAAAGTAAGCCCCTCGATGTTCAGTGCGGATTACTCTCAAGTAAGTGCGAATACGGTTGCAGCCGTAGTAAGGAAATCACACTGAAATCCATGAGACAGACGTCGGAGTAAACACGTGTCTCCTGTATGTTCTCCTGCTGCAGCGGTTCGAAAAGAAATTGCGACCAACACTGTTAAAGCAAAAGAAAACTAAAGGCGTCCCCGTCTCTAACACGCCTCCTGAATCCCACTGTTGTAGGGCTGAATTCCCCCCTTATCGCTGAGACAGAGCGCAGAGCGCAGAGCGCTTTCTCTCCGTCTGGAGACTAGCAGTCAGCCCGCGAAGCACTGATGCTGTAATAGCATTAATTTTGTAGAAATTACGCGTGATGGGGTTGAATCATGGACCTCTAAGGAAGAGGAATCTCGAACGGAGTAAAGTTACATTCCTCCCACAGCCGGTCTGCCTATCTCGCTTCATCCCTCCCCTCCTCTCCCTTCCAGGGCAGTAATCGCGGCTGCGGCGGCGGCTGGTGGACAGAACGTTCTGCTCCGCTCCTTTCTTTCCTTCCGGGTGGCGCTCCATTGCAGTCTCTAAACAACAGAAGCAAACGAGAACGCCTGTGGCGGGCTTTGTCCCTAGACGCTCTCCGTACGACCGATGCTCCCGGCTTCGCTCCTCTCGGAGCCTCTTTTCAAGATGGCGGCTACACGGCTGGCTCTTTGCGGCCGGGTCTCTGCAGCCGGGTCGTGTGAGTGACACTTTGGCCAGCCTCGGTTTCTGGACCCCGCGCGCGCTCCGTCCCTCCTTCTCGTCGGACTGGGCTGCGCAAGAGCTCCCGCTGACGCTATGCTCGCATTGGTGCACGCATGAGAGACTCCGTCGCCAGAGCCATGGAGGAGCCGGAGCCTGAGTGCAGCTCCTCGGCCAGCAGGTCAGACATCAAGGGGGCTGCCAGAAAGTAGTGCGTTGTTGGGACCGGGGGTGAGAGGGGTGGTTATTCACTTCTCGCTCCCGCCCGCCCGCTTTGCTTAAACTGCAGCTGCCCTGCGGTTGCCGCTTTGCCCAGCAGGAGGGTGCTGCATCTCCTGCCTTCACAATAGGCACCACCGCTGCAGCTTCCGCCTACCCTGCTATTTTTGCAAGGGATCTTTCTCTGGATGCTGCTTTGGCTGGAAAAGCAGGGTGGGTGGATGCCTGCCCGATGTTCAGCTTCATCACTGCTACCGCTGTCGCCGACCCACACTCAAGCAGCGCGTTTGATTTAGTGTGATTGCCTCCAGAGCAATTGGGTTGGTAGGTCCTGAGGGCCAGATTCTAATCATATTTCTTTTATATTATTATTATTATTATTATTATTACTATTTAGACTTCAAGGATTCTGATGTAAGATAACTTCTCAAAAGTTTTATGTTCTGGATTAAGCGACGTTTATTAAAACGCTAATATAAATCCAGAGGCATGGTGTACTGTATTTTTTTGTCTTGACCCAGAAGATCCCTTTCTTCCTTGTTTCAGATGGAAAATAAAATGTATTTATGCAACAACCGGACCCTGTGCAAATATACTCAAGAGTAATTCCACTCAGTTCTGAAATAAGTGCTCAGAACTGCAGCCAGTGTTCCTGTCCTATAGTGTGAAAGTTCCTGCTGATCCTTCAGCCCCTTTCCCCTACAGGAGAAAGTAGTGAAGGCAGTACTTTTCTGATAGCTGTTGCAGCTGTTGATTAGCATTGAGAATAGCAGCAGTGTGACTGTGAGACTTTTTTTTAAAAGTGGTGTAAGTATGTGATCATTATCATATTAAATGCATGAAAGCTTTTTGTTGAATTCTTTAGTTCCAAAGTTCTTCTGAGTACTGAGAGAAAAATTAACTGAGTTGTTGTTTTTAAAAATGAATAAACAAGGATACAGTACTCTCTGGTTTTTCATTCCTGCCTCACTATTAGATCAAAATGTAGAATGCAACTAGTGGTTGTAGTTTAAATATAAATGCCACAGATCTTGTGCACTTTCATACAAAATTATATTAGTGAATTCTAAAGCTCTTCTGGTCATCTCAGTGACAATCCAAGTTCATTGCTGTTTCCTGAATATGCTCAGATTCAAATAATTCCCTAGATATTATTGTTGGCCCTGTGAAATGAGGTTTTTGGTTTAACTCATCCATTCATCTTTCAATTTGTTCATGTGTTTGTTTAATGAGAATTCCACTGAACACTGGAAACCAGAACTAAATTTTGGACAGAAATTCATAGCACAATTCTGTGTTTTGATTTCCAATAACAGTTTAAGCTCCCTTCATCCAGTTTCAACTCGGAGGAAGAAAATGCAAAATTGGTATGCACTTTCAGAACTTAGCTCTACTTTTCACTTTCAGAGACTTATACTTCTATTTTGAAATGGGGGAATGTAGACTAGATTGCATGTTACATTATGAGGTAAGGCCTCTCAGACACTGTGTTGTACTAGTTATTTAGGATGCAATCCTATGCATGTTTAGACTGGGAGAGTACTGGAAGATGTAGGGCTTTTGTGTGTAAACATGCTTAGGACTGCATCTTAAATAGGAAATAAATTAAGCTTTAACTGAGATCAGGAAGCACAAGGCAAGACTAGGCATGTCTTGCTTTCTATTTTTAAACACTCACTATTCTGTCCTGAATCCTTAGACCTGTCACTCTTTCACCAAAATTTCTTATGAATGCTGCTGCATTTCCAGGAACAATATACACCACTTTTGTGTATATCTCTTAGCTTGTAATCTCAAACTTATTCCAGTTAAAGTAATCTATTCTTATCTTGTTTTATGCTGTGAACACCCATGTTGTACTGGATGATGAACCTGAAAGATACTGCCTTGCCCTATGCACCTCCATGAACATTTGCAGATGAAGAGGGAAATGTAACTTGTGACTCCAACTTCCAGTCCTAGAATTAATTATGCCTGTTGAAGGATAATAAAGGGATGTGAAAATGACAACATAACCTTCTTTTCATGGAGCATGGAAGCTTCAGTAGACTGGAATGGATGGGATTGTCTGAAATAATAGCCCTTTTTGATAGAATCCCCATATAATTGTAAACTTAATGTGATCATCACATTGCATAACACAACCCCACTTATGTTAGTGAGACCTGATGTCTAGAGAAGGGAATGAAAATAATGTCATGGGTCTGATGCTTTCAGGCTTCCAGATGACTCTTAGACTACTGCATAACACTTAGTATAATTCCCAAACAATTACCTCCTTTTGCTTAGATAACATCCTGTTGATTCATTTTATTTGTCACCAGCATGCATTCAGGAAATGCCCTGTTTAAAAGATAATCCATTGCAGTGTGTAGTCACACTGAATGGGTAAATGAAGCTTCACTTGGCATCTGGAGGAAAAAGCTGGATCCACATTTACAAGATTCATCTAGTAATGACAATGAAATTACCCTTTGTTGAGTGCTGAAAGGAAAGCAATGATTTATTTTTCTGGCAGATTGAAATCTTTACTGATTGGCTGAACTGGTATGAACATTTCAACTGCTTAGGGAATAATAATGTCATAATATCTGAAGTCCTGCTTTTGTGAAACCCCAGGATTCCTGACTATTGACCATGTTTGTTGGGGCAGATAGGAGTTGAAGTTTACAACATCTGGAGAGCACCAGATAGGGAAAACAGTGCTCGTAAGTGTTACATAGAAGGAGAATTATCATGGCCTCTGCTAATTTTGTAGCATTGCAACCTGGCAGTCCTAAGGAGGTAAAGGTGAAAGCCAAAAAACAAAGGAGCAAGAGTAAGTGTCGTATAGTGGTTAGAGTGTTGGCCTGGGGATCTAGAAAATCAATGTTCTAGTCCACACTCAGTCATAAAACCCACTGGGTGAAAATTTGTGCCAGTCATAGACTCTTAGCCTAACCTATTTCACAGGGTTGTGAAGATAAAAATGGAATGGAGAATAACTATATAAGCTGCTTTGGCTTCCTTACAAGAAGAAAAAAAGGTGAGACGTAAATGCAATGTAATATAATGTGAATTTCACATACTGATACCAACTGACCAATGTATTCTTTGGATATAAGCTTTTAGCTAGAGTTTCCACTTCCACTTCTGCATCAGGACATTCTCATTAATATGTCTTGCAAGTTGTTGCATTTGTCTAAGCCAATATTCACAGAATCATAAAATAATAGGATTGGAAGGGACCAGAGGGTCCAGCACCCTGCTCAGTGCAGAACACCAAGTTAACCCAACCCTCTCAGATGGCTGTCCAGTTGTATCTTGAAAGCCTGTAGGGAGAGCCCACAACTTCCCTATGTAACTGGTTCCATTTTTGAACTGTGCTAACAGGATTTTTTTCTTGATATTTAGCTGGATTCTGGCATCCTGTGCCTTGAGCCCATTATTCCATGTCCTACATTTTGGAATGATCGAGAAGAGATCCTGGCCTTCCTCTTTGTGGCTGCTTCTCAAGTACTCATAGAGTGCTTCATGCTCTGATTCTGTATTATAGAAAAACTTAGCTATCTAATGGTATAACAGGCAACAAAAGTTATATGCAGTGCAGAGTCCTAAGTCCTTTGAATGATGATAGTTTAAATGGATAAGTTTGACAACAAACACTGTAATGTACAACAGTATTTCTTACCAATATAGGCAATCCTCAGATGTTCCAGTGTTAAGTGATAGTAATTTATATATTGGATTGTAGTAGTAATACTAAAGTGATGGCAGTACTAAGGCAGTAGTAATTTACATATTGAATTCAATTAAATAAGTATCATATTTGAAAAAAAAAAAATGCAACCCAACAACTGTGACCCAAACTTCATCAGTAGCATAATATGCTAAATAGCCTTGCACTGAATATGTTAACTCAGCAGTAGGGTGCACTTGATTTGACAAGAGAAAATTGATTAAAATTACTAGTCAGATTAGATTTAAATAATGGTTTTCTACATAATTTGCACTCATGCCTGCTTTACCCATAGGTAGAGGAACTTGATTAAAATATCCCCAAACTAGGTTTCTTTAACAACCTGCTGCCACTAAAGGTTTTCTCCTCCAGGGGACGAATAATACAATAAATCTCAGGCTATATACAAAAGACCCAAAGACTTGTGGAGTATTCTGCTTAAAAGATTTCACCATGGTTCTTATGGCTTGTCTCTCCCTCCTCATAATTAGCTTCTTGTGCAGATGTATTCCATTCCCATCATCTGTTCCTTTAATTTTTTTTGAAACTTAGCACTTAAGAGTTAAGGGGTTGATTCTGGGTACATAGATTTGCAAAGGAACAACAAGATTATGTTTGTTGTATGTTTGTTTTGTAACATTTTTGCTGTGAAGAAAAGGCAAAAATGCAGATACAATTTCACTGTTCTGAGAGCTGTAAAACCAAGCTTCTGTGATAATATCTTCTAGCTAGAAAAACTGCCCAGTAATCTTACAGAAACTTGTAGAAGAGCATGACATTGTGAATGTATTGATGGAATTCATTTACCAAAAAAATTAAACATTGCAGGAATATACAACCTCATGCTATGTAATTAAAAACTAATCCTAATTTCACGGCGGACTACCTTTGGACTATAATGCATCTTAAATAGAAAACTATATTTAGATAACTTTTTCCTCAAAAAGCATTTTATTAAAAAAGCCAATTTAAATTAAAACATCTGATTTAAATTTTAAAAATCTGATATATATATGTGTGTGTGTGTGCGTGTGTGTGTACATGAGGAGTCTATATATATTAGACTTCATTGATTTTTATCCACCCTGTTCATCAGTAAGTCTCAATGAATTGGGCCTTACCTGCAGTTTCAATGAGGCGGGTAAAGCACAACAGTTCAGTCTTTCCCTCATGGGTCTGAAAATCCTTCCCATCCCAAAATGTATGGGTGAACCACCCTTCCCCTTGTCAGTTCTAAAGAGATGTTGCTCTAGGGATCCTATGCACAGCAACAATGTAAAGGAGTCCTGTTGAATCGATTCAAAGAGTCTCATCTAGTCTTTTTCCAATTTGAGATGCTCAAAAGCAGGGCGTAAAGGAAGTACTAAGCCCTGTACCCATTGCCACTCTCAACAACTGATATTCAAAGACCTACTGCCTCTGAGCATGGGTGTTCTACTTAGTTATCATGGTCAGAACTCACAGACGGACCTATCCTTCATGAGCTAAACTAAGCTTCTGGCATCGTATCTGGTGGCAATATGGAAGACTTACGCAGATGTGCTAATTATTGTGGCTGACCCAGAGTAGGGGTGGAGGCAGCTGCATCAGAGATCATGTTGCTGTTGCCTTGTTCAGTCAAGAATGAAACTAACAGTTGATAAACAGCCTTCCCCTACTGCAATGCTCTTCAGATCGTTTGAACTACAGCTCTCATCTGCCCCAGTCAGCATGTCCAATGGCCAACGTGAAATTTTTAGAAGGGCACAAGGTTGGGAAAGGCTGAATTACTCAATGATTGCTTTCTCAGCTAAGATGTATTATTCTGAGATCTAGAATGGGTTCTTGGTGACTTAATTCCTGAGAATTTGGACCATGAGAAAGTGAAAATCATAGATGGTGATCATGTAATTATAAATTGGGACTATAAGTACATGTATGTGCACATTTACTGTAGGAATATTTTTATATAAGCATTATTTATATTGCATACTAGACAATTTATTTTTCAGTGGCGTGTACTAGCTACACAAGCAGAGGGAAAGGTTTCCACCGTCTTGAAAATGGAATACTTGATCAGGGGCCATTATTGTGCCCTTTTGCCATTATTCTACATTATGGGTAATGTGTTTTAAGTTACATCTAGTACATTGGATCGTACATTGGTACATTATACATAACCTGTGAAATGAATATGGATGTTGGTGTGATGGCAATAGAACAAATTATAATGACTACTTCAGTTAGCTTTTTCAGAGTGAGTACTGTAGGTGGTTTCTCAAAACAATTAAGGTTGGAATCTCTATTGTAGTTGCTGTGTTTTAATTCATATGTGCCTGTGCTTTAAATACGGCTTCCTCATCATTTCTGGAACATGCAAATTAAATAGAAACAGAGCTTTTTGGTACCACTGCGCTTCTCTTGTCTTGTTTATGAGACACCACTGGGAATCAGTGCAGAAGATTCTGCATAATGTGACCCAAAACAACCCATTTGGGCAAGTAGTGAATTTATGGTGCCTCACATAAACTCAGTTGTGGGACTAGAAACAAGGGAAGAGGGTTCTTGTCTTTTGCCCTGCTTGTGAGTTTCCAAAAAGCTTCTGGTTGGCCACTTCAGGAAACAGGTAGTTGAACTAAATGAGCCTTTGGTCTTCTGTAGCAGGGCTCCTCTTTATGTCCTTAGTTTCTGGAAGCAAGGTATTTAAAATTACACTCTGTGCATGATTAAACATTTAGTTTAGGAGCAGAGTTTTACTTATGGTTTTTTGAAAAGGCTATTATGTCATGAATGCTATTGATAATGCTCTAGGCTACTAGGGTGGTATATAAATGCAAATAATAAGAATAAATAAATAATCTACTCTGTAATGATACCAAGGGAATATTATAAAGGTCAGCGGTGTTGTTATTATATTTAAACTCAACTCTTCAAATAGTATTCATGACAAATTCATATTCCACCTTAACACATGACTAGCATTCACTTAAACTACCAAAAATATACTTGTGCTTGTTGTCAGTAGTGAAGCATTTTCTAGCATACACATGCTCTCCCATGCATTTTTCTGAATTGTATCCATATTATTATGTGGATGCAATTCCTGACAAGTGATATGAAAATAGTTGCCATTTGTTTATGAAACTGATTTTATTTATTTATTTAAAACTTTTATATGCCATCCCCCATGCAAAGCATCTCAGGACGGCTCACAATCAATCTTAGTGATGGAAAAATGTGTTTATAGGACTGCAGAAAAGTTGCAAAGTTGATTATGTGAATTAGATTCCAGTCTGAGAATTTCATAACTTGTCAGATTGAAAAATCAAATACATACGGGCTGGTTTAAGCATGATGTCTGAACTCAGGGGAGCTTCCTCAGCGGAGGGTGGCTTATTAACCCAGCTGCTCTCTCATAGGCCACCCCATGAAACCATGGCTTGTTGTAAGGTTTACAAGCACCCTTTGGGCTTAAAGTATAAGGGAGGCAGAAGACTTTCTGTTTGGTGCTGCACTACTAAAATACCCTTCGCCTTTCTCCCAACCTTGCAACTGGGGACAGGACAGAGCTCACAGTTTAACTGCTGGGATGATCCCCACCTGCTTCTGCAGCTCAAGTCATCCCCTCTTCATGCCAGCCACAGGATGGTGGCACAATTGTTGTGGTTAGTGCAGCAAGCAAAAATAAGGAAGCCTGTCCATTTTAACCTAACTATGCGGTGAACTCATTTTCAGATGCCCTATTCTGGGTCACCTTGCCCTTCACAAATGTGGCATATGGTGATGAAGGATATTTTCTTGAGGAGGTTCACTTGGCTTCTCCACCTCTGACACAGAGAGGGGAGTAAAGAGTAGGAGAGCAAGTCTGAGGCTTATGTACATCATGGGGAACCTTGTCATTGTGGCAGGTCTGTACTTCAGACAATCCTTTTTGTCTAGTGTGGTGTTAAATTTTAGCACTTGCAACATGTTTGTTTGCAAATTGTCTGATCACCATTGGTACAGGGATAATAAATAGACAAGTCTTCAGCACTCAGTTGATGGGTCTGCTCAAGAGTATGAAATAGTTACATGTTTCTAATGTTTTTTGAATGCCAGACCAGAACTGCAATTGAAATGTTTAGGCATAAAGTATTTCAGACTATTACTCAGTACAAGTAACTCATTAGTATGTGTTTTAATCATTAATACTTTCTGATCAGGCCTTCTATGCTTGCATACACACACACACATACACACAACCATGATTTAATAATAGGTGTAACACAGTTGCTATGGCACCAATACTGTGTGCATGATCAAGTACCACTGTAGGTTATAAGTAGAGTAATAAATGCAGTCACTGCCTGGTTTGCACATAACAGCAGAAAATCATGAGTTAATTAACTCAAGATTGCCACAGTATGTGCTGGCCATGTTCGACAGCCATTTTGTACATTCAGCCACCAGTTGGGCAACCTGGAGGTCTCTATGTGATGTACAGCCCTTGTACACTGCAGGTTAAATATGAGTTAAACCCCAGTTAACCTGCATTTAGTAGTTAGGTTAATTGGGAGTTGTTTAACCCATTACAGTGTATATGCTTATAGAATATGAACCCATAGAATCATAGAATAGTAGAGTTGCCAGGGGCCAAGAAGACCATTGGGTCCAACCTCTGCTGTTGCAGGTCACCGTTTTACAGCATCCCACTCAGATGACTGTCCAGTTTCTTTTTGAATCTCAAGTGTGGGTGAGCCCACGACCTCTCTAGGCAACTGGTTCCACTGTCATATCGCTCTGATAGTGAGGAAATGTTTCCTGATACCTTGCTGGAACCCTGGTTGTTACAACTTGAGTTGAATGTTTTGTGTCTTACACTGTGGTATGAGTGAGAAAAGATCCTGATCTTCCTCTTTGTGGCAGTCTTTGAGATACTTATAAAGTAATATCATGTTCCTCCCTCATTCTTCTCAGTGCTGAACATACCCAGTTCTCTTAGTCTTTGCTCAAAGGGCAGTGTATCCAAACTCTGGATCTTTGTTGCCCTCCTCTGTACCCTTTCTAATTTTTCTGTATCTTTCTTAAACCCTGGTGCTCAGAACTGGACACAGTATTTTAGATTAGATCCAACTAGTGAAGAGTATAGGGGAACTATTACTTTATTTGAAAGTAATACTTCTATTAATGCATCATTTTCCCTTTTTGTAGCTGTATTGCATCGTTGTCTCACATTTAGCCTGTTGTCCCCAGTTACTCCAAGATCTTTTTTCTTTTCAGTTCTATTGAAACACATATTTCCCATCTTGTATCGATGCATTTGGTTTCTTTTTCCTAGCTGGAGGACTTGGCATTTATCCCTATTGAATCTCATTCTCTTGCTTTCAGCCCAGCATTCAAGTTTATCAAGATCACCCTGGATCTTCATTCTGTCTCCTAGGGTGTTTGCAGTTCCACCCAGTTTTGTATTATCTGTAAATTTGATTATCTTTCCTTGTACTTCCTCATCTAAATCATTAATAAAGATGTTGAAGAGAACTGGGTCTAGGACTAAACCCTGCAGCATCCTACTAGTTTCCTTCCTCCAGTTTGAGAAGGTGTCATTGATGAGCACTCATGACCCTGATTCATATGTCATGTATCAACCTCAGATTAGAGGTTGAATATGCAAAATGGCTACAGAATGTGCCAGTGCATGGCACTGCTAAGTAAGTGATGCTTGTTTTGCTGTTGTTATGCCTGTATAGGCCCACTGTGTCTCAGCATAACCATTTCACAGGACTGTTGTGAATAAAATGGAATTCTTCACAAGAAAGGCAGCATACTTCTGTTTGAGCAGGAGACAACCAAAGATACTTAGAAAAAGCAACATGTCAGTAAGGGAATAATGCTGCATAGAAGTTCATTAGTGTTTATGTTACTAGTGTGAACTCCTATAATTGCAGAATAATTGACATCAGTTGTGGTACAGAAAAATAATTTCTGTGAGTACTTACATAATGTGGTTCCCTGCCTCCACCCCTTCTGACAATTGATTTTATGATGTTTATATTGAATGTTATGTCTGTAAAGCTTTGGTTTGGCTGCATTAATACTTCATGCATTTTCTTAAAATATTACTTTTTTGTTGTCTAATTTTTCAGTTGTCTGGAAGTGTATTTCAAAATATCAAATATGGTGAGATTGGGGAGGAGATAATCTTATGTGATTTGTGATAGTTGTTGAACTAGAACACAGGAAATCAGCTTAACTTGCACCTGGCTACTTATAACCCTCTTTCTTTTATGCCAAGCTCCCTGTGATGAATGGCAAAACTACAAATGGAGCCAATTAAAGTTGTTAAATGGCCTCTGTACCACCTATGCTGCATGAATTTCCTACTGGTCAGAGACTCCTGCCCTATTTGTTATATGGCATTGAATAGTCAAGCTCTAATCTATTGAGGAGCTGTTCTGGGAATTAAGCTTTTGAAATTAATTGCAGTTAACATGCTTCTCACATTGATTAATTTGCAGCATATTAAATAGTGCATGATCAGAAAAACCCATTGAACCAATCTATTAGTGAAGATAATATTTCTAAATTTTAAAAAGACCAAAAAAAGGAGATCTAAACGTTTCTTATTTTCAGTGGATATAAAGAGCCAAAGTAGGCTTTTTTGCACTGCAGTCTGTTTGGACCTGTGCAGTATTAGATGAATACTTGTCTGCTTAGTGAGGAACTCATGGAGTGCTGCCTAGTGTGTGTTGAGCAGTCATAGCAAAATGGATTACTTTGCATTGTGTGGCTGCCTCAGTTGGTTTCATGTAGGTTAATTAGTGCTTTCAGTGTCAAGGCCAAGTGTATTGTTATGTAATCCAGCAATATTGGCCCTTGTGGAATGTTGACTATGCTCTGATGACAGAGCAGTCTCTCTGTTTTCAAAGAAAATATTTGGATGAATGTCAGGTAGAATTTTATATTTGGGAACAACAGGTAAAGCTATTATTGCAGATTGGACCACACTTTTCCTTATCAAATTGTGTATAACTTTAATAAATATACTTTAGGCAACCCCAACGGGTTTGATCCAGGGTAAATTATTTGTACTTCTGTTTAAACTCAGTATGAAAAATTAATCATGACTGATTGAAGTCTTAGTGTCAGACTCTTAATGTCCTGCAGTGTGCTGTAGATCCTCCAGGTGGCCTGATTGAGAAGGCAGCCAGCCCTTCCATGCAAGTGCTTACAGGGTCAACTCCAGACAAGTAAGTAGTTGCAGGATTATGTTCAGTCCACTCAGACAGGCTAGCTGAGCAGGAACAGGAAACTGACCAGGAACAGGAAGCCTCCCAGTTGGCTGTCAGGCCCTGGGGTGTGTGCAGCGGGAATCAAGACAAATGCACCAAGACCAGGGTAACAGAACTTGAGGCAAGGCAGAATCTAAACATAGTCCAGTAATGAAATCAGAGGCAGAGTTATAGTCAAGGAACAGTCCCAAGTCAGCAACCAAGATGCAGGAACTGAATGACGCCTAGCAGGAAGACCCACATGCAATGGAACAAGACAGAATAGGAACCAAATCAGGTGAGGTGCAAGACCACACCATAGCTAGCAGCCAGTGGAGGGAAGAGCTTGCGCTTATATAGCTCGTTCCCCAGGTCTTTCAGCTTGGCACTCATCAGGAGGCTGAGAGTACCAGCAGGGTCAGGACCGATCCTGTAAGCACTGTGGTGGCCGCTAATGCCACCCTGAAGCAGCCCAGTTCCTGACACTGGCTTGCCTGAGTTGACTGAGGGTAAATCTGCAACTCCTCACATGTGCACAGCAGACCCTCCAGACACTCTCATGGCTGTTCCAGCCGCCTTCTCAGTAAAGCCACCTGGGGGAGCTGCAGGACAGTACATGCTGTGTGGATGCTGTCATCCATAGATTTCTGTAAGTGCTCAATTCAATTACCTAAGCCTGTAGATCCAAACCAATAACTGGCTCATAGTGTTCTCTATACCCAGTGCAATTTCCACAAGGTGGTTTGTTTCTGGCTAAGAAGCAACCCAGACCACCTGTGGCTTATGGAAGGGTTTGCTTAACTCACCTTGGCTTAGCATGTCATCCAAAACCAGGTGCTATGTTCCTTATGGAGATCTGCCAGAAAGTTCAAAATCTGTTGCCTCTTCACAGGCCAACTTACTTCCCAAGGTCTCCCTTGCAAGACAGCATTGTACCTGCTGAATTCACCTTCCGCCCCAAACCTTCTGCACTGATTGCAGTTTGGTTACCATAGTCACTCATGAGGTATGCCTCCCACTGCCAACACATATTCTCCACTTCTGTGAGGTGGAGAAAACTGGAGAAATTTCTAGCTGCATGTAATCTGTGTACTGGGTTTGAAGGCACTTGCTTCCCTGCAAAATGTAGCTACAGCTGGGATGGTGCCTCTTCCCACCTGCTCTGTTTTTTTTCTAGACAGAGCTGGCACTGGACCCTCCTGTG
The DNA here is from genome assembly GCF_004798865.1 of Varanus komodoensis. Classification (NCBI taxonomy): domain Eukaryota; kingdom Metazoa; phylum Chordata; class Lepidosauria; order Squamata; family Varanidae; genus Varanus; species Varanus komodoensis. The sequence continues at coordinate 33,922,512 of NW_025335268.1, read as the reverse complement.
TACAAGACCTCTACAGAATCCTGTGAGCAAGATGAGGCCTGATATTCTTACTCTCTCTTATGGAGTCCAGAAGTATAAGAATTACAGCCAGATTAGTTGTCCCTATACCTGCTCCTGCAGTTGTTCCCATAGCTTGGTTGACAGGCAACATTGTTGGGAGAAAACAGCAGGCAGAGGATCTTGGGAATAAATAAACATGACTTGATTAAACCAGTAGGGAACAAAGCTGCCAAAGAAGCAGTGATGGACCAATAAGGGAAAAGCTGGTGATATAGAGGTGATGCAGCAGACCATGTGACATCGCTTCTGCTGCAAAGTGACCTGGAATATGTGCCTGAGCATAGGTATGAGCAGGTGGAGGGGAAAGGCAGGGAAAAATGAACCCATGAAAAGTCAGTGCTTCTGCAAAGAAACTATGCTGCATGGCTTATTGACTCAAAAAATTTGTTGTGCCCTGCAAAACCACCCATCTTAAACTAATATTGTTCTTGGTTTGTTAACTGATGGGCAGCGTGCAAATAGAATGTGAATAAATGCTACAGGTAATTTCTATTCAGAAATGTCTCTTCCTAGGTGAAGACACTGAAAACATAGGCAAATACTGATAAACTTTTGGCAAGAAACGTGGTTTCCTAAGCTACCGGAAGAATGGATGGTCAAAGTTCTCGGATGTTTATTTCTTATGTTTCTAGGCTACCATATAAAGTTCTCAGGACAGCCTAACCTCGTATCTGACTCCCATAACTTCCGTAGCCCCTGCCCCACCTTAGTACACAGTTAAATCGTTTTAAAGAAATGTTAGCACATTGTGTGGGAAAGCCTTTGTGTAAAGTAGCCCTCTGTAAAATATGCAGAAGTTGTCACTACTGAGGATAAGGTCGCTAATTTTATCTGAATTATACCTTTTCATTTTTCATGTAGAGAAAGTGCTTGTTTTCTTGCTTGTTTTCTTGTGGTATAGCAGTTAACAATGCTAGACAGGCATTCTAGAGATCCATCAGCCATGGAACTCACTGGGCGACTTTGGGCCAGTCACTCCCTCTCAGCCTAACCTGCCTCACAGGATGGTTGTTGTGAGGATAAAATGGGGAGCAAGAGAACTCTGTAAGCCACCTTCCTTGCAAGAGGAAGAAAGGCATGATATAAGCACAGTGTGATAGTAATAATATTTATTTCCTACCTTTTTCCTGCAAGAAACCTCAGGTGGCTTATATAACCCTCTTTCTTGCTCTTTTATGCTCAAAAGTAGTGACTGATCTAAAATTACCTAGTGAATTTCATGGCTGAGAGAGGACTGGAACTTCAAACTTCCTAATGCCAGTCCAGTGCTCTAACTACTACACCACACTTCAGTAGTTCAGCATGGCTCCGCTCATGTTCTTAATACTTAATACTGAAAGGCTGAGGAGCTTTCTTCTGAAACATGTCATAGTTGGAATGCCTAAAAAGAGTAAAGTCCCTGGTTTGGTTTATGTCATGTTAAATCATAGTTCTGTGAGGCTTCCTGCCCAGTTTTCTCCCTGACCTCTAATTTGCAGCTTTGGCATCTTAACTGGTTAAAGAATGGTTTGCACAAACCATAGCATGCCTGCAAATCATACTTGTCAGTGACAGTTTGAGTATGATTTTTAGATTTCATTTGTAGGAAAATCATGATTTGTGCAAACTGTAATTTGCTTGGTTCAGATATAATGGCAAGCTATGGTATACTGCTAAATTAGAAATTAGGGTACAGGAGAATGAGGGACCTCATGATGCCACGGTTAATGTTTGTAGTGGCAAAACATAATTTGTGTTATGCCTGAACTAAGTCACTGTCCATGTTCACATGTCATGACAAATATTCCTTCATGGTTTCTGCTGTGTGTGTGTGTGTTTTTTTTTTTCTTTTTTGTGGATGGATGCACCTGCAAAATGATAAGGCTCATTATGGTAACTCTTCTCTCATCTGCCACTTTCTTCCCTTTCTGTCCTCCAGGCAGTATTCCAGGATGCTCTACAGGGAGCATTGAAACTCCTCACTTTAGCAACAACGATTGTGAGTTGAGTTCAGCTCACAACTGCTGCCAAATGTTCTTTGCTGTGCAACAGTGCCATGCTGTGAAGCACAACAGAAAGGACAAGGAGCTGGTCAAGCCCCTTTCCCTCATGCTTCAGAGGGGACCGCTTTCGCAGGGGTGGGTGTCAGATCCATGCTAAGGCAAGTGGATGGAAATCAGCTAGGCAGCACTATAGAAAAGAGCTGCACCCATCTGTATGAGCACCTGAATTAAGCCTGACTGCAGGGGCAAATAACAGCTGGGCTGTGGTGGCAGCAGCTGCCAGTTGGGAGCTGCATGCCACAGCTGATTCCGCCATGCTGCCCCTCTCTCTCCCAGAGGGAAGCTCCTTGTGTGCATGAACAAGCCAGCACTGGGGGTGAGAAGCAGCTGGATGGAGGCAGCAGTTCCTGGTCGGGCTGTGCATGACAATGGATTCCCCTACCAACCACCTTCCTCACTCAGGTTTGCCAGAGATGTATTCCTAAGTGGGTGCTCACTTTTGAACACCTTTTGCAAGCCAGAATGAAAAGAGGGGCAGTGGCACCTATCCTCTCGTCATTACTTCACAGCAGCTTCTCACTCATTACTGGTTTGCTTGTAAACCAGAGTGAGAAAGGTGGGGAGCAGGAGGGTCCTCTGTGCTGTGCTTCCCCCAGTTGGGCACTGCCACTGGTGCTCATGTGAGAGGGGCAACACAAGTGAATCTGCTGCAGTACACAGCCCCCAACTGGGCATGATCACTACTGCCCAGTTGCTTTTTGCCCCTGCCACAGGCTTGCTCATGTATGTGAGGAGCTTTGCTCCAACAAATACAGGGGGGAATCAGTTAAGTGATGATGCTCTTTTCCTTGGTGCTACGCAGCAGATTATCACACCTGCTGCTGGCTTGCTTGCATGCACAAGGATGTTTGCTTTGGTTAGCAACAGGGGTGGCATGGGGGGAATCTGCTGCAGTGCACAGCCGCCAACCAGGCACTGTTGCCCAGTGCATTCTTACTACTCCCACTCATGCAGAGGTGGCAGAGGGAGAAACCTACTGAGTAATGTTGCTCTTCTCTCAGAACTGACCAGCTGATCACTTGCTCCTGCCCCAACAAAGATTTTTAGGGCAGGAGGTGGGGAGAGTGGGGACAACTCTGACAGTTGTGCCAAATGGCAGCAGTCAGTGGCACTCTCTGTTTAGCCTCTTGGCAAGAGTGGAAATAGGGCAGTCTTGCCAAGTGGCTCTATGGTTCTGGCCCAGTTACCAGAATGAGTTGTGTTTCCTGTTTTGGATGACTTGACAAGTAGTTGTGGTATCAAGGAACCATAGAACAAACCATTGTTTCTGTTTGTGGTATCTTCTGGTTTCTTCAGATGACATAGCAGACCAACCAAGATAAAAAGCCACAATTGCTTGCTTGTCATACAAACCCATCCACCCACAGTGTTAGACCTTTTGTGCATTTTGCTTTGGCTAAAAAGTCAATCTTTTCAAAACATCAGTATGGATATAATTGTCTATTCCATTCATTTGTAATTATTTGCTCATAGTTAAAAGTTATCAGTAAACCTTACCACCGGCTGCAGAGGTGGGATTTGGTTTAACATGTATAGAAAAGGCATTTTGAGAAAACCGTGAATGTCCTTGTTAGATTCTGGCACATTATCTAACACAGCAATAACATCAGACTTTTATTTCTCCTGTTAAAAGATAGGAGTGACATGACACACACTTTTTCAAAGCTACAAGCTCACAATTTTAAAAATTATATTTCAATTTGTATAGTATGGGTAATGAAATCAGAGTAAGAAATTAATCTTCCATGTTTAGAATCCCCACAAAGGCAGTTTCTCTTGGCTTCCCTGCATATTGAGGAAATTCAAACGCAATTACAAATATGAACATTGGGAAATCACCTGGACCAGATGAGCTTCTAATTAAGTGGTATAAAACATTTTCCAGCTTTTTTTGTCCCAAGCCTTTATGGTTCTTTACAGTTACAGTTTTGAATCTGGCTTTCCTCTGTCGGTGCTTAATGATGGATATATCACTGTGATTCCTAAGCCTAGCAAGGATCAAACCTACTATGAGTTCAACATATTTTGTTAATTAATGTTATTAAAATATTAGCTGCAATTTGGCTGTTAGAATGCAACAAGTGATTACAACACTAGTTCAATCACATCAAGTGAGGTTTATTAAAAAATAAACAGGGATGTTAATCTTAGATTAATTGCTGATCTGATTACTTTAAATACTGATAGAACAGATGTGGCTGCCACTGCTTCTTTGGATGCTTAAGCAAACCAGTTTTTAATTGCGAGTTTCAAAAATTAAAAAAACAAAAATAAAAAATAAATAAAATATTGAATTCATACACATACACACACACACACACACCCTTATATTTTTCTGTATACTAATAGACAGACTTTTATTAGGGATAATAATGCATAGACTTCAATGAAGGCAGCGCAGATTTAAATCAACCCTCACTGAAAAAATGTTGTAGCATCCAATATACCCAAAACATCAGTTTTTGCTGAATTAGGCATAAGCTTTGTTAGCCTTTCTAAGATACAAGCTACTGAAGTGAACCATTGAATAGACAAAACAGGATACTCCAATTCATTCTTTCATTCTTTCTTAAGACCCTGTGCAGCATATTTACATGCCCACAATAGAAATGGTAATACAGATTGTGCTCACCCTCAATCAGTACTTCCAATATCAAAGCAGACTCAGAAGCCGTAAAAACGGCAGGGATGAACCAATATTCTAACAGATGTTCCAGTTGCACGTATTGCCATTTGGCTGTAGTGGGCAAATCATATTTAGCGTGCAAAGCAGAGGATGGTAGAAAGTTATCATTGGGAGCTACAAACTGATCCAAAGAAAAAATCAGGCTGTCTGTCCAAGTCCACCGAAGAAACATTTCTTTGCCAGTCTTTGAAAAAACTGGCTTTCCTAACAGCTTACGAGTAATTTTGCATATGAAAGTAAAGCAAAGGAATGAAACTAAATGCCATCCCTCTCTTACTACCATAAATGTTGGAGGCACCCTCTCAGTTTTAATATGTGGGAACCCAGTACAATATATTTGGGGAAAGGATGCAAGCATGATGTTTCTAAAACTGACCAGGGAAAATCTAAGCTGAGCAGGAACCCCCACCCCCCAAAAATAGTACAAATGAACAAATAGGCGTGATGATGCAGAATGAAATCAAAGAAGCAAAAACCACTCTCTTTAATCAGAACCTGTATCCTTTTCAAAGATACTAATGCAGGAATGAAACCCCATAGGAATATATGAAAGAAATCATTAAATTTTGGAAATAATTGCCCTAAATAATGACATATTACAAACATCTTTAGATTATTTTGATTAAATTTATTTTATTTTGATAAATTCAGGCTTTCCTGTAGTATTTTTTGAAATGGGTCAGAATTCTGTATCCAGTAATGTTACCGTTATGGCCAGTGGTCTCCTTCCAGATTTTCCTTCTTTAATACTTGAACAAAGTACCAAACAAGGATGCCCACTTTCTCCATAGATTTTTTTTTAAAAAATTTGTTTGAAACTTCTGGCATGTGCTATGAGGAAATCCATGAATGTTCTTGTTGTGTCTATGATCATTTAGAATTTGAAATTATTCTTAATGCTGATAATCATTGACTGTTTGTGCCAACTCCAGTCATTCCAGTTTGATGCAGGTGATTAATACATTGGATGATTTGTCTGACTTTTCAATTAACTAGTCAAAATCTGAATTGATGCCTATTGGAGATATTTTATAGCATATCAACGAATTGGCAGTTTCAGTGGATTCCAGATCTTATTACTTATTTGGGAATATTTATTCCCAGATTTGTTTCTCAAAAGATGAAGTTAAATTTGAATAATTAGATTAATGAGATCTCACAGATATAGATGGATGTGTATCTCCAAAGATGAGCATGGAAAATCTGACATGGAGAAAAATTATATTTATCAGTTTCTAATAGTGCTAGTTATAGAGAACTATGAGTTCTGATTATAGTTTTCTGTTGCGAGAACAAGTAGAGCTGCCAGAAATCTTGAAGTTCCTTATCTGTTTAGCCATTGAGTCCAAAGGCACAGACATCTGGTGTGTAAGTTATTTCAAAATTTTGCTTGCAGCAGGAATTAGGGCAAATTTCTTTTTCCTGTCCCACCCCATTGTGTTCAGGCTGTATGTAAACACTTTCACTGACCACTTCCGCATCACTTTCTAATAACATTTGATCCTCCTGATTATATAATTCAGATTGCATTTTCATATGTTAATCTATAGGGTGGTATTTTAATAATGGGCTGTCAATAATATGCTGGAATAAGTACAATAACATCCAGAGCAATTAGTTTTGATTTTAAAAAATCCAAGCTACTTATTAGTTTATTGGCATTTCTTATCCCTGCTCTGATAGGATACATTGTATATTGATGGTACTGGTCCCTTCTGCTTCCTGCCCCCAGAAGAGTCACTAAACTCCATTTGCAGTTCTTTCCATACCAGCTATGTATGGATCTGCAGCCCCAAGTCAGAGAGATGTTCTGACCTCAGAGCTGCGGATTTAATAGATCTTTTGGCTATCCAGACACTATCTAGGAGTGCTAGATTTACTCTGTGTGACAGTTTTTAAAATAAAATGTTAAAATATTTTTCAAAAATTATTAAACTATACAAAGAGCAATAGCAGTATTGCGCCAAAGAAACCTTTCACAAAAATAACACGTGTAGCAGCATAGTATTAATTTAGGTTGCTTCAGAGGATGTTATAAGCAACCATGTTTTCTGCATTCACTGACTGTAGTTCATATGACATGATAAGCCACAGTATGTGATGAGTAAGCTCTGCCTTCCCAAGGAAGAGTTGGATGTTGTTGGTGAAGAAGTTGTTCTCTCACCTGTACCTCCGTTTCATTTTCCAGGAATAAGAAGAGGAGTACATGCAGCATCCCTTCATGGGTCTAGATGTGATGGTAGTGCAGTTCTTCATGCATAGCAATTGCCTCCTTCACAAGTTACAGAACAATTATTTTGAATTGGCTGCAATGGGTAGTTGTGAATCTTCTTCCACTCCAAACCTGAACTTCAGCACTTGTTTGCAAAATGGAGGGACCCAACATTCACAGGCTTCCCAGCAGATGAGGGAGGGGAGGATTTGGCTAAAGTGGAAGATGAGTGGCCTGAGCAGCCAGCAAAGGCTCCAGGAACAAGAATATGAATTTGACTCACACAGGACAGCAGGCTTTCTAAGGAAACACTGAACTGAATGAGAGAGGGGCATGCCAGATTTGGGAATAAAAGGCAAGGGAGACAGAAAGCTGCATAAGGCAGTTTTATTGTATGAGTTTTTTGGTGGTTGTAATATACAGAATTTGATTCACATGATGGGATGGTGTTTCAAGAATAGCAAGGGAGCAAAAGTTACTAATTACGGCAAGTGGTATCCATAAGAGCAACAGGTAGAGGGGGATAGAGAGTAAATGCACTCTGTAAAGGCAAGTAGAGTCGTACAGTGAATGATAGTCAATTATGGAAGGAGGGAAGGCAGTGAACCAAGAAACCATAGCAGCCAGAGGTGGTGTGGAGGGGGCATAGGGAGGATGCAGGGTTGCCACATTTTGAGCAATGGGAACAGCAAGTGAGCAGAAGAAGAGCTGGATTTGGGGACAGAGAAGTGCCAGTAAAAGTATTGCAAACAGATTTTGATTTACAATTGGCAGAAGCTGGCAAAACAAAACATGTCTGGCACATTTATTTAATTCTTTATTTGTAGCCCTCTCTTTTTTGTCTTACAAGGAACTTGATGCAGCTTACAAAATTGTCCATTATATTCTCAGAGCAACCCTTTGAGGTAGATTAGGCTGAGACTCACTTACTGACGCAGAATCACCCATTGAGCTTCATGGTTGAATATGGATTAGAACCTGGGTCTTCTGAGTCTCGGTCCAGCACTTTGACCAGTACAGTACACTGGAACCTAGTGGGCCAAGGTTGGATGCTCCTTTGTGGTGGCATCACCAGCCTTCCCTGTGACATTCCTAGGATATTGTCACTTGAAAGCCCTGTGGATACATGCCATTCAGGAGTTAGAGGACATAAGGGGAAGCAAGCCATTGAAGCTGCAGTGTATCTGGTTTTCTGTTGAAAGTAGCATGGGTTAGCAAACATACAGCCAACCCACTGTGGCTTATGATGTGTGAACTGGACCTTGAAAGGCACGTAGTGACTGAACCAAGCAGTTTTCTCTTAGGGAAATCTAGAATGGTGGTCCATGACCAGAAAAGCCCTGTTTCATGTACTGAAGTGTATCATCTCTGAAAGTGGAAGAATGTAGAACAGGATGTGAGATGTTGACTTAAGTAAAATGCTAGGCATAAATGAATCAAGGCAGTCTCTCAAGCACTCTCCCTTTGTTGCCCCCTAGCAAAAGGTATACTGTCACTGTAGGTTCTAGTATGCTGCTACTGGCAGGTAATTACAGACTTATCCTCCACGAATCTGCCAAATCCAATTTTTAAGGTACTTATCCATAAGCTTATCATTACATCTTGCAGCAGATTCCATCAATTAATTATGCATGGGATGAAGAGATTTTTTTTATCTGCTCTGAATTTCTGCCAGTCAACTGAGATAATCCTAAATTCTAGTACTGTCTAGCTGTACAATACACCTTTTGAAATGAGGTGACTGGAGCTTTACAGAATGACTTGGCCTGCATCACTGTTGCATCTGCAGAAGCTGTGGTGGCTTGTTGAAGCTGTGGCACATTGCCTAATTATCTGCCGGGAAATTATTTGCCACGTTGTCCAAACCTAGGCAGCATGGATTGTTCAAGGGGGAAACAACCCTCACAGAATCCAACAACAGCCATGGGTTTTGAAGGTTGTTTCCCCCTCAAATAAGACAGTGTCCCAGGTTTGAGAAGGTGTGTCCAAGGAGATAATTAGGCAAATGGTGCCTGGCATTTGTTAAGGCCTAAATAAGCCACTGTTACTTGTTTAAACTGTGGTGGTTGTATGAATCAGGTCAGTATTTCAAGACCTTAGAGCTATATAAATTACAGGAGTGCATCATGTTTAGCAGTATCCCAAGTCAAATTGGACTGCTTCAGAGACATTCCTAAACAAAGTGGAATTCTTTCCAAAGTGACCACAGTGAACGCTGGACTGTTCCACATCTTCATATGCATTTCAGTGCAAAACCTCCCTTCTTGACTTGGCTCATGCTATAAATGATCCTTCAGAGAAGACTGAGGACATGTTCAATGGTCACATGGTGTTATATGTGGAAGCTATTTCATGTTCATCCAGTTCTTTGTGGTCTGGTGGAGTCAGCATCACAGTTCTGTAATAGGAAGGAGAAAATTTCACACTGTTGGTTCTTCATGATTCATTCCTTCATGTTCTTTTGGACATACAGGACAATGCATTGTATCGAACAGATAGATTTGCAGTGCACCTTCATTTTCTGAATGTAATTGCCCATTTGGGGGCAATTACTAATACCTTGAGTGCTCACATCTTTATTTTCCAAAGCAACTTGTTTCTAAGCTGTAAATATCCTCTGGACTTCTACATTCTTATCGCTTCAGAGCTGACTTTATCATGACTGAGGAGAGGATTGTTCCTCCCTTCCGCATTAGTCTGACAGATGGTGACATTATCAGTCAGCTCGTTTTTCCAAAGACATAAAATAAGCACTTGCTCTTTTATCCGTTTCCTTGGCTTAGGCTGAATGATATCTCAAATGTCAATTGTGGTATTTATTAGGATCACAAAGCATGTATTGGTGATATTTAGAATAACCTCTTAAAGTCTTTGCAGGAGAGAAACATTTCGTACTAAATTAATCACTATATAAAAGTCTAATAAACTGAGAATGCTCATCTAAATACACTAAACATTTATCTTGAGCATTGCTTGACCTTTTAATCATATAAATCCAAAAGAAATTGAATGTAGGATATAATGGCCAATTTTTTTTTCATTAGGAGTTTGTGTTAAATTTTGTGATATAAGAAGTTATTGTGATATAAGAAGTTATTTTACTTTAATTGCCTGATATAAATTCCCTACTCTAGCTAATGATGTCTCTCCTTTTTGGTCCAACTTTCAACTTATGCTGAACTCACTGACATGGCTCCTACATGAGTTAAACAAATGGGCTTTTGGAGGATGAGTGGGAGAGCATCATGCCAAGCATTTCTGTTTGGATTCAACAGCCTGTGATTAGATCATTTGTAGTTTGCACATTGCAATGTGCAAACCCTATGGGTTGTTTTGAGACTGAGCAGCTCAGTGGCTAACTCAAAATCAAGTCATGGGTTAACTGCTGGATTATTTGGCCCCTAAACAACCTATTTGTCAAGATTCCCATGTCATGCTCAATATCCTATGTTCAATTTGATAATAGGTTATTGAAAAATAGCCTATAATCAGCTTCAAAGTGGCCTTGGTTTCTCCCACTCATGCTTGACAATCCATAGGTGGTTGTTAGATGTGAACCAGTGAGACTAGCATAAGTTAAAAGCACAACCAAAAGGGTGTGAAACAACCCATTGAAAAGAAAAATAAATGTACATGAGTACCTGGAAGCCTGCCAGAAAATGAGGGAATCCTTAGAATGGTGCGATAGTAAACATATAGTTGAATGTATAATATTGATGTATATTTATTTTTTAAATTTTGGTTTATATTCATAACAGCTAGGAACTTACTAAGGTCTAAGCTATTCTATATCAGTTTTGAGTCAATTAAAACATGACAAAATGAAGTTTAACATAGAAGATGTTTTACAGAACAAGTTACAAAGTAATATGAATTTGGGTTTTGATTTTCAAATGTGAAATGGCAGACCTGACTCTGAGAAAATATCACTGATACATGTCTAAGGACTAGAACTTAACCTTGGGCTGGTGAGTGTAGTTTTAAGTCGAAGAAGTAGATGTGAACATGTAAGTAATTTCAGATGAATTGTTTAACAGTAGTTTAGAACAACTTGGTTATGCATATGAACTAACAAACCTTGCTTGTATCACAGGGGAAACATCTTGTTGAAACTTCACAGTCTGTAGCTACTTGCAGCTGAATAACTTCATATTTGCATATAACGCTGCATGATACTTTTCTAAACTGCTATGCAATGTATATAGATTTCTATCTCAACAGAGATTTCTGTCTGTGACACAGATAGATTTCCATCTCAGACACAGATACATAATGCTGTGTCTGGGAGCTTTCATACAATCAAATCTAGCAATAGCTTTGGTTTTAATGAATTGGATTGACTTTTATTTCTTCTTGTAGATAAACCAAAGAGGCTATCATTAGTCTTAAATATAGCACCCAGGAAACCTAATTACATTAGGGCTTCAATTTGTTATCCTTGTTGCAACTTGAAAGTGTTGAATGTCTTTAGAAAACCAGACTGATATAACATGTGACTTTTCATATGGAGCCTCTCACCCTTTCAAGCATTTTCTTGTACCCCTGTCTGCCTCACAGTGAGGGAGGGGGCAGTACATATGAAGCTGGCTTATGTTGATGCGTCCAGTCTATCTATTGTCTCGGGCTCTCTTGATTTGGTACTCAGGGATTTTTTTTTCCCTGTCATAGCAAATATCTAATACCCTTTCAGTTGGGCAAGGGATCTGTATAGCCAAAAAATGGAATGATTTGGTGGTGCACTGTATCTCTCTGCATCTGTGAATAGCCTTACTAAGATAACACACGTGATTTGTAGGGCTATGCATGTTTGTCCAGGTTTGTCTTGGGCTAGAGGAACCTGTGATGCTAACTATTTTGTGGACAGAAATCTGTGGTTTTGCTGGGGTGTTCTGGAAATGTTACCACTTGTAAGCTTTCAGTTTGCTGGCAAGCAGTTGGGTAAAATTCCCACAAACACAGCTTTTTTCAACCAAAGATGGGAAACCAGTGTCCTAGCACAAGCTGGAAAAAACCGCTTTGCTGGGTCAGTTTCTGTATGTCACATGGGAGTGGCAAGAGTACAGAAAGTTCACAAAGTTGGGGTGGAGACATTAAATGGGCTGCCTTTTCTAAACTTACCTCTGTAACTTAATTCCTTTTATTGCTTAGGCAAGAGTGTAAGTTTGAAGATGTCACTTGTAAGATCTCCGACTCTGATCCCGAGGAGTCATCTGATGAAGCAAATACTGAAATTTTCTATGGAACCTCTCCTCCCAGCACACCGCGGCAGATGAAACGCATGTCAACAAAGCATCTGAAAAATAATGTTGGAGGGAGATCTGCCAGCCGTTCTGCTTTGAAAGGTATGTATGAGAACTTACATCTGTTGTATTCGAAAGACAGGCCAGGAGTAAGTTTGCATTCCTTACTACTGCTCTAGTGTTCTCTATTTAACTGTTACTACGCTTTTTTCTTGCACTATCATTTTGTTAAGTTTATATTAAAAGTTGAACAGAAGGGCATGTCGTGAGCAGAGCTGGCTGGAGCCAGGGGTCAGACTAGATGGCCTTGGAGACCCCTTCTGACTCACTCTGTTTCTGTGTTTCTATGAAGCTGCTTTTGCTTATTACTTTTAGTGTTGTAGAAGCTGGAAATGCAATGCTAGTATTGAGTGAGTGAGAAGGAGGATGAAGAGCCATAACAAATCATCTTTCTTTTCTACTGAGTGATAGTCGCCACATGTCTGCCACCTTTGGCTGAAGCCTTCCTCTTCCTTACCCTCAAATATAGCATCAGATGGTTCAGGTGACCACCCTCAGAACCTTCCTTTTCTCCAAATCTCCCAGGAGTAGTTTGGAATGACTGTGCTCTTGGATGCTGAATGGGGAGCATGAGAGGGCCTTGGATTGCTGGGCCATGGCCTGTTGTCTTCCAGTTCATGTGGCACAGTAAAGCAGGGAGAGTAAGAGGCCAGAGTTACCAAGTGTATTCATAATAATAATGAGAGATATTCATTTAGAAGTTCAAAAATAGGGACAGAGGAAGCTGATTTATACCAGGTCAGACTATTTATCCATCTAGCTCAGGATTATTATTAGTCTGAGCCCAATTCAAGGTGCTGGTTTTGACCTATAGAGCCCTAAATGGCTTGGGACCAGGATACTTGAAGCAATGTCTCCTTCCTTATATCCCCTCATGCCCCTTAAGATCTGTGGGAGAGGCCCTGCTCCGGGAACCCTCCTTGAAGGAGGTAAAAAGGGCATCTACTCGGAGTAGGGCCTTCTCTGCAGTGGCACCCAGACTGTGGAATATGCTTCCTAGAGAGGTTTGCCTGGCACCAAGCCTATATTCTTTTCAACACCAGGTTAAAACCTTTTTATTTAAATGTCATTTCAAGAATTAGAGTTTTTAGATTTTTAAAGTTAACAGTCACGTTTTATTATTTTTTCCATTTGTATTTATTTATGTTTCTTATGGTTGTGATTTATTCTCTTTTGCTTATTATTGGTTTAATTTGATGGTATTCCGTTAGTAATGATTGTACTTATAATAATCTAGTTGTTATTATTTATTGTATTATGCGTTGTATTTTCATTGTTCTGATTTTATATTCTGTAAGTCGTCTTGAGACATTTAGTGAAATGATGGGATAAAAATGTTGTATTAAATTAAATTAAAAATTAAATTATTGAACTATGGCAACTTTCCAGTTTTTCCTCTTTATGAGCCACTTCCATGATGAGCCAGTGGGATTGATTCTATACCAAGTGTTAAAACTGAACCATCAGCATACAAGGCCTCCTTGTCCTATGTACCTTCCTCTGTTGGTAACCCTGATAATGACTGAAGAACAGTTTTTTAACTTGCATACCTATATGCCATATTGGTGAAAAATTATGAACTGCTCCCATGAGGATTAGAGAGAGCTTTTTATTGGCTGATTTTGTGGTAATGCCTCATGTTCAGATGCTTTTTCCAAAAAGTAATATTGGAAGGTTGTGAGTACCCAGTATCTTTCATTAGCACTGCGTGAGCCCTCATGCACAGCATTAGTATCGACAGCTTTTTCAGCATTGTGCTTTGTAACATGATACTGATTGAACTACCTAAATATCACATTGTTTGCCACACTAAGATGACATACAAACAATGCCGCATCTTAGTTAGCATTATTTCAGGTACAGTAACCAAATGCTACAAGCCTAGGAAATATATTCTGCTCTGATTTTCTGCTCCTTCTCTTAGGCATTTATTGCAACATTTGTAAAATGATATGTGTGACTATTTTGTTTTGTCATAGAGTCCTAAAGTAACTAAAGTACATTGGTATTATATTATCCCATTTTTTTCAGAAGAGGCCTGAGAGTGAGAAGTTGCTTTGCTTAAATCCACTAACTGAATCCATAACAGAGACAAGATTTAAAGTTAGAATCTTTGTAGCCTCATCTCTTTGCCAATGCAGTAAACCTACTTTCCGACACAGTTGCACATAGCACTTAGTTCCTATATATTTATTGTAACAGGAAGAGAGTGTTCAAAACTTGCCAGGAAAGTGGTTAGTGGTTCAGGTACAATGGCATCTCTGCTAAAGCAGTAATGTGTAATACATTGAGTGGGTATTTGCATAGAGCAATTTTTATAATGTATAGAGCGGGAGACAACCACTGCAAAATGAATGTTTTATGACTGTTTACAGCAGTAAGTTTAAACTATATAGAAGGTTCAGGAGGCTGAAAGGAAGGTAGGGAGAAGGAGAAGCTTGTTCTGCACTTCAACTTTTTTCCCTCAAGAGCATTGCAGCAGCAGTACAACTCAGCTGAGGGGTTGAAGAAATTGCACCAGCAATTTCCTCCATCCTTTGCAGCTTAGTAATGCATTTGTAAAGGCAATGGACCTGGTATAGCTATTATCTATATATCCATTTACAATTAATCTGTTTTATGTATGCACACATGCAATGTTATCCTTTTCCATGTTTAGAGTTTGTAACATTGGCTGTATTTTTAATAAGATCTTTTTAGGGACCCTAGTAGCGAAACATTTCTCCTCCATTCATTCATTGTGTCAGGTTATGTGCTCTTTGGAGTGCTGCTGAATCACTGATTCCAGCTGCCATGTCTAGCAAAAGAGATAATTATAATGAGAAGTCAATTCTTATAATTACAATTAGTACAACAGAATGTTTCCATTAGCATGGTTTCAGAGTTAAGCCTATTATTTAAAAAGCTCCACAATGTAATTATATCTGCCTTTTATTATAAAGTGACTCAGCATTGCCTTGATTTTTGTGAGTGAAATGCTTTCAGGGTTTTTACATGTGATGATCAATTATTTCTATTAAATCATTCATGACTGTCTAACAAAATATGCATTTTGAAAATGTTAGGGTAGAATATAGTTTAAGCTCAATGCTAGGAGGAGAGAAGCACTCAAATAGGTTTTTTTACTTAGAGTAATCTATCAAGGTTTTTAAAATATATATTAATGGTAGCAGCACAGAATTGTAGGTTTAAGGGAAGCATTTATTTAGAGGGTGGTTGTATAGTAACTGGAACTAAGTGCATCATTTTCACAAATGGAGCCACAGAGAAGGTTTGGCATGGCCCACAAAGTGCTGTACTGTTTCATTATGTAGGAAACAGCTATATGATTGTCTTGCTTTGCCTGCAGCCACCATGCACATTCTCCAGCTATTGGTTAAATACTGGTTTGCAAATCACTGTTTTGAATACATTGACTATGATGGCAATGAACTCAAAAACACATGGGCAGAATATTTCATTGCTATTTGTGACAGGTTTAAAATTATTGATTTATGAACCTTTTATATAAAGCACTGTAATTAATCTGGACTTTGGTATGCTTGTGTCATGTGTACTTGGCATGTTACAGAACTGAAAGCTTATAGGAATGGAAGGGATAAAAAAGAACTATATGCAGCTTTTCTGAGTGCAAAAAACCCAACAGCAACTCCACCCTGTTCTATTTTATTACTTTCAGAGAAGATGAGCTCACCAAACCAGCTGTCTAACAAAGACAATGTCAAACCCCTTGAGAACACAGAAGAGCACAGCTATAAGCAGGGGAAAAAGATCCGAGCCACACTAAGGACTACTGAAAGGGATCACAAGAAAAACGTGCAGTGCTCATTCATGTTGGACTCCGTCAGTGGCTCCTTGCCAAAAAAGTCAATTCCAGATGTTGATCTCAATAAGCCTTACCTCAGCCTTGGCTGCAGCAATGCTAAGCCTCCAGTATCTGTACCTGTGCCTATAGCCAAAACTACACGCCAGACTTCTCGAACTGATTACCCAGCAGACCGCTTAAAGTTTTTTGAAACACTGCGGCTTTTGTTAAAGCTTACCTCAGTTTCCAAGAAAAAGGACAAAGAGCAGAAAGGACAGGAAAGCACTGCCTCTGTTGAGTTAAACCGATCCAATGAACTGATCTGGCTTGAATTGCAAGCTTGGCATGCGGGCCGGACTATTAAGGACCAAGACCTGTATTTGTACACAGCCCGTCAAGCCATCCCTGATATTGTCAATGAAATCCTTACTTTCAAAGTTAACTATGGGAACCTCTCCTGTGTAGGAAATGGAACTAGTCTTAATGGTACATCAGGAGGACAATGTAAAGCAACCCATGGAACTAGTGCTATGGGTTACTCAAGCTACCATGAACACCTCCATCGCCAACGGGTCTCATTTGAACAGGTAAAGCGGATAATGGAGCTGCTAGAATATGTAGAAGCACTTTATCCATCTCTGAAGGCCCTTCAAAGTGACTATGAAAAGTATGCTGCCAGGGATTTTCAGGACAGGGTGCAGGCACTCTGTCTCTGGCTCAACATTACAAAAGACTTAAATCAGAAACTAAGGATTATGGGAACTGTTTTGGGCATCAAGGATCTCTCTGACATTGGCTGGCCAGTGTTTGAAATCCCTTCTCCTCAGCCATTCAGACACAATCCAGAGGATGAGGATGTAGATGAGGACAGGGAAAACTCGGGAGCGTGCACAGAGGAAAGTGAAGAAGAAGAACAAATCTCTGAGGAAAATGTGGAAGAACTCAGACAAGCCATCCAGAATAATTTTGCCAATAAGTCAAATTTTGACTTTGAGGCACAGGACCATTTGTCAAAAAAGCTTGACAGGCTTGTATCTGAGGATGACTCAACTTGCTGGGCTGTCACAGAGTGCAGCAGTGAGGCAGACTGCAGTAAACACTGTTTGACTTCTATCTATAGGCCATTTGTAGATAAAGCACTGAAACAAATGGGGTTACGAAAGCTAATTTTAAGACTGCACAAGTTAATGCATGGTTCCTTGCAAAGGGCACGAATGGCATTGATAAAGAGTGACCAGCAGTTGGAGGTAAGTTTGGAGGAAAGGTTGAGGTAGTTGGTTTGCTTTTTGTTGTCAATGGTTTTCAAGCAACAGTTCCGTTTGGTCACACTTTCTTTACAAAAACCTTTATTTTGCAATGTGTGTGTGTATGTGCCTGCATGTGTGGGCACACACATACTTGTACACCCTCAGTTGTTCTGTGTTATACAGTGCCTTGTTAATGAGTTATCTAAATTACTGGAATGTGATAAAAACACAATCTGGTACTCTGCTGTCAGACATGCGGGACTTGAAGTACATGTATGTCCTAGTACCAACAGAGAAGCCACAATGCATCCTTTATGGGCTCCCTGAAGTGCTGGTCCCTGAATTGCTACTGTAATTGATGGGAAAGTAGAAGGATGAGGAAGAGTTCGTTGCTCAACTCCCTACCCCCTGGATCTTCAGTTAACTTTCCCTCTTGCTCCTTTTGCCTGCTTGGCTAGTGACCAGCATTGACTACACAATGGACTTGTGGCTAATACTAGTGGACCAAACTCTAGAAATGATGGTGACATGTTCCGAATGGAATGCTTTATTTGTTGCATTAATGATTTTGGTTTCTGAACAGTTGATACACTGCAGATTTTAAGACACAAATATGCCTTGCTACGAATATGAGTAAGATATTTTCCAGTATTTGTAAAGCATAGGGTAGTGAAGCAGTCCCTACAAGAACTAGAACAGAATGTGCTGTGTATGTGGAATATGTTCAGTTTTCAAAATTCAAAAAATGGATTGGCACAGAGAAGTTTGAATAATAATGCTTTTGTATTCCATGTTCCTCCAAGGAGGTCAGAGAGGCATTCCTGTTTTTTCCTTCAGCATTTATCCGTGCTACTATCCCATGAGGTAGGTTAAGTTGAGAGGTAATAGCAGGCCCATAGTCACCCAGTTCATTTCAAGGTTGAGTGGAGGTGTGAACTCAGGATTCCCCAGTCATAGCCAGTGGCTCTGACTTCTCATTCATTTAAATTTGGCTGTGACTACAGAAGGACCTTTCAAAATTCACCAACATGTATTAGTTACTGGATGGTGTTGAAAGACCCCAAATGTTAAAGGAATGTGCTTCTTGGGAATATATCTTACAGAGGATAAATCTCACAATTAAAAAAAAACAAACATTTTTACCTCAAGTATGACTTTTAACGTATTTATACTGTCAAGTTACAGGGTTATGGTATTGTAAATATACAGGTAGGTATCATGAATTCCCTGTTGTGCCTTGTATAGCAAAGTGCTTTAATGACCATAGTATAATTTCAAATCAAATTGATAACCATAAAATGGAATACTTTTGAAAAGCAGTATAAGGTCAGTTTTCCTCTCAGATAGGATTTACTACTGCTAATCTCTGGCCACCATAGCTTCTTTGTGAAATGGCCCAATTTTGATCCATGTGCAAAATAATATCTCATCTAGAAATTTTCCCCTGATATCTAACCTGCTTTCCTGCTATCAGATTTTTGAAATGTAATTGCGAAGACATGATTATTGCAGTCATTTTACACATTCGGTTATAATATAAGATATCTACTAATATAGAGTCATGTTTTCCTACTGTTTTTATAAAGAATCACAACAACTATAGGGAATGTATTTTTATGTGATCTTAAGACGTCCATTTTGGAAATTGAGGTGTGGAGGTGAACAGTGAGATTTCAGAAACAATGTGTTTTTGAACTGGATCTGTGATACAAAGTGCCTGGGGTTGGGATGGAAAACTTTAATAATTTTCACAATCTTACACAAAAAAGGGCTGCTTAATTGATAAATTTCCAATCTAGAAGTCTACTGTTCTTTCTGCTATCTAGAAAATGCTAAGCAAATTTTTATATACTGTTCAGTGCTTGCTAAATAATGAATGGTGGATGACTTTTCATTTTAGCAATGGTATAATTCCTAGTATATCCATTCCTGAAATCTGATTCTGGGTTTGAAATTATAACATGTGTGGGTTGAGAGGATGTAAAGAAAAACATTAGATACTGTGGTGTTGTGAAACCTAAGACTTTGTTTTGGATTAATATACTTACATCCCTTTAGTTCATTTGCATCATGTCTGTTTCTACTTGCAGAAAGCAAGAAAGGAAAATCAGAGAGATGTTAATCATATTATTTATTTCTTAAGCTGGATATGTTCAAATGTCACAATGTGGAATGTGCTTTGAAAATGGTTTGGAAATGTGAGAGGGGATTTCTTTGTATCAAGCCTGGCATCAGCACTTGGCCTGCTAGAGAAGTTGCTGCCGCCCCAGTGCAGAGCCCACTAACACGCCTGTCACACTGGGCAACTGGGTCTCCAGATGTGTTGGACTACAACACCCATGTTTTCCAGCTAGTAGTTAGGGTTTATAGCCCAACACATCTGGAGGACAGAAGCTTGGAGAAGGGCAGGGTCACTGTGCATGCAATATGCAGTTTTGGTTGATTGTGTAGTTCTGGATGTTCACATTATTGCCATGTTGGTTCTACAGCATTGGACATGAAACAGACTGATGTACAAAATCCTGTGATTACCTAACCCCCTTCAAAATGGGAACACAAAGTTAATTACAGGCATACACAGGTGTATTTAATCACTTGTTACATCATATCCCTTTCCCAATGGTGATACCTTTTTATTTATCAAATTCAAAAACTTTAATTTTCTAAAATTTCAAAAAGCAAAAGTTTTATTGGATTATACCCACGTTTCTTAAATACTGGAGTTTAAAAACAATAGCTCAAAAACAGCATATTGAACACTGTATACATGTTTGGGTCATTGATAGAGTGATTACTTTAGCTTGTTAAGATTTAACATTGCATGTAGTCCTGTATAAGCCACTTCCTTTTAGCGACATTTAGCAGATTTCAGTTAGATGTTTTTCAAAGTTAGGAAAGTTGCAAATTAAAATTATGGTTTGTATTTAACATGCATGTGGCTGATTGATAACATTTTGTTCACTCTGATATTGTGTGTTTTCTGGGGAAACTCATTTTTATATAATTTGCTCCCAATTAAATAATGAAGTTTTGCCTCATGGGCTTTGGACCTTTCTTTCCCTTGCATATGAGCATTTTGTACTGCATAGCAAGTTTTTGAAAGTATGGTTACCTTTAAAAGCAGGCTTGCTAAACAGCACAGGATATTTTTGAGGAACTTCAAATGCCCTGTGGTTGAGCAAATGTGTTCTATGATTCTCTGGACATCTACAACTATAATGCTGCAATTTTGACAGAACATCAGCTTCTTTGAGCTTACAGCAATTTTTTGAAGGTGGCATTTGGGAATTTGCATGTGAGAAGTTACTAGCTTGATGGGAGGAAGAAAGATTTTCAGATTGTTTTGTTATATAGTATTTATTTTTTGTTAGTTTTCAGAGTACCCAGATCCCATTTTATGTTCAGATTATGTGCAGTTGTCAAATTCTCCAGCTTCTTCGGATCAAAAATGCAGTACTGTGTCATGGGAAGAGCTGAAATCTATGGATTTACCATCTTTTGAGCCTGCATTTCTAGTTCTTTGCCGAGTTCTTCTTAACGTTATCCACGAGTGTCTCAAATTAAGGCTGGAACAGAGGCCTGCTGGGGAGCCGTCTCTCTTGAGTATTAAGCAGGTTTGCCTGATGTGTTTTATTGACTTTTCCCCTATTTTTTGTTGTAAGGTTAATATTGTTTCATAGAAGAATGTACAGTCTGTATTTTGCTTCACCGGCAGCATGAAAAGACACATAGGGTACAATCCTATGCAGGTTTAGACAAGCAAAAGGTCTACAACTCCTAGCACGCCCTGACTATCCATGTTGCAAGTTGTAGGACTCTTTTCTCTCTACACACGCGCAGGATTATGACCTTAATAGATAAGAAAATGTGATATTATCCACAGATAATTCTAACACTTCAAAAATAATGTCCTAATCTTACCAAAGTTGCCTTTATATAATGTGCTGCTTCTTCTGAATTGCCAGCACTTATAAGCAATTTAAGAGACAAGTTGTATGCTGGTGTTTCTGTTACTGGTAAGAATTGAGACAATTATTGAGGATTCTGTGGAGGATCTCTTGAACCTTTGCCCACTAAATGAATGTAGATTATTTGTTTATTTGTTAAATTTTTAGACTGTGCCTTTAGCCCTGTTATTAGATAATTAGAGTTAGGTATCAGTACTATTCATTTAATGAGATTAATATCACATATGATTCCAGGGACCTGAGCTAATGTATATTATCCTATCCAGAAGTTTTACAGTCAGGATTATCTATAAACTCTCTGAAGCTGCATTACCTTGTATCTGGTCCTTAAGTCATACAGCTTCTGAGAACTGTGTAAGGCTACCTGGTTAAAGTTAAATTTATTTATTTGATACATATCTACTTTTCAGTCAAAACATTGGTACTGATGGCAGCCAACACAATCTAAATTCTTTAGAAGTGGCATAAGCCATCCCCCACCCCTTGATTTAAACACACAATCTTGAAAATAGGAGGGCAGCTTTTTTTCGAGGGGGGATTGTTTTAAGTCTTACTAAATTATAAAGTTTTGACAATAATGATGGTGTGAGATTTATGGTGAGGTGGATTGGGTCCATATACTAGCACTGACCATCACTGATTGTCAGATTATTCTACTCATAAATGAAAAGTAGCTGTATGTCAAGATGAATGAGAAAAAAGGGTGTATGAGAGTTAATGCAGTAATTGTAGAATTTCTGTTGCATAACCCTTTTACCTCATAAAGAAGCAGTTTTAAATTTATGAAAGACAGAATTTATTAAAATTGTTAGATAAGTTTTACATTTCTAAATTGGAAAACACCAGATTGATGACTGTTCATGGACTGTTTCCATCCAGTTAGTACGAGAGTGTAAAGAGGTCCTGAAGGGTGGTCTGCTAATGAAGCAATATTATCAGTTTATGTTACGTGAAGTGTTAGATGACCTACAGAAGAACAACTGCAACATTGACCCTTTTGAGGAAGATCTGCATAAGATGTTGATGGTAAGTAGCAGTTCATTGCAACTTAGCAATTCAAGTTTATAGGCTTTAGCAACTGACACCAAATAATCTGTTTTCAGTGTTATATCTAAAGATGCCCCAG
Organism: Varanus komodoensis; assembly: GCF_004798865.1. NCBI lineage: Eukaryota > Metazoa > Chordata > Lepidosauria > Squamata > Varanidae > Varanus > Varanus komodoensis. The sequence goes on along the minus strand of NW_025335268.1, from coordinate 33,900,066 downwards.
TGTCAAGTGATCTTAGCACATGTACATTTGGGTTAAGGCACCTCTATTTATGAAATCATATACAGTGAGGATATGAAAACAAATACTATTATAAGTCTGCTTTTCTTCAACAATACTCTAGGGTTAACTGGTTTTGCCTCATCCAGCCTGAACATGAATGTATGTCACATTTAGAACACAATCCCTTATTTGGATAGATCTTGTTTTTTCTGAACCAAAAGATGACAAACTTTGTACAGTTACATTTGAATTGAGATCTAACTCTTAGGGTTTTTTTTTCTTTTTTATGGTAATTTACCAAGTTGTCTCAATGCAAAGCTGGTAGAAATATTCTTGTTTGGTAAGGGAGAAGGGCAGAATGCAAACTATTTCCCATTTTATGAAGGCACCTTCATATTATGGGTGGATAATTTGCTGCAGCATTTTGTGTGTAGAAGCATGTTGTGAAACAACAGTTTAAACTGCCTTTCCTCCTATTTCAAGGTTTATTTTGATTATATGCGAAGCTGGATCCAAATGCTACAGCAGTTACCTCAAGCATCTCATAGTTTAAAAAATCTCTTGGAGGAAGAATGGAATTTTACCAAAGAAATAACTCCTTATATTCGGGGCGGTGAAGCTCAAGCAGGAAAACTCTTCTGGTAGAGCTCCTTATTACTGTGATTCTCATGTCCATTTAGCTCAGAATTAAATGTTATTGATTGGAAATGTGGCACTTGGTGTGAAGTTCCGGTATTTGTTTTTTAAAAAATAAATGATAGTTTCCTGATATTTCAGTTCCCTTAAAAACTGCAGTAAATTCTTAAGTTGCTTGCTTGTTTCATCAGTGTGAAAAGTTGTTCTTAACTAAATAGCTAATAGAAATTGAATACCAAGCAGGGCACGTATGAATGATGTTGAGGGAACATACTTTACTTACACAGAACTTAACTACCCCCTGCCATTGTCATTCTTATCCTCTGTTGTGCCCCTTGATCCACCAGCCCTCCTTTTGTATGCATTGGCACGGTCCAAGTATTCTGCCTTGTGAGCTTTCAGCTGTTGCTTCATGTTCTTCAAAAAAATTGCTTTTCCTGTGCTTTTCCCCAAAGAAACCAGACTAGGCTGCTATGTCACTGTGGCCAAATATTCGTGACATGTCCTGCATCTAGAAAGTATGTGCGAAGCAGCGGTTCTCATGTCTGGTCTCCTTACCTTGCTGTGTTTTTGTTCAATAATAAGAAAGCTTTGGTTCAGTAGAGATCTGTAGAATAGCTGTGTGTGGATGTGGCACATGGTTTTGTATTCTTAGTGTATGCACTGTGCTTGCCTGGCTTGTTTTATATCCTGGTTAAAGTTTTATATTGGTGTGTTTCAAACTCTCATAGAAAAATATTATGTGAAATAGTTTTAGTGAAAACTGTCACAGCTTCCATAGCAATATGAAAAAGTCAAACATTGTTGAAGCCACTATATCAGAAATATCTAATTCTAGCTTACAGATAAATCCTACTGAAATAAACAAACAAAATGAATTTATTTCTTTTCCCACTGTGGAAGTTTACATTCTTAAGAAATGATGTTACCTTCATTTAGCTTTTTCTTCATCCTGAGTAGCTTAATTTCTTTCTGACTTGTATCCACCTCACTCATTAACAATTAGTAAGGAAGACAATAAAAATTCAATATGCTCTGCTTCTGCATGAATTATTTCACACATACCTTACTACTTTTCATACTTTCCTATTTGTGGCCATGTAACCTTGTACTGCTTTGGAGGTTTCAATACACAAACTTGTTTCTTTTGTGTGCTGAAGTGACAGTTGTTTTCATTTTTTCAGTGATATTGCAGGAGTTCTGCTAAAATCAACAGGTATCTTTTTGGACTCTGGCTTACAAAAGAGCTGTGACGAGTTTTGGGCTACTGCTGATGACAGCCCTGCTTCAGATGAAATCAGGTGCTTCTTTGTTTTTCTTTTGCTCTTACACTTTTTCAATTAATGTTCAAGACGCTTTACTGCATTACGTATGTCTTTACATGCAGCAACCTGATTTATTTTTTAAAACACCAGCCAAAATTAATTAATCTGTACTAAGTCTAATAGTGCCCATACATAATAGCTTGAGAACAATGTTTATACATTGTTTCTTTAACTTGGTTTTGTACTTTTATGTAGAATATGTCACCTTAGCAATCCGAAGTACATTTTTAGCTTTGTGCATACTTTCATTCCAAAACCAGACCATGTGGTGATGTTCTTTAACACATTTGATTACATCTCTGAAAGTGCATTGAAATGACTGCATTCTGTTCAATTTTTGTAGGAGGTCTGTTATAGAGACCAGCCGGGCACTGAAAGAGCTGTTTCATGAAGCTAGAGAGAGAGCATCCAAAGCTCTTGGCTTTGCTAAGAGATTAAGAAAGGTAAAAACAGGAAGGGGTTCTAAATAATGTACCAGGTCCAGTTGGTTCATATATATACCTTGACAAGCCAGTTTGATGTGCACACAGACTGTAAAGGATATGGCCAGAGGTATGGTACATATGTGACGGAATGTTGCTCTATGCTATGATTCAAATGGGGATAGCTCTTCTAAGTTTGGAAAGCACGGGCAACGCACACTTAATTTGGAGACATAGTCTCACATGCTCTCATTAGGTTCAAATAAAAAAACAAGATTTATTTTATCAAGATTTTTCTCAGACTTGTGCAAATGTTCCAGCAGAGAAAAATGGCTTGATTAGTGAGCCTAACCCCACCCCACCTCCAGGATATGAGTCTAATACATTTGACTAATAGATAAGAAAGATGCAGACTTGGGAAATTAGTCTTCCCATATATGGAGGAGAAGAGGACACAAGGGAAATAGCAAAGAAGGAGATTGGAGGCCTGCACACCAGAGGAAGCTTTGATGTTGGTGAAATGGCGGAAGTACAGGGGTGAATGTAGATTTAGAGGAGAAGGAAAAGAAAGAAAAATGAGATAGAATTAGTTGATAGGAAGAAAGAGAATCTAGAGAATGTTGTTTCTAGATTAGGTCATGAAATGTTGGGGATACAGAACACCTGCGGATATCTCAGTTTTAGTTTTAATTTACAAAGCACAGGGTGCTAGCTTCAGGCTACTTGGTCACTCTTGATGACATTGTTATCCAGGAAAAGGAACAAGATACCAGCCAGGGTTTATTCAATGATCATAAGTGTTCATGAGGATAACCAAATGGAGGCTAAGCCATTCTTAGGGATCCCACAGTCAAAACAATTTGATTAAAATTAGAGATGGTTGTCAGTGGAGTTTCTCCTGGATGTTCCCATTTAGATTTAAGAATTAGTGCTTCTTGAGACTTGTTTAGAAGTTCTTTTCATGCACCTTACACTGTTTTCTTAAACATCAAATATAGCACTGTTATATCTTCATGGATAATTGGTTGGGAAATGACAAGATAATTTGTCATACATTCATAGGAGTCTGCCAGTTAAGGCTTAATCAAATCACAGTCACATTTCCAAGGAGGCTCTTCATTGTACAGCATTGCAGAGCCCAGTTATCATTCCTGGCAGCTATAGTAGTAGTTCTGCCTTCCAAAACGAAATGGATGCCAGAGCCAAGATCCATTGTCCAGTCAATCCAAGGGCAAAACAGAAAAACAGCACATCTTCTCTGTAACAAATATGATTTTTAAAAAATCTCTCCTTATTCGTAGGACCTTGAAATAGCAGCAGAGTTCACATTATCTTCCCCTGTGTGTGAATTCCTCAGTGCCCTAAAAGCTCAACAGTACACAAAGGTAAAATCACCCTTGGGGCTTAATGTCATTAGAATGCTAACAGTATGTTATTTGGACATAACGCTCACTGGGGATTATTCCAAAGTAAGCATGGTAGAACTGTCATCTAAATGTGTTAAATGGGCAGGTAAACCAGATATGTCAAGTATGTGCACTTTGAACTACTAAGACCAAGATCCAAAGGGCCAGCTAATGCTGGAGTGGGGAACTTAAGGCTTTTGGGCCAATCCAGCTCTCCTGGGTTCCTCAGATAGTTACAACCCCAATTTCTCCTGCCAGCTGATCATTTGGTGATTTTGCAGCTTTTGCACATTTCCCCCCATAAGAGGTTGAAATCCTGCTGCTAAAGCTTAGTTACTTGGCGGTAAGAACTTTAAGCTAATAATGGGCAATTTTTTGACCTGCCCATCATTGGACAGCAGTCCACTTTCAAATTCTCCAAAATAGAATTTGTTCCTAGGGCTGAAAGACACTCCCTTTCCCTGAGTTTCTGGAAGCATTATGTCACTAATGCAATAAGACTGTAACTGAATTGTATCACTATAGACTACCTGAGGATTTCACACAATGCATTGCTTATTCCTACATAAAAACTTCCTGCACACGGAGGACAACTAGCATGACCCGAGGAAGAGCAATAGCCTGACCATTTCCTAGATACGCAAAAAAGTTCACCCATTGGAGTAGGAGAGAAGCAGGGTGGAGGGAATGCATTCCCACTTTGACAAGGTGCTTCATTGCTTCTGTTTCACTGTCCAGCAAGACTGGGAATGAGTCACCTTGTTTCTGAAACAATCTGCAGGTGTTCCTTTTTTCTGTGCTGTGTAAATGGGTAGCATAGTAAAACGTATTTGCCTAGTTAGCTTAGCACTGGAGAGATGAATTTTCCCACCTCCCTGGGATGAGATCAGTGCAGCTCATTTGCATGAATTCTCAGCACTATGTAATCTTGCCCTGTGTGTGATTCCCGATTGACTAAGTTCATGAAGAATGTGAAGACAGTATGCCTCTTTGTGGGGTGTGTGCGTGTGTTGGGAGACAGCTACCCTTGCATATGAAATGTAAAGATGCACTTGTGGTTCCTCCCACAACCAGGCCCCACAGCATTTCATTTGCAATGTGTTTGCGATGTGTTTCCAGGTTCTAATAATTTGAATCACATTTGTTTGTTCTGTAGGTACAAATCCCTGGACTTGAAAACTTACAGATCTTTGTGCCAGGTAGCCTGGCAGGGGAGAAAACTATTATCCTGCAGTTGCTTAATACCGCTGCAGGAAAGGACTGTTCAAAAGATTCTGATGAGGTTGCAGGTGAACCGTTCCTACTTATGACAAAACATAGTGATAAAGATCATGAAGGTGATAACAGCTGGAGCACTTGGGAAGGACAGCCTGTCAAAATAGTCCCTCAGGTGGAAACTATTGATACACTTAGAAGTATGCAGGTAAAGATTTTCTATATTAGTATTTGAAGTTCTTTTTACTAGTTATTGTTTATAGACAATAAAGTTAAGAGATGCTCCTTTTCACAGCTAAAATATATCAGAAATATTAATAGACAGGGATGATAGGCACTTAAGAATTTAATGTTCTGGTTTTAGGCATTCTCAAAAGGTGTTTAATTTTTAAAAGATTCTTAAGTTGTAAAGAAAGAGCGTATTTGTTTCTGGAGATTTTTGCACCTATTGGTGGCAAATTAAAGGTTAGTTAATCCAAGATTTGCAACAGAATATGCCAAACATATTCCACAATCATTTTGAATATTCAAGCTCAGATAGGGCCAGTTGGGGGTTGCTACATGACATATGAACCCAGACAGTATAGGTTAGTCATGGTAAAACCATCCACAGTTAATGGGAGGATGGTTAATTGTTGGTTAACCATTGGTTGTTAAACCTATAATATCTCTATGGATTGGGCCCACTTTTCCCAAGATTTCATTCCAAGGTAAAAAATTTATACTCTGAACTAGAGGAAGAAGTGATGTAACAGAAATGTAAGGTTAATGAGTTGTAAGATAAGCCAAATGTCTGCTGAGAACCAGCCTATTTCTGGTAATTGGAATGGGGGCAGGAGACACACTGTAGAGTAGGGAAGGGTGTGAATTTCCAGTTCAGTGGTTCATCATCAAGTCAAGTGAGCAGACCATTAAGTAATGTCTGAAGTTCCTTCCATCTGGTCCACAAGCAGCACAAGTCTCCCTGAAGACAGAGCCACCTTCATTTGCAAGTGAGGGAAGGAGGTGAATTCAGTTTGAAATCAACCTCCAACGTGGGCAAGAACTAACTCTGCAAATTAGAGGGATCATCAGCTTGATAGATGTTTCTTGTTAATGACTTTCATATTTTATGCTCTATATTGTAAAACCAGCCTCAACTGCCCAGCCTAATGTAGTAAAGAGTGTGGTTAGTAGGCTTTCTGCCATGATCTTCTGGGAAAGGAAAGGGGAGAGACATGCTCATTTTAGCTTGATTCCAAGTTCCTTTCCCTTTGGCATTCTTCTGTTGTGATTATGGTTGAAGCAATCCTTGTAGAGAACCAGGCATTACAGAATCAAGTGAATCAGTTGGCTGCTGCCATCATGGCTCTTAAAGCAGATGAACTGGTAATTCCCTATCCCAGTACCCTGCAGAAAAAGTCCTGTGAGACCTATGGAAAAGTGTGATGATGATGAAGAACATTTGCCAACTTTTCAAGTTCAAGTAAAGTTATACATGCTGTTCAAGGCTGGAAGATTTTCCAAATGATGAAATGTGGGTTAGTTTAGCAGTCAAATTAATGGCAGGAGTTTCAGGGAAGTGGGTGACAGCACACTTGGTAGCCAGTCATCTCCTATTGGCTAATTATCAAGGATTTATGTATGCAATGGCAGCCCTTTTTGGGGGACACCCAACAGATTTGGACAGCTACTGGAGAGATCCATCATCTACAGCAAAGCTGAAGTCCTGCTGCTAAGTACACCAATCATTCCCAACTGGTGATGCAGTGCTCCCATGCCACAGAACTTAGAAGGCTTGAACAACAAAATTTTGACTGAACCGGTATGGGTTGAACAACCCCAGATTTTAGCTCTGTTGATTCAACTTTGTTTCCAAATACCCAGCTTGAGGCATGAAGATAAACTCAGGAGGGGTCCGCAAGTTGCAGTGCTGGCCCTCATGCTCTTCCCCATCTGGTGACCTTTCCCCCTTCAGCACCCCCCTGCCCTCAGATTCTGAACTTAAACAAATTGGTGCATTTAGGCCTAGGTTGCCAAGCAGAATATGAGCTTGGTTGGACTGTGGGATTGTACTACCCTGAAGGACAGATGGAGCATTTGGTAAGAATATGCCCAGTCCCTTAACCTCTTTCCATGAGGCTGGAAACCTTCATCTCCCAATTTATTTATTTATTTATTTGTGTGTTTATAACATTTCTATGCTGCACCCATCGCCGAAGCCTCGGGGCGGCTCACAAGGAAAACAAACAAAGCATAGAACAATATTAAAAATCTGGAGTTCTTGGCGATAATATAAAACCATTGAATAAAACACAGATTAACAATTAAAATAACTTTTAAATAAAAAGGTCTTGGCCTGGCGCCAAAAAACAAATAACGACCACACCAGGCGGACCTCTCTAGGGAGCGCATTCCATAGGTGGGGCGCCACCGCAGAGAAGGCTCCCCTCCGGGTACTCACCCTCCTAATATCCCTCACAGAGGGTTCCCGGAGAAGAGTCTCCCCCGCCGATCTCAGGGGGCGGGGGGGGGGCATATATGGACGCAAGTGCTCCTTTGATAGGTGCCATTAGCTTGGGAGGGTTCAAGGCACTGGGGAACAGTAAGGCATTGGAAATCCCATACCACTCTCTTAGGTACATTGGAAGCCTACCTAAGGACCCCCCAGGAGAGAGCCATGAAAGTTTGGTGGACCCTGGAGCCATAACAAATTTCATGGGCATTAGTTTTGGTAAACAGAACTGCTTTGTGACACTATGCTTAAGTCATCTCCTTGCTGTAGACAGACTGAAGGAAGACACAGTGGGATAGTTACGCACATTTCCAGCATCCTTACATTAATCATTCAATTAGAGAACAAATTCAATTTATCTGGCAGAGGTGCTGCAGTACCCAGCAGTGTTAGACATGACATAAATAGCCAAGCACAACTGTCGCATTTCTTTGGAGGACCGAAATGTACTATTCTCTTCTAATTTTTGCTGTCAACATTGCTGCCTTCTGACCAGCACCCTAGTGGCACAAGCAGTCTCCTTTCAGAACCCTTCTCCAAGTGATGGCAGCAAAACAGTTTCTCTAGTCACCCTCCCTGCAAAGTACCAAGAATTCAAAAATTACTGAGAAGGGAGACTGCTTTCTCTCACATCATATCATATTCACTATTGATTTAATCCCTATTTCTGAATTATTAGACCTATTGAGCAAAATTCAGATTTTCACCAAGCTGGATCTGTGATGGGCTTACAATTTAGAGTAAAGGAAGGGAATGAATGGAAAACTGCTTTCCACACTAGAAACAGCACTTTTGAATATCTGGTGATGCCTTTTGGATTGATCCAAAATGCATCCAAGTTTGTGCATTTCATGAAAGACTTTTTTGAAACTACTTAGACAAATAGCTCAATGATTTACTGATTTACTCCAATGCCCACAGCCAGCATGAATAAATATGCAAAAAACAGTGTTACGAAGACAACATGAATACCACATCTTTGTCAAGTTGGACAAATGTGCCTTTGACTTGGCAACCTTGACCTTTTTAGGATATAAAAATTCAGCTCAAGGCATTGAAACGGACCCAGAAAAAATCCCAGCCTGGGAGGCTCTGAGCACCAAACGAGAACTACAGAAGTTTCTAGGCTTTGCACATTTTTACAGAAAGTTTCTATCCAGTTATGCTCAGCTTACAGCTCCATTAAATGATCTGCTCAAAGGTAAGAAGACTCCCTTTCAATGGTCTCCCTGTGCTCAGCAGCTTTCTTTCTTTTTTTTTAAGCAACTGTTTAGTGCTGAGTCCATTTTACAATATTCTGACATGAACAAACCATTTGTTCTTCAAACTGACACTTCTGACCAAGTCTTGCAAAATGAATGGGGTGGGGGCAAGGATTTATAGCCCTGCATTTACTATTCTTGAAAATTAACTCTTTCTGAGCAGAACGATACCATTTAGGAAAAGGAACTCCTGGTGATCATCACTGCTTTGGAAACTTGGAGGCATTTACTGGAAAGAACTGACCGATAAAAGCATTGACCACTGCAATGACATTTGCACTGGCAGTAAAGATTGAGAGCATGTAGACCATGTAACTGCCAAACAATTAAATCAATGGGAGATTCAGTGGACTTCCTTCTTTTCCTGGTTTCATTTTGCTAAATCCCCGCTTCTCAGAGCAAACTGGCAGATGCTCTCTCATAAACAACAGCCCTCATTCTTTGCCCAGCAAATTTAGCTGCTCTGAGCTCCTCCCACTCATGGCTCAGTGACTGGTGCCTCAAAAGCAGGGTGACCCTTTTGTGTGGAGGCAAAACTGACTGGCTTGGCTGGTGCGGGAGCCTGGACAGTGGGTCTCCCTTTCTCATGTGAGATGGCCTTTGCACACATTTGCAAAGTGCGTACGTCCCTTCTTAACAGTTGAGGAAAAAAAGTACTGTATTAGTGTCATGACTCCCCTAAAGGAGGACATTTTGGATGTCCTTGCATACAGTTAACCTGCAATTTTTGATGGCCCAGGATGGCACGATTGATGGGCATTCCTGTGCCATTTGCCAGCACATAAGCAACCAGCAAGAAAGCCTGTGGAATTTCTGCAGCCTCTACTTGTTTCCCTAGGACTGTGGGAGATTCTGTCCTTGAATTTTGCTGGTAATAGATTTGTTCACAAAGATAGCCCATTTTATTTCCTGCGAGGCATTGCACCCTGCCCGGATGACAGCAGAGCTAGTTGTGCATCATGTCTTCTGTTTGCAAGAATGTCATGATGTGGTCATCTCAGTTTCATGGCACATTCTGGTGTGAGTTCCTCTGTATCCTGGAGGTGGCTTTTGGTTGCTGTCAGCTCATCCTCCCCAGAGTTATAGACAAACTGAGCACATTAACACACCTCTGGAATGATATTTGTATTGCTGCATCAGTTCTCAGTAGGCAATTTGGTATCTGTTTTGCTGTGAGTAGAATTCACTTATAGCAATGCCCCACACTCTTTCACATGTCAGAATCCTATTATTTGCCCTTTTTTTTTTGCTAATTATTTGTTAATTTTGGCTCCCACCCCACGTCTTACTTTAAGCTACATCCTGGCTCAGTGCCAGCAGTCACTGGAACAGTGAACTGGTCTAAATTCAATTGCAAAACTGCTGCTGTTCCCAGGCGGGTATGGATTGGTGCATGGGGGCCTAGGTCTGGCTGTTTACTCAGTATCTTTTCTCCCACTCTCCTAGTAAGATGCTCAGTGCTTGTCCCGTGGGGCAGTTTAAAATTTGATGCAAATTCAACTTCATGGCATTCAAGCTGCTGTTGCCCCATTCATGAATGGTTTTTCACCATTCTCTCCTGTCACCTTTGGTTGCCAAGTTCCCTCATCACTCACTCACTCACTCCTCTGCATCTACCTCCTCTCAGAGGAAGAGTGGGATTGGAATGTGTAGTAAAAATGCTAAAGTTAATGAGCTGTGAGTTAAGCCAAGTTGCTGGTGAGAACCAGACTGCCTCTGGTCCACAGAGACACAGTGCAGTACAGGGAGGGGTTGGGGGGAGGGTGAATGTATCAGTCCAGTGCTTCATTGCCAAGTCAAAGACGTAGATTGATTACGTAATGACTGGCATTCCTGCTCTCTAGCCATGAGCAGCATGAACCTCCCAGAGGGTTGACCCAGGATACAAGGGCAATTCAGTTTGGAATCAGTTTCTGACATGGGGGCAATTCAGTTTGGAATCGGTTTCTGACATGGGCAAGCTTTAAATCCACAAATTAGTGGGATTATTAACTTGATAGATATTTCTTGTTAAGAATTACAAGAATTTTACTCACTCTGTATTACATAGTCAGACACGACTGCCCTGCTTAATGCAGCAAAGGACTATAGTAGAAGCCTTTTGCCTTCGTCTCCTGGAAAGGAAAAAGGAGAGAGATGTTCTCATGGCAGTATCTGGGTTCAGATGTTATATCACGCCCCCTCTTGGCCAGATCAGTATGAATATTCAAAATGACCGTGTGGAACATGGCTGGCACATACTACCACAAATCATGAGTTAATGGGACAGTTTGTCACATTTAGGTGCGAACCAGGCTCTTTGTCTTGCAGAATACGTGACAAATAAATTGCCAGTATAATCGTCAAACAAATTAGAGGCTGTGATCAAGTGTTTTCAGCATTTTACTATTCTGATTGAGAAACTTTGCCATCCTGTTCAAACGCCAAAATCTCTAACATCTTTTGTTTGTGTGCACGCCTATATGTGTATAAGTATCATATGTTTGTATGAGTAAGAGATAGACTGAGACCATGTTATGATAGGTTGATAGTATTGTTGATAGGTTCAGGAACCTGGTCTCATGGCACTGGGGATTCTTCTTCCTCAGCAAGTATCCTCTAATGCAGACTTCCCCAACTGGGGCTCTGACTGATGCATTGGACTACAACTCCCAGGTTCTTAACCATTGGCTGAGGTGGTTGGGGCTGATGAGAGCTGAAGTCCAAAACATGTAGAAATGATGTGGCAGGGATATCTACCTTTGTACATATAATGGGGCTAATCTGTCACAGAGACTGGTTTTCCCTTCTGGGATTGTCACATAATTGACTATGCAGAGCATTGAAGGAAGTTTCTTAAAATACAAAAAGTATAATTGCAGACATTTTCCATAATTTGGCAATGTTGTACAAAGGCGAGGAGTACTATTTTAAATATTCCAGGGTCTAGGAGGTACTATTTCACAGTAGCCATTACTTAATGCATTGGTACATGCAGCAGCACCATAAATTGACCTTGTATTCCTAGGTTGATAACCTCCTCCTTGTAGTCATGCAGCCTGTTCATCTTGTGAACCAGAGAAAGGCTTTCCAACAGATTCTTGAAGGGCTCATCTCTTTACATCAGGAACAAACATCCAGCCAACCTATCATTGCCAAAGCTTTGCAGCAACTGAAGGTACACACTTTTGGGTTTATTAGCTTCTGGCTTGTTGATCATTATTACAAGAGATCTAATGATTTACTGAGCCTTACTATTTATAAAGTGATCTGAAATAGATGGTTAGCCATTGCTTTTGTGCTTCCGTACAATCAGCTGAGCATGATAAATATAAAATGCTGTATATATTGCATATATAGATTAGGAAGACATGCTTATAATATGGTAAATATGAACAATTTCCCAAAAATGTGAATTGTAAATAATGACATTTCCATTGGAATGGTATAGCAGAGAACTGAAATAAATTGATGAGGGTAGTCTCTTCCTAAAAGGATTTGACTTTTGCAATTATAATGTATGCTTATAAATGTTTGGGCCAGTGCTCCAGATTTCCATTTATTGCACATGTAAAATCCATTATTCTTAGATTTGGACAGCACTGGATCCTACAAATGTGCTGGTAATGGTAAGATTGCCCAGTCCAGGAACAAAAAACCTGTGTGTTATTTTTTATTTACCACCTTTCTATGCTGACCACTATGTAAAGCTTTCTGGGTGCTTCACAAAAGTTAAAATAGAAAATTTCAATATGGAGAGTATGCAAAAAACAAACAAACATGGGGAGTATGCAACATTACACATAGAGTACATTCGTGTTCATTTCGGCTTTGTGTAGAGGGTGCAGACACCTCCAAGTTTACCAGTGGTAAATAGATATATGTGCTGGGAAAAACCCACATCATGCTTCTGGTGAAGGAGGTTATTGTTAGACACTCATGGCACAATACACAGTGCTATGTGTCTATTCAGTAGTAAGTCCCTTTGAATTCAGTGAAATTTACTTCTAGGTAAATAGATATGGGATTGCAGCCTAAAGTACCCAAGATCCTGGTAAGTCATTTAGGACAGAATCATCAAGTTTGGACAGAATCATGTGTCCTTGCAATGACTTTTCAACCAAGATTTTTTCCCTATTTTTGCAGAGTGATGCTTTGCTGCTATGCAATAAGATAAGCTGTGCAATTGGCAAAGTTGATTCTATGTTCACATCTGAATTTGATGCAGAGGTTGATGAATCAGAATCAGCCACTTTGCAGCAATATTATCGGGAAGCCATGATTCAGTGTTTCAACTTTGGTTTTGAGGTAAGTTTAGAAGAGATTTCTTGCCTAGTTTTTCCACAGAGCATGGTTACTGAAAAATTCTCCTGTCATTTCAAAAGAAAAGAAGCTATATTTAATACAGGTTTATTCTATATTTTCTAAACGCCTGCAGATTGGATTGTTGCTTTTCACTTGAGGCACTTCTGGAAAGTTGACGTGTAGCATTGCCTAATGTAAAGCAGAAGAGTGGGTAAATCAGTACAATTGCTGCCATTACATGCAAAAACAGAAAATATAGAGAACTTGGAATATATTTTCCTTGGTGTGACTGTTCTGTTAAAAGTTTAAGCTGTGTGCTGACAAATCAACATTGAACACTGTGTAGCAAGAGCACCATAATGAAAGAGAGAAGAGAACCAATTCCATGTGGTTCTCAACCGCATTCATCAATCACAGCTCTTCTCTAAATACCATGTACTGCGGCATCATTGGTGTGAGAGTGATTTTACACTTCTTTTGGTTGGCCATGGGAAATGCTTTAGGATGGCAGAGAGATTCCAGCAATATCTACTTTTTCAGTTACACGTGGCCTTCTAAAGATGTTGAATCTCATTTTATGGTTTTATGTTATTTAGCCTTGCAATTTTATTTTGCTGTGCATACAAACAAGACTTTATATGCAAGTTGTTACATAGATAAATCTCATGTATTCCTAGTTTCTTTGAGTATCTATATCAATTTTATTATGGATATTAATAATTAGAGATATTATTATCTCTTTAGCTGTGTTTCAGCATTTGGTAATCATGCTATAGGATTTTAAGGGATAAAAATGCTTTTGCAGCAAGCAGCTATTCTAATGGTTAAAAATAGCAATATTTATTTCAATGCCTTGAAGGATAATTTTAATGCATTGTAGTACCATAAAGAAGTCATTCGCCTGATGTCTGGAGAATTCAGACAGAAAATTGGAGACCAGTACATCAGTTTTGCACGAAGGTGGATGACTTATGTCCTTACTAAATGTGAGAGTGGTCGAGGCACCAGACCCAGGTAACGAACAGACACTATTTGGTATCTTTGGCCACTTTTGTCTCGGAGATCTTGTGTATTTAAAAAGACAGAGCAGTGTTACTCCCTTGATCATTTTGAGGATTATGATTATCCTCAGCATGAATGCTGACCATCACAAGATTTAAGTGACCTTAGATAAACATGACTGTCAATGTTTCAGATTATTCAAAGGTTTCCAGGTGACTGTGATGGCAGGAGAATGAGGACAGGATTAAGGAATTTACACAATTTAGTTAGCCTTGTTTGGTAGACCCAAACATGGAATGTGATGTTCATCATATCACTCTTAGTGTAATGTCCTGGTGAAAATCAAATAATCATTATGTGAGCTTCTTCCTGTATAGAGCAGGCACTGCACATGTGCCTCTAAAACAGGCTTCCCCAACCTGGTGTCCTCCAGTTGTGCCGGATCACCACTCCCATCATTTGCAGCCAGCATGACAATGGAAATTATAGGAGTTGAATCCAGGTTGAGAAAATACTGTTGTAAAGCAACTGTCACAAATATTAGTTTATATAGCTTGCCCAGGGCCACCTGTGAAATGTGATGATACGTGTTTGTATTTGGTTGGTGTTGTATGGAAGGACTCATTTTAATGTTGCAGTGATCATTATAAAAGGACTCATCTGACATGGCAAAAAGGGGCAGAAAGTTAGTTTGTACTGTGACACACTCAGTAAAAAATTATCTTTGGGTGTATTGTGTCTGTAGTGTTCTGTCTATGCTTAAGTTCACCAAACATTACAAGGCATAATCTCAGTCCGGGCCTTCCCTGTCCAGTCATTATTATAGGTCATTTTTTCTAGTATTTTTCGTTCTGTTTTGCAATTCTTTCCCCTTTTTGTAAACAGAAAAAAATCACCTTACAAGGTTAGGCTGAGGTATAGTAGCTTGCAAGTTCATCTGATTTTTTTAAAAAGCATCACTAATTAAAAGTGCTAGGATTACAGATTTCTTTCCTATGAAAAATACAGCTTCAGGGAACAGATTCTTGGGGTAGGCTTTGTTGTATACTTGCATAATGTTTAGAAAGGCAAGATTTTTATGTAGCATAGCAACAGAGATGTTTTCCCTCAATAAATAGAACTTCTTATATAACTATTTCTGGTTAACAAATAACATCTTTCTGCTCAACAGGTGGGCAACTCAGGGTTTTGATTTTCTTCAAGCCATTGAGCCAGCCTTTATTTCAGCTCTGCCTGAAGATGACTTTTTGGTATGTCATTAACCTCTTTTACATTTTAAACTAACAAATGTAATTAACTGTATGGGAAACAAGGAATTGGTAACTAACTGGGAAAGAAGATTACTTGTGAGCTTTCATCCAACTTATTAATCTGTGTTCCTAGGTTATACAGTTCTGTTAGAGCAAGTGCTAATTAAGACACTGGCATTTATTCTTCCAATGCTGCTTGCTTTCTGTTTTCTAGAGTTTACAGTCACTGATGAATGAATGTATAGGCCATGTCATCGGGAAACCTCACAGTCCTGTTACAGGTTTGTACCTTGGTAAGGCAGCAACTACAGTCTACTCCTCTGGAACTTTACTGCTGTAATGTATAGAAATGTAAACTTAATTGTAAGTCAATTAAGTTTGCTACTCTAAAACACTTAGTGGTTACAAAAAACACATTTGTGTGTGCTATATTAATGCAATTATAGTTTGCCCTTTCTGAAGCGGCCAAAGTGGCTGAGGACATGAACAGTCAGCATCAACAATTCATGTAAAAACACCCTTTAAGTCTACACTCCCTATGTTCTATTAAGCCAACATAGCCCATCCGTCATGTATTGTGAGTGCTTGAAATACTCCCCGCTCCCATCGAGAAGTATAAACAATCAAAACCTTGGAGGGTAGGCTTCATTGTGCTGGATGGTTCCCACCATCTGCAAACCTGTATGTCCTTGAGAAGCCTTCAGGCAGGTTGTGTCACATGCAGCATTTGCTCCACAATTGGCTGTGGCTTCTCCTACAGGAGAATGTTTGTGCTAGGTTTTGCCTTTGTTGAGAAATGCCAATATTACTATGAATTGAACAGCTATAAAGCAAAAGCATCAAAGTGACAGAGTACCTAATGCACTGTCTGGTGACTAGTGGCTGATCTTGAATGGTTCCTAATGGACCTTTGCCTAGTGTAGTGAAGAAATAATGGCTGTACTGGGAAATGAAAGAAGGAAACTTAAAACTGT
Source organism: Varanus komodoensis (assembly GCF_004798865.1). Lineage (NCBI taxonomy): Eukaryota > Metazoa > Chordata > Lepidosauria > Squamata > Varanidae > Varanus > Varanus komodoensis. Next base: position 33,883,796 of record NW_025335268.1, on the reverse strand, counting down.
GGTGTTCGTGATCATCAGACTTGGACTGGAAGAGTGAGTGATTTTCATTCAAACAAGTCCATGTTCAGTATGAAAGTTTATATCTGTAGTTATGTTGAATAAGCAAATCAACCCTCCAAAGTTGGAGTTTTCTTGCAGCTTCTTATTTTTGCCAACTTTACCCCCTAATATTCTATGCTAAACTACCTTAAAAAGTAGAAATAAATTACTTTATTGGCACTGCCTTTTCATGGCTCACTAGATCTTCAGAGTACTCGCTTGCTTAACTTGTGGTGATCCATTTCATAAAGTCTGCTTCTCCTGGTCTGGCACTAAATCTGAAATCAAGATACCTTGTTCTTATGTAACAGCAAGCCACTGTAGGTGAATATCCCTACAGGACTTGCCTTTTTGTATTTTGAAAATTCAAGCCATATGGGGTGTGCTGCAGCTTGTTGTGTGAACCTCACAAGGATGGTTTTTGGGGGCAGTTAATCTACTCAGAACACATGACCTGTTTTAAGGTTGTTGGTGGCTTGTTAACCACCCCAATGATCCCACCCTCACCGAGTTCACATGTAATGACAAGCCAGGACAAACTTGCTCTGTGACTTGGTATTTCAAAATGGCAACCAGTGTTGCAGTGAGAAGCTTTCTAGGGAAATGTACCCTTGATAGCTTCTCATTACATGCAAACCAGTCCATGGTGAACTGTTGCAGTTTCTTCCTCTGCAGTCAGATTGCATGAATTGGCTCTCAGTAATAATACTGCTGCATCCCTGTGCCATGCCTGTATTCATTGTTGCTTTAAACCTTCCGAATGATCTCCCGTTGTCTCTTTCTGTTTGTAGCTATTCATCGGAATAACCCCCGACCTGTGAAAGTACCTCGGTGCCATAGTGATCCTCCAAATCCTCACCTCATCATCCCAACGCCTGAAGGGTTCAGGTATTAAAAGCCTTTCCAGACCTTTATTTCTTATGTTCTTCTTCATGGTCTCTGTGGATCACACATATGGGCTGTGTGCCTGCACGGGGCCTGTTGTCAGAGAGATGGAGATTCCCCAGCTAAGCATTTTGATGGGAACAGCAGTAGCAACCTGCCACTCTCTAGATGAGAAGCAGGGAGACTAGCTTGCACATCTCTTGTCTAGACAAAACTGTTTCTGAAGCAGTTAGGTCAACTTCCTGAACCTTTCTGTCAAGCCCACAAAATTCTTGCACATACATGCACACCATGGAAAAAAGCCATTGACCTCCAACCAGCCCAGCAGTAAAATTTCTCACTAATTTGAGCACTGGGTGATATGTGGTAGCCTCTAGTTGAATATTGTCTGTGAGATCACCTCGTGGGAAATGACAGAACTCTTCTCCCTCCTCCTTCATGCCTGAATCATTTTTAAACTTTTATTTTGTTTATTACTCTTTATTTTTATTGGGTTTTTTGTTCTCCACAGAAGGTGATTCACCAATATGCTACTATGGTGCTGGAGCTATGGCTTTTCTGTTTTTTGCCTTTTGATTTACAAAAAAACAGCAAGAGCAAAGTAGTGCTTTCTCTCCCCACTTTCCAGTTCTCTACCTTAACATCCTATCATTTCTGGCAGCTTCATTCCTTTTCTACCTGTCTGTGCTTTCTTTCCCCCTCCAGAGCAACATGACTATTATCCAAATAGATGCATGCTCCAAAATCCATCAGTGAGAACAGGATGGCATATTCCTGATGCTGCATCAGTATAAGCACTAGTAAAATGCTACTGATAAAAAAATGAAATTTCTTAACAGTCAGGACCCAGGAAGTGCCGGAGTGCACGCAGTGGAGCTTCTGTTGTGCTGCTTGTTTTGTTTATATGCAGATATGTGCACCCATATATCTGTGATACTGCTGCTTCTCTATAAGTCATGAAAGTTAGTGGAACATGGTAGCATCTTAGAAAGCAGAGGGTTGAACTTTGTCACTCCACATCTATACAGATTTTCGCTAGAAAATTAAACCAAGTTTTTCCTTACAAGCCTGTCATAGTATGTGATCCAACTCAAATATAATTAACAAGGCACTTTTGAAGGGGTTCCTACTCTGCATTATCTTATTTCCAGTTTTACTTTCAGGACACCATATTTCTTCGTCGTGGCCTCTGTGCATCACACATATGGGTACTGCGCCTGCGCAGTGCCTGTGGCCGGAAGATTGACAGCTTACAGTTTTTGGCAGGAAGCTCTGCTCCCCCTCCCCCTGTGGCCTATAAAGAGCGGCGCGTCTGCCATTTTGTTCAGTCTTTGCGACCGCCATTCACTGTGCCTTGTGCCGCTTTCGACTTTCGCTTAGAGCTGTTACCTTGCTCTCGATTGTCCTTCTTTCCCAGTTTTTTCTTCTAAAAAAAAAAAAAACCTTGCTCCCAGTTCATTGTTCCTCGTAGTTTTTCTCTTGTTATTTCTACTTTCGATCTGTCTATCTGAAAACACACACACACACACACACACACACACACACACACACACTTACCCCTCTGCACTATCCCTCTCTTCTTCTTCTTCTGCGATGGCGCAGCGAGCGGCTTTCCGCAAATGTGCGGACTGTGGGTCAAAAAACCACCTCCGGAGACTCCTTTGGAATCGGGCTTTGATGCAATCAGACCCACTTGTTGCCATCCCAAAACCTGGCTCCACTTCTGTAGCCCCACCCTCTTGGCCTTCGGATGAAGGTGCATCTGCTTCGGTGGCTCCCTCTGCTTCACCTAAAAAGAAGCATGGAAAGCGGAAGCATGCCGAATCCTAGAAGTCGGCAGGCCATAAACAGGCCAGGAAGGAGAAGGTCTCCAAGCCTCCCAAGAAACCCAGGAATTCAGACCGTCCGGACCGTCCCCGACATCGGGACTCGGATCCAATGGGCCCCTCGGTACCAGTGGCGCTTACGGTACCAACTCCGCCCGAACCAGTCCTCCAGGAGGCTATGTGGGTTACCCCTCAAGGGTCTCCCCACCGTGTGGTTGACCTCCCGCCTGCACCCCTTCCAACTCTATGGGGTTCAATATAATATCTGACAGGGAAATCCAGGACTCCCCTCCTAGGGCGAGGTCACCGACACCCATGCCCGCGGTCACAATGGAAGCGGACGTTGGACTGTCCCCACCGGGGAGCCGGAGGAGCCGCTCTGTAGAGCAACATCCGGAGATCTGGCGTCGCCCCTACTACCATACTTGGGGTGATCCGCTCTCCGTAGGGTACTACCCTGCTCCCAGGGCACGATCCTCTCCTCCATCCCGTGGCCAACCGCGCTCTTTGGATCCGAGGTGGGCGTCACCTCGATCCCCACAGGGTGGAAGCAGCCACTCCTTCTCCCCAGTGGAGTCATCATCTTAGACCCCACCCTACTACGGTGCCGATTCGGCCGACTCGGAGGTCGACTCAACCTCTCTGGACGTCACTGTGACATCCCAGGGTCCTGCGTCGCCTGATGAGTCCCACGTCTCCTTCGTGGAACTGATGTCTAGACTTGTCCAGTCCCTGGACATCAACACTGCCCAGCGCCCGGGACTGACGACGGACAAGTTCTACGATGTCGTCCGCGGGGAGCAATTGACATCCATCGTCCTGCCGCTCATAACCACCTTGCGGCAGGTGATGACGCAGCCCTGGGACCTGCCATCACATCCTCAGCCAACGTTCAGGAGATATGCGTCGATGTACAGGGTTCGGGAGGAGGACAACCCCTTCCTCCTCCAATATCCCAAACCGAACTCTGTCGTCATCAAATCCTCACAGGGCAGAGAGGGGAGAGGGCACACGGCACCGAGGGATAAAGAGGGCCGAAAAATAGACTCCCTGGCTAGGCGAGTCTATGCTGCTTCAGGCCTGGGGCTCCGTATATCAAACTACAAGGCGACGTTGGTGAGGTATCAATACTTTATTATGCAGCACCTGCACAACGTCGCCTCCACCCTCCCGGACCACCAGGGTGACCTCGTGAAGGTCCTGATTAAGGAAGCCATGCAGGTTGTGGTGCAGCAGTTATCCACGGCGAGGTCGGTGCCGTTTCTCTCCGAAGGCATGCATGGCTTCGGAATTGTAATTTTCCGGAAGATACCAAGCGCTGGATCGAGGAAACGCCTTTCGATGGATCCAGGCTTTTCCATTCTCGCACCGACCACAGGCTCAAGAAACTGCATGAATCGAGGATGACAGCACACAGGATGGAGATACAGTCCCATGCCAGACGTAAGTGGTCCTGGAATCGTCCATCCTACAGGCAATCATATATCAACCGAGGCAGCAGCCACAGCACTGCCAGCAACAGCAACAGCAGCGCCACCTTCCTCAGCCCCAACAACGCTTCCAACAAGGCCGCCGTCGTTTCGACGATCAGAGGCAACGTTGACGGGACTGGCGAACCATTCCTCATGCTCCACCAATACCCACCCCCCTCTCATCTGGGGATCGGCTTCGAAGCCGACTCCCCATTTGGGAGTCCATCACATCTGATCAGTGGGTATTTTCCATCGTTCAACACGGCTATTGAATAGAATTCGACATCGTTCCTCCGTCGAGTCCGATCCGGTCCACTTCATGTTCACCGGTACTGCTCGACGAAATACATCAACTTCTTCGTAAAGGAGCGGTTCATCAAGTATTCCCATCTGACGGACTCCACGGATTCTCTTCCAGATGCTTCACGGTCTGTAAGCAGGATGGTGGTCTACGTCCGATTTTGGACTTACAGAACTTAAATAAGTTTATTGTACCAAAAAAGTTTTGTATGACTACCCTTCAAAACATTTTGCCGTTGCTAAGGAGAGAGGATTGGTTTGCCTCATTGGACTTGAAGGACGCCTACTTCCATATTTCAATCCACCCAAGTTACAGGTGTTTCCTTTGTTTTGCGATTGCAAACCAACTTTATGAGTTTACAGTTTTGCCTTTTGGACTGGCTACGGTTTTGAGGGTTTTTACCAAGTGCATGGGTCCTGTCTGTGCCTTCCTACGCCTCCAGGGCATACAAATTTATCCGTACCTCGATGACTGGCTGTTGGTGTCGCAGTCCAGAGAAGGACTCCTTGCGGCCATCCATACGACTTGTGCCTTGCTCAATAGCCTAGGCCTACGTATTAATACCAAGAAATCTTCTCTTCTCCCGACACAGATGCTCACCTTCATTGGAGCCCGCTTGGATTCGACGTTGGAAAAAGCCTTCCTCCCTCAGGACAGACAACAGACTCTTGCTCGCCACATCCATCGAATCCGACGAGAGGGAACGGTCCCGGCAAGGTCTATCCAGAGGATCCTGGGGCATATGGCTTCCTCAATTGCTGTAGTTCCACATGCCAGGCTTCGGCTTCACCCACTGCAACCCTTTTTCAACAAGGTATACCATCCTCAAAGAGATCCGCAGTCGAGACTGATTCGGATCCCAACTTCCGTGCTTCACTCTCTGCGTTGGTGGTTGGAACAGACCAATCTTATGATAGGAGTCCCCTTCAGGGCGCGACCTCCTATGATTACCCTTGGCACCGACGCGTCTCTTCTAGGATGGGGAGCGGTATGCTCCGGCCTATCTACCCAGGGTACGTGGAATCGTCTAGAATCCACGAATCATATCAACTTCCAGAACTACTGGCAGTTTTCAAAGCCCTGCGCTCTTTCGAGGACATCCTTCATCATCAGATCGTTCAGATAACTTCAGACAATATAGCTACCGTCTTTTATCTGAACAAGCAAGGGGAACAAAGTCACCAACTCTAGCCAGGCTTTCTATGAAAATTTGGGACTGGTGTATCCGGAGACACATCACGCTGATGGCTGTTCCTCTAGCTGGTGTAGACAATGTGCAGGCGGATCTTCTCAGCAGGCACATGTTCACCTCTCACGAGTGGGAACTGGATCCCCGTACGCGCAACCACCTTTTCCGGCGCTGGGGGTTTCCCGACGTGGACTTACTCGCTACCCAACAGAACAGGGTGTGCGAGGCTTACTGTTCGAGAGCGGGAATCGGACACGCATCCCTAGGGGACGCATTCATGATCCCTTGGAACAATATGAACTTCTACGCCTTCCCTCCGATCCCTCTTCTGATGAGGGTCATAGCAAAGATAGTACACGACCGAGCATCGGGGAACCTAGTTGCCCCTTGGTGGCCACGTCAAGCGTGGTTTGCGAAACTACTTGACATCTCTCGCAGGGAATTTCTTCATCTTTCATCGCTCCCATATCTTATAACACAGGTGGGCGACACACTTCTCCACCCGGATTTGCTCTCATTGAACATACAGCATGACGAATTTGATGATTGACGTTCCATCGGTGCCGATGACGGTTTCGAAAGTTACGAATCCGACAGCTTCTACTAATCTGTCATTACCGACGATGACTTCGACCACCTCAGATCCGATTGTTGAACCCAATCACTGGGGTGCTTCCCCCCTCTCTGGTCTCTCTGTACTATCCAGTTTGAGACAAGACCCGTCGAATCCGACGTTTTTGCACCCTGATATTCAGCATATCATCGACTCTGCCTTAAAGCCGTCCACAAGGAAGTCATATAAGGCTAAATGGAAACGTTTTTCCACCTTTGCCGAGTCGCGTTTGTTCTCTCCATTCCTCTCATCCATTCAACAGATTCTTCAGTTCCTCCTGGAATTGCACCATTCCGGACTGAAGCCGTCGTCCATTAAAGTGTATACAGCCGCAAAAGCCTACTACCGTGGATTAGTCGACGGATCACCTCTGTTTTCTCTTCCTATCCTCAAAAGATTTTTGAAGGGACTATATAATCTTAACCCATCAATTAGACCAGTTATGCCCACATGGAGCCTCTCTGTAGTTCTACAGGCCCTTATGAAGGCCCCCTTCGAACCTTTGGCGACGGTGGATCTTCAATTGGTCTCTTGGAAGACGGTGTTTCTTGTAGCTGTCACTTCAGCCCGGAGGGCCAGTGAATTTTGCGCACTTCGCATAGACCCTCCTTATTTAAACTTTCACAGGGAGAAGGTCGTTCTATGCCTCGACCCATCTTTTTTGCCTAAAGTGTCTACACCTTTCCATACGGGACAAGACATTGTGCTGCCTGCCTTTTTTCCGTCACCGTCGACTCCATTGGAAAGATCTTTGCATTCACTCGATGTTCGCCGTTGCTTAGCTAGGGATCAGGGCGAGCCAGTCACTCCGCAGAGACTTTCTAAGTGGATAGTCCACACTATAGTCTTATGCTATCAATTAGCTAAGCTCGAACTGCCTTCAGTTCCTCAAGGCCATTCTGCTAGAACTGTTGCAACCTCATCTGCATTCGCATCCGGGGTCCCGATTGATGACGTCTGCCGAGCCGCTACTTGGGCGAACCCTTGCACCTTCGCCAGGCACTACCGTCTCGATGTTCGAGCTCAACGGGACTGCTCCTTCAGTAGAGCTGTTCTCTCCTCCGTTCTTCAATGCGGACACCTTCCCTCCTCCTTTGTGGCAAGCTTGTTCATCTACCCATACGTGTGATGCACAGAGGCCACGATGAAGAAAAGCAGGTTGCTTACCTGTAACTGATGTTCTTTGAGTGGCCATCTGTGCAGTCACACAACCCACCCGCCGGCCCCGCTCGGTGTCGGTGAGTGGATCCATCGACCGCTCGGTGTCGGTGAGTGAATGCTTCTTTCGGTACCGACTATGCCCTTTTTCACGGTACCGACATCAAAAAAAAACAACAACAACAAAGTTTTTTCAATAAGATAGCGTACGTTCGGTCGCAAAGACTGAAAAAAATGGCGGATGCTCTGCTCTTTGTAGGCCACAGGGGGAGGGGGAGGGGGAGCGGAACTTCCCGCTAGAAACCATAAGCTGTCAATCTTCCGGCCACAGGCACTGCGCAGGCGCAGCACCCATATGTGTGACTGCACAGATGGCCACTCGAAGAACATCAGTTACAGGTAAGCAACCTGCTTTTATAGATAGATCCTTTGCATGCTAGGCACCACCTAAATTCTCAGCTGTAAAAGCAATTTTAGAAAGTCATGACTGAAACATGATCTGGCCCTACATCTATTTAGAGCTCAAATCATGTAATTTTTAAACTAATGGCTTGCTAGATCTTTCCAGACTGCTGTTTGAAATCACCATGTTTTAAAAATCCATTTAGAAATGGATTCTAGACCCTTTTCCTGAAGCTGTTCTTCTCACTGCAGCACAAGGACTCTCCCATGTGATGTACGGAACCACTGCAGCCCTGCTCTTAGTCGCCCCACTCCTGTCAGTGGTGACTCAGCTCAGCCAAAACCTGTCAGCAGTGCAAATGATATCAGGTAGCTCCACTCCACAACGTAGCAGACTCATTCCTATTCACGTCCCTCATATAAACTGCTTGCACTTAGATCCCAGTAGTTTGTTTTGGCTTCCCATTACTTTGTGTGTTACTTTCTTGGTTCCATTCAGGTTGCAAAAATTTTTTAAAAAAATACTAAGTGCATGTTTTTTATTCAACTATTTAAAAAATGTTTGACCATGCATGCTTGAGAGCAAATTATAGGTTTGGTTTGTTCTAGTATCATTAACACATAGAGTTCACTTCTGTAGTTCCATTGCAGTTTTATAGTAGCTAGTTGTGACCAAACTTACTTTGAAAAGAGACTGTAATCAATATAGATGGAAGTTCATTTTCTAAAAATTCTTCCTGTGAGCAGTATATATTTAGTAAAACTTGTTTACTAATTTAAAATGCTTCATTTTCAAAAGATTTAGTAAAATCTTTAAAAACCAAGAATTGATGACAAATCCACCATATGCACAGTACACATGTACTACCATGATGATTTACTTATCTTTGTAGTATCCCATATCTCAAAGAATAGAAAACAAAGTACAAGCAAAACAACTGTGCCTGGGACATCAATACTGACATCTTTGAATTATTTGTTTTGCTGGAATTTCAATTTTAATTTCCAAAGGCATACAGTTATCACATGACACCAAGGTTTTCATCCTGTCTCATTTACGTAGTTTTCTAAGAGAGAGGATGTACAGAGGAGGAGCGGGAGAGAGATGACATTTACATTACCCTACCAGTTCCTCCAATTGCTGTTCATGTGTCAGGCTTTGCTGTAGCGTATGGCTGCAAAGAACCTGGGCCATCACCTTCAAAGAGGATTGTTGATTGGTTTATTTCATGTAAATGCAACTGAATGGTACACATATATGCAAAGGTTCCCTTGTTTCTTCCCAAATATTGAATAGGTTATTTTCTAAAAATTAAAAATAATCAGACTTGAATATAGGTGAGAATATGAAAATTTCATTTGCTTTCCTAATATGTGACTTTCATTAATATACTGGGCCATGGCTACTTTCACTTCATTTAAACTTCCAGTGTTGTGACACTTTAGAAAGGTGGGGACTGGATGTCCTACTTAATGAGCACTGGTACCTGTTGTTTTTAAACAGGGGTTCAAGTGTCCCCGAAAATGATCGACTGGCTTCAATCACAGCTGAGCTGCAGTTTAGATCATTAAGCCGCCACTCAAGTCCCACTGAAGAACGTGAAGGTGATTGCTTTTAAAATACTATGTTTATGCACTTACTCCCAAAATACACTCATTGTCATCTTGAAATAAGGTTCTGCCTAACTTTCAGTATGACCTTTTCATGCCAAAATGCATATGGAGAACCTAGCAACTTTGAAACTAGCTTTGTGTACATTGCTTTTATGGTAGAGCTATATAATTTCCTGAAACATGTTGGACTCTGGAATAAAGGACTTCTCTTATCTATCTTACTGCATTTTGCTTTGTAGTGACCTATATTGGGGGTTCCAATTTGATAGATTCCGATTTATTTTAAAGCTCAAGTCTTGAGAAATCAGTCCTGTAGTCAGTAAAACCAAATAAGGAGAGATACGGCTGGGGAACCAGTAGCTTATCTGAGCGTTCTGGTGATTATTTATTTATATCCTGCCTTTTTCCTTCCAAGGAATTCAAGGCAGCTTATCTAATGCGCCTTTCCTGTCAATCTTATCCTTACAAAAAGAACCCTGCGAGGAAGGTTGGGCAGAGAGTTTGTGTCTAGCCCAGAATCACCTAGTGAGCTCTATTACTGAGTGGGGACTAGAACCCAGATCTCTTGAGCCCCAGTCCTGCACTCAACTTCTCAAAAATTAAAGATTAAAAAGTGTCTTTGTTAAATCCTAAAAAGCAAGAAGTGATGGAGACTTCCTGAGGAGGTTATATTTGTAGACTAAATATAAGCACCACTCCTGAGAAGTTTGCACATGATTACTTCAGACATTTTGGCAAAACGATTAAAAACAAACTCTCTGGGAAGAATTTAATATGGGAATTTCCCTTATTTGGATTACTTCAGCAAGTTTACATGACCAGTCCAGAACTTGCCAATTCTACTCTTTGGGCCTGTTCACATATAACACTAAGCAGTACCATGAAGTTAAATTTTCTTACTCTTTATCCTGTATTCACACATCTGCAAGGGAAGTTTCCATGCACTGCCTCCAAATGGCAGGCCCTATCCCAGCAGCCCCCACAGCTGGAAGTAATTCCCAGTATGCATCACTCCATGCGGGCATCCACTTGCAAAAGTTTTTTGGCTGGCCAGAAGGGTCATGTTTGTCTCACTGCTGTGGCAGGGCGAGGAGACAGTGGGTTTGTTGTGAGTCCTAGGGAATTCTGGGGACAAGATAGGAGCTGTGGCGGAGGGGGGGGGAGTGAGTGGGAGCCCTACTCTGATGGCTATGCCTGCACGCAGCGCTCACGCTCCTTTTGAGCAGAGCTGCCTTCACAAGGGGAGAGTGCTGGCTCCATCAGAGCCAGAGCCATCAGAGCGCTGCTCCAGCAAAGTGCAGTGCCCAGACAAGGGTGGCAAACAAGACTGTTTCCAAGGTCATTGCTGCTGGAGATGGTGCTCCACAATGCCTTCCTTCTGCTGGTGCTGTTATTCCAAAGCTGTGCCTGGACATTGGGAAGGTGGCGCCTGGACATTAAAAGCCATGTAAGGCAGCCAGTCAGCACACAGCTGCAGCTGCCTCAGCAGTTGCTAGGCAGAACAGGACCATGAAAAACAGAGGCTGGACTGTGTGCTGCTGCAGATCTTGATGGCAGAAACAGGGAAACCACGGAAAAGCATTGCAACCAAGTTCATGCATAACGAGAAGCAATGTTGAAACATGGAAACCTTACAACAAATTGTTGATTCTGCGTGGGGATTATGTACCACACTGAATTCACACACAACACAAGCTTGCCATTATGCTTGAACACAGCCATTAAGTATTACTTACACTCACCCAAGGCTTATTATCTACAAAGGCAGCTAAACCTACTCCTATATCTGGACAAAGGGAAATTGATTTACAAAGGTTAATTGAAATGTAACCATATAAGTTAGTAAACATACCCAGCAGAGCATCATAGAGGCAACATTGGCAGATCCTTCATAAGTAAAAATCACCTGAAGGACTCAGCAGAATTTCTCGGGAATCCATGAGTGGTTTGGCCACAGATATCCTTAAGACAACGACAATCACTCTCTGCATAGGCTCAGGGGTCATCAGCCGCTGTACCTCCTACTCCATAGAAGCTGCTGAATCCTGGTCTGTCAAATCAGTTCTGGCTTCTTCAGATCTCTCTCAGCTTTTCCTCTCTATGCATACAAATTCTGGCCCAGGCAAGATCAGAATACTTTATTTTACAATATATATTCATTATATTTATATTACATCTTCATATTCTTTCAAACCAAATAAAATTAAAATATGCAAATTAATTCCTATCAGCAGTTCTGGGCTTCTTTCTTTCTTACTATATTCCACTAGATGGCAACCTTCAATTTGTTACACATTAAAGACACATTTCAGGTTTGAGGCAGCTTTTTCAAGGTTTGACAGGAATTTCTTGTACAGTGCGTGCGTGTGTTTGTGTGTGTGTAGCCTTTTCATTTCCATGAAAAGAATGGTCTGCAGTATTGCCCAGTCAATTATTTCCTTGATTATGCTATTCATTTTAAGTGAATTCAAACTTCCCTTGTGGTGAAACTAGAAAATCATTGAGAAAATCACTGTGGCATGGTGGTTAAGAGCATGGGACTAGGACTCAGGTGAACAGGGTTCTAGCCCCTGCTTAGCCATGGAGCCAAGCGGGTGACTTTGGGCCAATCACAGACTCTCAGCCCAAGCTACCTCACAGGGTTGTTGTTGTGAAGATAAGATTGAGGGTGGGGGGGAGTGAAGAGAATTTTGTAAGCTGCCTTGAGTTCCTTGGAAGGACAATGGTGGGATATAAATATGGTAGATTGACTGATCTATCTAGAGGTTCCTTGCATGAATGGAAAGGCATTTCATATATCCATTATAAATATTATATTCATATTTCATATCCATTCATCGTGAGGATATGATGTTAAGTACCTTCCTCTCCCCATCAGAAGTCCAGGATATCATACTCTGCACTTTTTTATGGTCCCCGGATTGTCAAGAGAGTCTCTCCAGGGGTGCTGGGTGCAGTGTAGAGGCAGGGGTAAGAAAGCCCAGTTCCCTGAGTTGTTCACTGGATCTAGCCCATTGAATCAAATGCTAAGAGTGCAGCATGAGGGACTCAAGGCATTGTCCCCTTCACATGGTGGAGTAAGTGTTGTTCACCAGCACCAGCCACCATGGTACCTGTATGAACTGTGAACTCTTCAAATCAGAGTTGCTTCATTGGTGTACAAATAGTATCTCCCACTGTGGGTTTGTAATAACATTTTCATATTCAATATGAAATCTCAGTATTTTTGCTTAAACAGGAACATTGCTGAGCAAGAGGCAAACATCTCTTTGCAACTCATTTCTGATGCTGCCAGGTTTTCATAGTGTTTTGTATTCCTAGAGCCGTCTTATCCAAAAGGAGATTCAAGTGGGCCAGCCCGAAGAAGTTGGGAGCTTCGCACCCTTATCTGTCAGACAAAAGGTAGAGATGTGAGGCAGTAACTTTGCTAAAAGTTGTGTTCACAATTGTGATTTTAAGAATTCTTTAAATGCAAGTTGCTTTTCTTATAAATGGTCACCAAACTGTCTTTCTTGTTATGGGGTAGGAACAAATCAGCAGAATTCAATTAATAGTGAGGCATGGTAGGTTTCTCCTGAGTTAAAGTCAAAACAGGTGTCTCTCTACATGAATCTTGAGGTGGTACAGCTAGTATATACACCACACTGCCTCAGATTTCCACACTGAAAATTCAGCTGGAATCAGAAGTACCTAATTCTTATTTGATCACGTGGATGCTGGAATTTAGAGCAAGGATGGGAACTCTTGGCCAGGGAACCTAATAAGGCCTGTTAGGATTCCCCATCCAACTTTCTCTGTTTTGTACTGCTTTCTCAGTACTAGACACAAGAAAGACTTATCTCTGATACGATGTTCAGAAATCATTGGCTGCTGATCAGAGATAAGAACTTTTCCCTGCGGGGCCAGGAAAAGAAGTTGCAGTATGATTCAGTCCTGCATCCTTCTGAGCTTACTTCTGAGTGGAAATGCTATAATGCTGAACAATTTAATCCTGCTTCCTTCTGAACCTTACTCTGATGATGTCTGTCTCACTTGCCTATGTTATTCATGCTTGCCTCTGAGTAGTTATGCACAGACTTGACATTTGGGATTCTGCTTGAAAGATTCAGTCCTGCTTAAACAGGCAGGAGCCTGTTCTGTCTGTCTGTGTGTGACTAGAAATGCTAGCATGCTTACTTCTGAGTAGATGCACTTTTTACTATAAATTGACAACAGGAGTGGATTGCAGAGGAGACCTACTAATTGGATAAGCCAAATTAATTGTGGGTTTTTAATGAAGTTGTATTTTGATCATAGTTCTGAGACAAATGAGAATTGGGATGCCCAAATACTCATGCTTTGTGCCTCTCTTTTAGATATTTTACTTTTGTAATTGTTTCTGATAGCCTGTGGGATTCAGCAATAAACAGTTTAATTGAAATTGGTAACAATGAAATTGGCAGCCTGCCTTCAATCGGAATGTGGCCCCAAGAGCTTCTCCAAAATGGAGTCCTGACTGCAGGCTGAGAAAGGGTCCCCCTTTTGATTTACAGAGTAGTAACATTATCATTAGATTTGTCAACATTGCAGCCTATACCTTAGACACAAAAAATGACTTTACATGACTTGCTTGTTTTTTTGTCTGGTGTCCTCTTTTAACTACAGCTGATCCTGTAGGTGACTACTTGGCAGACATGCATGCAGGCCACTTGCACTACCTTGTTCTGAGTCAGACTATGTAAGCTAGCATTTGCAACTCTGCCAGGCAGCAGCTCTTCACAGTTTCAGGCACAGGCCTTTTCTAGTGCTGATACTGGGGATTCTTTTAATTTAAGATGCTAGGGAATGAACCAAGGGGGCCTGTGCAAAGCTGTAATTTAGCCTTTCCCAACTTGATGCCTTCCGGATAGATTGGACTACAACTTCTAGTATTCCCTGCGCAGTGTTGTAGGCCAGCAGATTTCATCTTTTATTTATGTTCCGTTACAACTTGATGTGTAAAGATAGGGTCCGAGTTGCCTAAAGTTCAGGGATCTGTTACAGTGAGCACAATGAACCCAGAAAATGCCTGCTGTGCATGGAAAGGGGCTCCTTCAAAACAACAGGGAATGCAGAGATAGAAATGGGTGAAGATTGCCTCCCTCTTGTTCCAGCTGTGGGAGCCTGCTTGAGTGGAGTTCTGCTTGGGGAACGCTTCTCATAGAAAAAATGCTGACCCATCCTTTTGTTTCTTCCCTTGATTTGCTGATCTGTTTTCCCTGACCTGTTTTGTATCGCCAGATACACCAGGGCTGGATGGGAAGTGAACAGTGAGAAAGGAGCGTATTAAAACTATGTTACCCTTCTCTCAAAAAATACTAAACGTTGGAATAAATCAGCTTTAGCTCAACAGCTGGTTTGAAGTAAGCTCATCATGTAGACACATTCAGTAATGCATCCTTAATGACATGGCACTTGCTCTGAGTAACACAGGCACAAGACTGGTAGTTTACATGTAGTTGATGTTGTAATAATAGAACTTATTTATGTTTATTTTCTTTCTTTTCGTTTCTAGACACTGCTTCCCGGCAGGGACCCATGGAAGCAGTTCAAAAATCTGTTATATTGTTTGAAGAAAAGAGGTACCGAGAAATGAGGCGGAAAAATATTATTGGCCAAGTCTGTGACACTCCTAAATGTTATGATAACGTCATGCATGTAGGCTTGAGAAAGGTGACCTTTAAGTGGCAGAGAGGAAACAAGATTGGTGAGTTTCTGATAGTTTTGTGATGTTCCAGTATTTGGAGAGATAAATCTGCTTATCTAAGTGATTTTTGTTCTGATTCATATCTCATGGTCTGCAGCTATAGTATATATGTGGTGGTAGCTAAGCTGGAATGTATATGAGCTTGTACATTTAGATGAATGCAGTACAGATAGATGGCATCTGCATTTGGTGCACATCCAAATGCCATTTAATTTACATATTAGGTTCCTGATCCAGAAAATGATCTTGATATTCTTACCTGGAAAGGTCTTTGTTTGTGATTATCAACTTCTGTGTTCATAATACAGCAGTAAACTTTGCTTCGCTTGACATAGTTTTTATTTCAAAATGACCAGCAATAATTTGTATTCATGAGAGGGTCCTGGTAACAATTATACCACATTTAATGTGTTCCAAGCTTCCTTACATTATAAAACAAGCCTTCCCACCCCTCCCCATATTTGTGTCAGAGAAAAGGTATGTAAGCATAGGCTGATTTTGCATTTCTTCATAATTGCAAATAGGGACACATGAATCACTCTATAACTCTTTGGCATGTAGTCAATCCTACATCCATTCTGTTTTAATTCTGTCCAAAATTCATATGTATTTCCATATCCAACTCTTATCCATTTAAAATTATTTTTACGCTGCTTTTAAGGGGTAGTAGCTCACATATACATTTCATTTGTTTCTTCCCCAAATAAATGCATTTGTGTCTGTATCTTTTCCTACCACGCATTTTGCATGAATCTCTCCATAACATACACGATTTTTGCAGGAATATTGCACAAATAACTGCATCATAAAATTTGGAGAAGCATGGAATTCAAAAATTAGCTGTCTTTTGATTAACACAGTGATCTGGGAAGCAGAAATAGGGCAGTCCACTTTAAAATGTGGCCCAAACAAAGTTGGACCAAACAGCAACTCTAACCACAGGCATGTTTTAGTTAGCAGAATCTTCATGAGCTTCACAGATGTGCTCTTGCATCATATACATTCATTATAATGGAGCTTTCATGTGAAATGTTTCTGGAGCAGAGATTGTCCAAAGTCTTTCCATGTATGAAAGCAGTATCAGATTGAATGCCACTTCCCTAAAGTTTCAAGTTCAGTTCATACCATTAGTGCATGTAGAAAAGGTGCATTGGAATTGGTCATCCATTCACATTTTTGCAGGGGTTGTTTTGTAATAACTGTTCCATTTGTTCATATTGACAGAATGCTGAGCAATATTTTTAGAGTACTTATTGTATTATTCTTATTGTAATTCTGCAGGAGAAGGCCAGTATGGCAAAGTCTATACCTGTATCAGTGTTGACACTGGCGAATTGATGGCCATGAAAGAGGTCAGTAGTGTGTTTATACAACATAATGAATGTAGCTTTTTAAAAATGACTGATGTTTTTAATTTTATTTCTAACCCCCTCCCTATAGTGTTAGATCAATAGATCATAGGGCATGGTACAATCATGAAACAATGCGATATGAAACAGTATGAACATGGAATTAATAGCATGAGCAACCAAATTGAGATTGAACTATAGTCGATAAGACTCAAAGAGTTGGGTAAATTCCCATATCCCAACTTGGCACCAAAATGGCACCAGTTGAGCTTTTGAGGAGAGACCATTTCAGAAAAAACACCACATTCAAGAATGTGTGTCTCTCTAATGCAGTCACATAATGTATGGTTCTCAATTGCAGGACACAGAGGAGACCCCCACAAGCAGGTCTTAAGTCTTGGGCAGGTATATTCAGGTAGAGGCACTTCCTCAAATACTGCGTACTCTAGCCATGTAGGGCTTTAACTGTCATCTCAAACACCTTGGCTTCAATCCCAAAGTATTTTGGCAGCTGGGGGAGTTCCTTTAGACAGAATGTTATGATTTCTAAGCTGTTCCTAACAGCAGTCTAGATACTGCATTTTGCAGTAGCTGTGGCTCCCATGTTCTCTTCAAGGACACCACTGTCCGTACAGTGCATTGTAGTAATCTAAGAGGAAGCTCCTTCTTCTTCCCTGAGGAATTGCATTGCTTATCAAAATAAATACAGTTGGCCACAATTGCTCTTGGCTGTCCCATTCCTGGCAGTATCTAAAGAGACGTGGATGGCACACTGGTTGCTTTCCCCCAGTTTGTTTCACTGTTATGTGCTTGGTATTAGCCAAAGTGTTCAAAAAGAACTACTACTTTTTGCAGATAAGGTTCCAGCCAAATGATCACAAAACCATTAAAGAAACGGCAGATGAGTTGAAAATTTTTGAAGGCATCAAGCACCCTAACCTGGTTCGCTACTTCGGTGTAGAGCTCCACAGGGTAAGCAAGTAATGGTTGCTGTCCTGAATAGGTTACACGTACAAGTTTTAACTGGTCTGCTTAATAGGAGCAAACAGAATCTTTGATCCTTGCTTTATGCTATGAATTATTGTTGTTACATTGCATTTCATCATCCCTGTTATGTACACGATCTGTGGAAGCAGTAAATACACAACTTCATTTAGAAGGATATTTGCCACTCAAGGGCCAAACTAGACTTGATGTGGGAGATTCATGTGGGATTTCTCAAAGTCTTTTTTAATGCTCTTTTTTCTATGTGTTTTTATTGTGCATTTCAGGATGAAACCTAAACAAATACAGTGAAAGGAGAAAAAAATAGTTTCTGGTCTTTTCCACTCAGACTGGATTTTTCTCCCTGGTCAGTTCTAGAATCTTCATGTCTGGATCCTCTTCCCTCTTGCAATGCTTCTCACTGGACCAAAACAGATAGGCTGCCCCATACAGTTACAGCAGTTAGAGAGGCTGGTGCATATTTTCATGTGAATGGGAGTTTGACTTATTTTCACATGCAAAATCAACTCTTTGGGGAAACTCAGACATAAAGATTATCAAGAAAATGTTGGTTGCTTGGTGGATTTGGACAGACAAGCTGATTTTTACTTTAGATGTGTTCATTGGTCCTAATGATAAATTTGCAAGCTTACTCGAAATGGCCAGCTCTGACCAAATGGCAATATATGCAACAGAAACAGTTTTGGCCTTGCTGCTTTCACAGCTTCAGGGCACCTGTGTTCCTGAAGTACTGATTGAAGCTGCATTAGTCCACCATCTAATCTCTGTTCTCAGTGAATAAATATGATGGAGAGGGTCTTAAGTAAGATTGGAATAATGAATTGAAGGACTCTCTGTCTTGCCCAATCAATACAGTGCTTCACTGTCATCTATTTCAGAAGGGGTAACAGATCTTAGGTTACATCTAATTCAGCAAATATTGATGTTTTGAGTATATTGGATGCCACATCTTTTTGATAAGGTTTAATTAAATTGGCCAAGTGGTGGAGGTACAATGCAGCTAATACTTCTCGTATTCTTAGCCCAGTGGCCATTTCCTTTTGGCAGGCAGTAATAGTTTGGATAATTTTGTGATGGGAAGTTCTTTAATATTTAATGATACTCGTGTTGTTCTTAATTATCCACCAGTCTCTTGGAATTTAATGGAAGGTCAATGCAAATGGATTTTCTCAGCCCTTTTGACAGCTAAAAGACTAATACTACAATACTGGAAAGATAAATGGTCACCGGAGAGTTGAGGAATTAATGAAACTTTTGACTTTTGAACAGGTGGTCTTTAGGCGTAACTTAGGAATAGACACATCTATCGATATTTGTGCTGCCTTTGCTGAAGTTTTTGCATAATCACTTTTAATAATAGCTTGCTACATATAAAATATATAGGGATGTATTCAGTGCTATCCATTCTTTAACCTTATATAGACCTTTTTATAGGCTGGGATTTGGATTCAGGATAAGCAGGAATTGATTCTTTCCTGCTTGCAAAGTGGGGCAGGGAAGCATAACTACAATTGGGGCACTCATGATGTTTTTCTGCCCTATCTGATTGACAGCAGCTTGGAGCAAGTAGCAACTTAGTCTTCTTTCAGTTACAGAAGTCCTATTTTTTTCTCTTACAAATTGTAACCATATTCATGGACCATCCAGACAGTTGCCATATTTCCCCATGTAAGTCGTTGGCTAAAGAGAGCAGTTCTGCTACAAATATGCTGCAGGGGATTAATCGCTGTATAAACAGACAGCAAAAGGAGTGTGTTGCTTATTGGAATGCCTATTTGAAATATTCTGCATATTGAGGATGCAACCAGACCGAGGTGCAATGTTTGCTCCCCCGCTACAGGAAGAGATGTACATCTTCATGGAATATTGTGATGAAGGAACTCTGGAAGAAGTGTCAAGACTGGGCCTCCAGGAGCATGTCATTAGGCTTTACACGAAGCAGATCACCACTGCCATTAATGTGCTGCATGAACACGGCATCGTGCATCGAGACATCAAAGGTAGAATGATTT
The DNA here is from genome assembly GCF_004798865.1 of Varanus komodoensis. Taxonomy (NCBI): domain Eukaryota; kingdom Metazoa; phylum Chordata; class Lepidosauria; order Squamata; family Varanidae; genus Varanus; species Varanus komodoensis. The sequence goes on along the minus strand of NW_025335268.1, from coordinate 33,864,206 downwards.
GAGCTATTTAGATCTCTTGTTTGCTTGGCTGGTCTACAGTTTGCATTGAAAAGCAAAGGAATTTTCAGACCATAAGACAACAAGATACTAATTTCCTAATGAAAAAGTCTTCAACTTATCTCAAATAACAGCAGGTTTCTGTCAGCCTTTTCCCATTTCTCCCATCTGCTCCCAGCAGAGAGCTTTTAATACTTCCAGAAGATAACTGGCTTGCTCTTGTCTGGAACCAGAAGCCAACCTTGGTGATGCTTGTGTGGCTACGAGCTGCTGCCAGGTTTGCCCCAGTTGACATCAGGGAGTCCTCAGTTCTCTAAGCTTTTTAGAGCTCATGTTCAGATATAAGGCATATCTGTTGTTAGAGATTGTGACAGGACATGAGCAGAAGCTGATCTTTAAAGGCACATATGGCATCCGTTCTTTATAGCATGTGAAGGTTGACGTTTCCCTTTGCAGTGATGGAACCTGACAGTGATTTGGTGATTGCTGCTGTTTACTAGCAATGGCAAATGGAAAGCCAGTGCTCTGACTCTTTTGAGTAAATCCTAAGGGCAACTTTGGCCTTTGGCTTGCGACTGAATCTCATCTGCCTTTCCATCTTGTACAGAGAAGGGGTGGTACTTAGCAAGATGCAAAATGAGATGCCTGAAACAAACTTTCCAAGTGCAGTTCCTCACTCTTCATAAGTACATGTAGAAGACAACCCTGAGGAAAATCGCATCTGTTCAGGTTGTGGGACACTGTGCAGAAGAAGACAAGGAATGGCAGCAGCTGTCTTTGCCTAAGTGGCTTTGATCAATCATTGGATTCCTCCATTTGGAATGAAAGGCACCATTTGAGCGAGGTTTTGAATATGGCCAATCATGAACTGAGGACTGGAAAATGCTCAGACAAAGCAACCTGGGTGCTCTCCTCACATCACCAGTCTCTGAAACTGAGAGGGGGAGAGAGTGCAAGGCCAGTAGTATTTAGTTGCCATAGCAATACTATGGAGGCCTTCTGCAGGCTGAGGTGCGTTTGCTTTTTCCAAGCTAAAGGCTTTAAGCCTTGGAAGGAAAAAGGCAACAGCTGCCATTAGGATGGTGGTGTGGAAAAAGAGAGCCACGCAAAGGCGGGTTTCCTTCAGAGGCCCTCCAGTCTTCAAAGAGTGCAGGCAGCGTCTCCTGCCACCAGTTTGTGGAGCAGAGGGGCACTGGGCAGAAGCCGGGCTCCAGTAGATGAGCCAAGGGAGCAGGGACCTCTCTTTCCCACTTCTGTGCAAGACTGAGGGTTGCAGGTGACTATGCAACCTTGGGGTGTAAGGTGTTCATTCCCCTTGAACCAGCCAATTGATCTGAGCTGATCATTCTGCGATAAAGGTCTCCTTTGGGCTTAAAATCCTATCCAGTTTTTCTTTTAGAAATCAGGCACTTTTTTTCCCTTTCAGGAGCAAACATCTTTCTGACTTCATCAGGGCTAATTAAGCTGGGAGACTTTGGCTGCTCGGTAAAATTAAAGAATAATACACAGACAATGCCTGGTGAGGTGAACAGTACTCTGGGGACTGCAGGTAAGGCATCCCAGGAAAGTTCCTTTGCTTGCAGCGCTCACTAGTGACCACTGAAATGTTCTAGGGCAGACGTGGCTCCAGTAGGTTTCCTGAGGGGGTGGGAGAGACACTTGTGCACCAACCCTGCCCAGGCTGATTTCCTCCACTTAGACCAGGAAAAGGGGGCAAGAGAGGAAAGGTTGCTGTTTCAGTGGATTATGGTACAGCGCAATAAGAGAAATGCTTCATATTCCATTATTGTGTGCCCTTGCCATGTGGATCTGTAAATACAAAGCATTACACGAAATCTGAAGACGTTCTTCCAAGTGGGCCAAGTTCCTTACCTCTGCATTGCTTGACAGTGATGCCTTTAAACCTTTTCTGCCTTTGAAAACTGTGCAGGGACTGTTGCGACATTTATTCAGTGGCCCGTGGTTGTGCATGCATATGGTGATCTAAGAGCCATCCCGTCACTTGCCAGTTCCTGTGCAAGGGTCTCCTGCAGCCTCTGCCCCATAACTCCTTTTGCAGACAGTCTGCATGAAGAAACTCTGTGCTGGGGAGTACGAGGGGCGTGTCCAGAGCTCTCATACCCCATCGTTTGGAAGCATGCATGCCTGGTCAGCTGCGTGAAGTGAACTTGTTCATGGCTCAGTTGGAGCACCTCAGTGATTCTGTTAAGAGTCGAGTGAGGTGCTTGCCATTGTTCACACACTCATGGGCACAAGAGACTTTCATATCTCATGCAAAATAGACACCAAATGTGTTATGATAATCCCACTCAGTTGGCTGGATAAGACACAAAACTGGGGAGGTCGCAGAAGTTTCAAAACTTGTGTTGAGTAGTCCTATTAGACTGACGTGTGACTTGGGAAGCCATGAAGTCAAGAATTCAGCCACTTCTGTGAAGTACAAAGGGAATCTTAATGAAACAAGCATGTGCTCAGTGGCTGAGCATGTGGTTTGCATGTAGCCAATCCGACTCACCCCCAGGCATTTGGTAGCCTATGATGGCAAGGCCTCTTCCCGACACTCTGGAGAGCCCCTGTGGGTCAGATACAGCCACCTTTCCAAACTGATGTCTCCAAGTGTTGAAGACTTCCAGCTCCTCAGTCAGCATGAGAGCTGTAGTCCAAACATCTGAGGGCACTAGCTTGGAATAGGGAATACTAGGTTAGGTTGGTAGGTATCCTCACCTCTCATAAGATAGCTGCTTCTAATACAAAGTGCAAATATATAAAAAGGATTAAATATGTTTTATATAAGTAAAATGCAGAGGCATGTCTCTCCCATCCCACCTCTCTCAACTCCACCCTCCATATGGGAATAATCATGCTAATATTAGTGTTACTGAGATAGTGTGATGCACCGTGTCCTCTGTAAAGCAGGGGCGTGCAGCTTGCAGGCTGCCCTGCTTCGGTGGCCTGCTGAGCCTGCAGGTGCCCCATGCGGTTTTCCCTGCAGCTCAGCTGGTCAGAAGGCAGGATGCCAGGGTTGAGGGGGCTTGAATCTCCTTCCTCCCCCAGGGACCCCAGTGCAGCAGTGTCTCACTAATGCTGGCAGGACAGCAGCAAACCCAGTTAGGGTTGTGAGCGGGAGAAGGATGCCTTTGTATCTTCCCTTCCATGTGACTCTGAAGCTGCCTTTGGGTTTGCTAGCAAGGAAACTTTAGGAGGTAACTTCCTACTGAGCATAGTTTGGTTCCTCAGATTAATCCCTTTGTTTTGAAGCCTCCTGTTCCTTTTGTTGCGTAAACTGATCTGTTCACGTATGTTGTTTCAAAGCATACATGGCTCCTGAAGTGATTACTAGAGCTAAAGGAGAAGGCCATGGGCGTGCAGCAGACATCTGGAGCCTAGGCTGCGTTGTGATTGAAATGGTCACAGGGAAGGTAAGCAGGTTTTGAGATAAAGCCAATTGCTGATACTTGGAAAGCTGTGTGGTGGCCTCAATCTGCACTGCCTGAATTTCTAAGGAGGAATTAGCCTTTACACTTTTCATGACTTGAATGTTTTTCATTTGGTTTCACTGATAAAGTGGAAGAAAAGGAGGCATTTTGGACTCCCCCAAAGTGTTGGCCTCTTTGTTTAATGCATCCTCCTTAATGACAAAGAGGCCTAGTTTGGATGTATATATCTTGGCTTAATAAACTACAATATGAGCAATCCTTGTATCCACCCGTACTGCCCCTCTCCTCCTCTCTTGGCACAGCACAAAAGCCAAGATGTTTTCAATGAACCATAGTTTTCTGTTACATCTGAACTGGGAAACCATGGTTTCCCATTCTGGGTGTACAGGAAGGTATAGTTCACTGAAAATTGTCTTGCTTTATTGTGCCAAGGAGGACCAGAGACATATGTACCTTGGATTATTACCCCATCTCATCTTTTCTCTAATCTTATAGTCAGTCAGTCACTTATATTTATATCCCACCTTTTTTCCCTTCATGGAGCTCAAGACAGCTTATATAATCCTCCTCCTCCTCCCAGTCTCATCCTCACAACAACTCTGTGAAGTAGGTTGAACAGATAGTCTGTAACTGGCCCAAAGTCACCCATGACCGAATGAGGACTGGAACCCAGATCACCTGAGTCCCAGCCCTGCACTCTTAACCACTGCATTAGACTGGCTCTCAGTAAGACTGATATTTTTCTTCACTGACCTTAACCTTGCAGGAAAGCACAGATGTGTATTAAATAGTGGCACTTGTGTTTGCCTGCTGTATCAAATCTGATTTAATTCTTCCATAGGAAATGGTGATTTATAAAGCAGCTGTCTTTCTTCCATCGGGTTCTCAGTTGGTTGCATCTTGGAATGCAAACCACGCTTTTCTGTTATGCATTCATGAAACAGCCACCATGTTCTGAGCTGTGGGGGTCTCTGTCAAAAGGCAGAGACACTCAAGAAAGTTGAACTAGGCCCACATCGTTTGATACCCAAATTAATCCATCCCTCATAAAACCATTGGGCATTTATATTGTCATACAGGTGTATCCCAACAATGTTCACTTACCACTAATATTAGTTTTACTACTAATACTAGTTTCACAGATTTCCCCAGGCTCTTGTGCACTTTAGGTAAAGAATAAAAGGGCTGAATTGCTAAGGGTGGTTCTGTCTTTTCCTAATGGCCATTTTTTGCTTTGGGCATTACTTTGTTTCTTATTTCATTTTTTCCGTCCTTTCTTGTTCTGACGAATGATTGTTTTGGGCAGGTTTACCTTTTACAGGCTCTGGAACCAAACCCTGCCACCCTTAACATAGCCAGCAATCACTGGGGTTGCTCCTTGGCTTTTCCACAGCATGTCCCCCATTTTGAAAAGCTGAAATGTCAGACTTCCAAAATTTAGTAGTAAGAGCTTTAAACTAGACTATGCTGGTGTTCATCGCACTGTGGTTCTACCCCTTTTTCCTTGAGCCCAACCCAGCACTGAGGTCTGCCCCTCCCATCAACCAAGAGCATCTCCAAAATTGACTCCAGCCTTCGCATTAGAAGATCCCAGCCTCTACCATATATTTGGGACTACAGGATTTGTGCGAAAGGCCTTTTTATGCCAGTTGAACTTTTAACTCATGTGAAACTTACGGCTACTAGATAGCTCTTTTCCTGCCTAGCTTGGAATTGCTGTGTTAAGCCCTCTGCTGTCCAATCAGGTTTTTAACTTGATTTAATAGGATGAAAAATAGCTACGTTTTTACATACTGATTGAGAGTCTCTCCAAAAAATGTGCACGTAATCTGTAAGTTGTGAAGTCATTCATCATGCTCCTTTGGGTGCAATCAGTGCCCCCCCCCCGATGCACAGACACCCCTGCACATGGAAGCTGACCTGCCTCCAACAACCAGCACAAGTATGGTAGTAGCAGTTGCTTCTGCTGTCTAGATGGCTCTTTTTGGCTGCCAGGGGCTCTGGGGAGGGAAAGGAGGAAGGCAGCCAGGTTGCTGGCAGGAAGTGGCAGACCCCCTTTGCCTTCCTCGGAGGTACATCTGCATCTCAGCCAGTGTATTCTCTCTGTGCTAGCTGTGTGTGGACCAGGGACCCAGCCTTTGGAGTCCCAGCACTGAGACTTGGGGCCAGGACTCCAAATAATCGTTCCCCACCTTCCAACAGTGTCAGAAGGCGATTGGATTGCACTCTGCATGGCTTAATACCATCTGATGAGAAGTGCAGCACAGAGCGCATGCTAATGGGTCCATTTGCAAGCTCATCCTTTCAACTCCGATGTTCTTCCTTTGTTGCAGAGGCCATGGCATGAATTTGAACACAATTTCCAGATCATGTATAGGGTAGGAATGGGTCACAAACCTCCCATACCAGACAGGATAAGCCGAGAAGGGAAAGACTTTCTTTCTCACTGCCTGGAAAGTGATCCAAAGATGAGATGGACAGCTAGTCAGCTCCTCGACCATCCATTTGTCAAGGTTGGTTACACTTACGTGTGTCTTGTTGGTAGCAAATATGGCCAGGCAACCTCTGTTATGAACCTGTTCATTGGGGAACTGGCTATATGGGAACTAAATTGGTTTAAGTCCCAGAATGCTGTGGCTTCAGTTCGCTTGCCATCAGCCATTTCTACATTTCTTTTTTTCAGGGACAAACACTTTCCGAAAAGGTCATTAGTCTATGACAGTTAACCGAGGTGGAGCTGCCAAATGGGGTGGTTCTAGTACTTCCATGTGAGTCGGGAGAGGCGTGAGGTCAAGCCCCCTCCTTGCTCTGGAGGAGCTGTGCTGCCTCACTGGGGGCCAGGAAGCTGGGTGGAGAAGGAGCATGTGTGCGCGCGTTCGGAGCCCCTTCTGGGATGCCTTCGCCTTGCCCATGGTGTGGGGCCAGTTGGTCATAGGATCTCCATGACAGACCACCAGAGGAACATCAGTTCTGATTTCTAGGACTTCCAAGAGAGTGTCCTCGAAAGCACTGCTGATTAAGCCCTGAAGTTCTTGCATTCAAGTTTTGAGTCCCTTTGTGTAGGTAGTCAGCATGGCATCACTCCTGGAGAAGAGGAGGGCACTGTCAGCCTTGGGAGAACCCTGTGATTTGCAGAAGTGCAAAAGATCAGAGAAAAAGCCTAAGGGCACAGGGCAGTTTTGGGGTAGGGAATGGAACAGCATGGCTGGGGCCCTAAACAGCAGGGATCCGCACTGTAACAGTTAATGGTAGGTCCCTCTTATCAAATCCAAAATAATTTTTTAGAAAGGTTCCTCTTGGCCTTTTGGAATTAAAAGGATCCATATCAGTTTTCTGTGTATCAACACAAACATGCTGGAGGAGTTGTGAATCTCTGCTCACTTGTTAGTGGGGCAGGAAACAAGTTTCCCCACTGCTCCCACACTGGACGTCAAGTGGCTGGAGCAGGCATCTTTGCTTCGTAACAATCAGCGCTGCTTCCTGCTTTCACCCCAGCAGGGCCAGTGCTGGACTGTTCCCTTCTTCCTTACAAGACCACAGTGGGTGTCCCACTCACATGGGAGTAAACCTCACAGAATGCAACATGACTTGCTGCTGAGCAGACCTGTAAAGGATTGCACTGCACACGTGTTGTAAGCTTAGCTAGAGTAAGAGCAGCAAGAAGAGACATGGGATATGCTTGAAACAGTTCTTTTTGACCCTTGAATTGTCTTTTTGCTCCCCTAGGACCTGAGCATCCAGGCCAGTCTGTGCCTGGGAGAATGTGCGCACAAGTTCAGAATTTGCTCCCCTTTCTGTTTCCACTTCACAGGTTCTAGTACATTTGTTGTGATACTGTGTACAATATGACTTCATCCTTGGGCGTCAGAAATCATTCTTGAGAAATATTAAAACACGGCTCAGTCTTGAGAAAAATACAGTTTCATCAGCCCATGCAAATATCTTTGTTTTTATTAAAAAGATGCTGTGCTGTATTAACACATTAAAGTTAACCTAAGACTAGCTTCCACGTGAGGGTTTTGATAAATGCCTCCGAGCCTGAGAAGTGCAGAAAAAGCCCTGGTTGGGGGCATTCCTAGCGTTAACTTACAGCAGCTTCAGGCACTTGGCATGCCTGCAGACCTGCCAAGGTTTGAGCTCTGGTTAGTTTCCAGGGCATAGTGCGGGCAGCTCACGCTTTGAAGAACTTCTCCATGTGCTTGAGGACAATGATCTTCTTTGTGACTACTGTTGTGACTTGCTGGAGTGCAGCAGGAGACGTCTTATGGTCAGCGTCCTTGAATGAGAAGCACCACCTTCACGGAGAGTGGCGGAGCCCTTCGGACCGCTGACTGGATGTGTGCACGATGTATTAGTTACGTGTTCTCTCTCTCCCTGTCTCTTGAACTATCACAGGTGTGCACAGATGAAGAATGAAGTTAAAACCAACATGTCGCCTCCTGTCCTCTGGTGAAGTAGCTCTTAATCACTACTGTATGTAATATTTACATAAAAGACTGTGCTGAAACACAGAATACAACTCGAAACTTACCGTGACTGAAGACTGCACAAGTGACCTGGGTCACTTCTTCTGCTGCTCTTGTACGTTTTCCTTGGCACACGTCGCTCCCGTGACAACATCCACGAGTTTAAAGAAGCTGCATGTTTCAGTGAAAGTGCCATTACTGCTGTATAATGGACCATGTCCTGATTTTTGTTCCTTCCCCATTTCTCACATGGCTGAGAACTGTAATGTTGATATGTAGTATTTTTGAACTTTCTAGGTTCGAAAAAGCAAAGGTTAGTGTTATATCAGGCGTTCTGAACCTTGTTTTTAATCTCCTGTTTGTTGAGTGCACTGACTGTGAACTTCTACCTTTTCGTTTGTGTTTTTTTGTTTTGTTTTTTATTGGCCAGCTTCAGATTTGTTATGCAAAGGCTGATTGATGAAATTTAAAAGCTTTTCTCAATAAATGGTTTATTTTAGGAAGTCTTTTATTCCTTATTTCATTGTTGAAGCTCTTTGTTCCCCAACTTCATCAGAAGATACAAGTGATCTAGTTTTATATCGCTGCTGTTCGAAAAAAGTCTAGCTTATGTCATTTGTCTAAAGCTGTTGGAAAATGTCCCAAGGGTCTCTTATGCCTGCTGAGGAGGTTACTCTTCTCCAAGTTTACTGCCCAGTTCAACTGAAGCATGATCCAAGACTCTCCGATATAACGGCACTTGCCCACCTGATACTAAAGCAGATTTTATGACTAAGCCCCATTTATATTTGAGCCCATCAGTAGGGCTGAAAGCAGCCAACAATAAGAAATCCAAGTTTAATGTTAAAACTTAAAGTAATTGCAAAAACAAACAGCAGAAAGAAATTAAAACCAGCAACCAGCCTGACAGAAACCCATTTCAACAACAGAACAGCTCATGAAAGGATACACTGTCTATTCTTAAGACTGATGAAAAATGAATATATATGGAATCAAATATTTTATCATTTTTAAACTTCTGCTTTCCATTGCTTCAAATTGAAACTTCTGCTGGAATATTGGTGTTTTTAAATTGACAATGATACAAAAATAGATAATGGATCATTTGTAGCCTCTATCACATCACATCACTATATCCACCAGGTCATATAGTTTAATAGAAATTACAAATTCAATATTGCTTTAATTTGACTTTATTTTTATATAAACAACTTACTTCAGTTAAGGCAATTTTAAAACATACACTTGCTCATGGGAAGTAACACTAATACTGAACAAGACAATATGGAATTGCTTGAAATCTAATGATTTCGGCAAGTATCCTTTCATCCTCGGATAATTTTGCCTTACCTGCCCAACTTTGGAGGCATTGTTTTTCAGTGTTCTCTCAAAGGTGCAGGTCCAAATTTTATAAGTATTTCCACAATGGTATCACTGATCGTTACTGAAATGTCACAAATGCCCAGCAGTTTCTGTGCCACCAACTCTCACTACAATGGAAAGGAGCTGGGGAGGTTTGCAGAATGATTCAGGTAGGATCACTGTTCTTAAAGGCATACTAAAGTGGCCACACAGAATGAAGCAACACCGAGTTTTGTTTTGTTTTTATACAGTGCCACAGATATACAAGGCCTCTGACCATTGCTTGTGCAAAAAAAAGTTGCTGCTTTGAGCAGAACCATCACTCTGCTGTTTTCTGCTCTCAGCTTCTAAAGTACTGGGGAGACGGTAAATACTAGGATAGAGGAGCCTGACCCTTATGTTTGCAAGTGATCTGTTCTGGCCTTCCCCAGCCTGGAGCGCGCCGGAGGTTTTAGACTTAAGCTCCCATCAGCAACAGCCAGCATGGCCAATTATCAGGAATGCTGGAGTTACAAGTCAAAATACTTGCAGGACACCAGGTTGGGTAAAGCTGTGCTACATTTTGGGCAAGATCTAAAAGGATATGCAATGCCTCAAAGTTTATGGAGTCATCTTCCCCTCAGTAGCTCTCCAGCACAATGCAAAATTAATATGTTTCTTTCCAGAAAATTAGAAGTCATGGGATTTTTTGTTTCTTTGTTTTTCAGGAGAAAATAGAAGATTTTTAGGAATATTTGAAATATACCTTTTTTTAGCACTTAGCTAAAAATCCACAAGCTGTTTGATAATATTTGTTGACACTGCTGGGATAGTTTACAGGGTTTTTTTTAAATAAATCTGGGTGTTTTAGATTAGGACTACATTACTGACTGCTATGGATCTAAGCATAACAAACACAAAAATGCAGGACTCCAGAACAAAACACAAACTGCTTCTATTCACATGTTGGAAAATTGAGCTTGACTTGGAACATCCTTAAATGTGTTATCAGTCAAAAATACATGAAATCAATAATTTTAATTAAAAAATGGAAGAAATGACTATACTGGGAATCTTACACAGAGGGTTAAAAGGATTTTACCCTGGCTTCTTTATTTCCAGACAATTTACATCTCCAGTAATTCTATAAAAAACGTACTACATTAGATTTTGAAAATAGCTTGTGTGGGGTAAAGGCGAAGTACCAATATATAAACACTTTGTCTTACATTCTAGAAGAAAATAGTTCATAATTCAAAGATGCTCCCCCAACCCCATTTTTAAAGGAAAAATGGTCCTTGGGGAAGCAATGAAAAAAATAGCTGCACAGCTTTTTTCCTGATTTTTCCCAGGTCTTCCCATCTCTAAGCATGAAATACTAGTAAGGAAAGTGCCTGAGGTAACTGGAACAGAGTAACAAGCAAAGAACATTCATAGCAGCAGCTCCAGGACCAATTTAGAGTCAAGCTGGGAGACTCGGGGTGTGAGGGGCAGGGGAGGCTAAAGTGGCAGGACAGAGTCCGATACTGCTTTGTCCCTACATCATCCAGTGATGGATGCTTGAGAACAGTTCACAGGCCTCTTTCACAGCCGATTCTGTTTAGCCAAGCAGTTCCTCCACCCCACTCAATTTTTTACCATGTCTAAACTACCCTGCAATCTATTATTCTCAAATGAGCTTACATTCATTTTAAAAAACATTTAAATGTTCAAATTAAGACGTAACTTTTCTTGAAATGAATTATTGAGTTATAAGGTTTTGCACACGATGGTAGCAAAGAATGCAAGTCTCCTTGTTCTTCTGAATAGGATGCATTGACACAGATTCAGGCTTCAAATGGAGACAATTGGATCAGCTTAACAGAGCAGTTCAAACAGGACAGAAAGAGTACGTGGTCATTTATTACCGACTGGTTGTAGATCAAAATATTACCTTGCAAGTATTAATACACATCATTTGTAGCAGCTTTTGAAACTGCCCTCAAGCACACACTGAACAGACATCTACCCTACTATTCACATATGAGATACATGTCTTTACTAACCATAACTAGATCTACGGGAAAATGCATAATGCAGTCTTAATGAGTTTGAGCTGTAGGTACTGTACGTCCAAACATGGAATGCATGACAACTACCAAATGATTCTTTTACTGAATCAGGGTTGTCTGAAAGCCACCAAATCTGAATCCTTTAGATCAGAACTGGCTTTAGCCCTGGTGTGGCTCACATGCACTGTGTCCCTTACTGGGTTTTGCTCCACTTCTGAACTAGCTGTTGGTGCTTTCCTAGAAATTATAGACTGAGTTGAGTTGCTTCTATAGCCACCCTTCTGCTAATGTAGCAAAAGGCAAGAGTTTGCTCCAGGTGTTTTTTAAAGCCTTGGCTAAAAATGGCAAGCATCATCCTAAAGAGTGACACATTTCAACTGCATTGGGGGGGGGGGGGGGGGGGGGATCCTTAATTCAGGAGTGGTGCAGGAAGCAACATCTTTGTCATGGTGCCTTCTCACTTTCCATGGCTATAGAAGCAGGGCAACCTCCCACGTTCTACAAGTGGATCTCTTTGCATCGCAGGACTTCTGTCTGCACTCACTAAATTTGCTCTGGTGGGGGCCCTCCAAACTCTGGAGACCTGCATGTATGTAGTGGGGAAAGAGAATCTATTGTGCCCATAGTGGTCATTTCAATAAGGGACGGACACCGTCGAGCTTTTTGTATATTCTGAGCGAGCTATCCAATAGTGTCTTCAAGTTATCACAGCTCTCAGCTTAATGCAATAAAGATCCCCCATGGGATGCAGAATTTAAAGAGAGGGAAAGCTGCTGGTTTTATTTTATTTGCAGCTTCTGGGGCTTTAAGGTAATATTGAACAAACAATCACTGTCTTGTGGGTTATCATGATGCTTCTGTGCTTTTTGTGACAGGCTTAATGTCAGCAGAAGCAAGTAGCAATCCCCTTCCTGAACTGAAGCAGTTCTGACTGCAAGTCAGGAGGTGTAATAGTCCAATGATTTCCCATGGCAGTCTTCATTTCATAAGGAAAAGCATGTCCTTTATCCTGATGGTTCACATGCCAAGTTGATTTTCTGTTTACTTGACTTTAAACATTTCCGAACTGCACCTTCACGCAAATATCAATACAGAGTTGAAACAGTAAGAAGCCCAAAGCAACCCAATAAAATCTGAGAGGTATAAAAACAGTTAAATCAGCTAAGTCTGGGGGGTGGGGGTGGAGGAAATGTTTTCACCTTGGTGCCAGTCGTATTTCCTTAGGGAAGGTATTCCAAAGTCAGGAAGCATCACTGAAAAGGCATTTGTAGTTGTATGACGTAACATTTGCTATTGACGGACCTTGGAAGAGGGTCTCCCTGGCTGATCGTAATGCACAAGCATATTGGCATGGGAGGCACTCCTGATATTTAAGGCCCATGATGCTCCATGTACACACAGAGTGCAGGAGAGTACAGATTTCTCAGACTTCATCTTCCCACGCAGTCATTTCAAATAGCCACAAAGGTCCCTGTTTCTGGAAGTGGTGGATCTCTATGACATGTGCAAGCTAAGTGCCATTGCTGGTTAATGACAGATGTGTGTGGTAGTTATTGGGAGATTTCAAGGACCATTGATCTTAAGAGCTAGAGCCATGTGCAGGCCTTGCAATGGGCATGCAGGAGGAACATAAAATACAGCAGGATCTCCATAACCGCTATCTCAGTTACTGTCATTTCTCTGAACTGAGGTTGACCATTAGCCCTCCACATTTGCAGAGGTTAGGAGCACAGGGGCCCCATAAAAGCGGAGAAAAAGCAAGTATCTCTAGGGACCTAGGCACTGTTTGAGGACACTGTGCTCTGTCTCAGCAATAGCCAGCCTCACACGTTTCGCCTCTCAGTGGGCATGAAGAATCCAGAGATATTCACAGTTTTTCTCTAGATGTATTTGCATTTTTTCCCATTGCTGCTGGGGTCCTGTGCCTCCGACCCCCACGAATACAGCTTTAGGCATCTGCTGGGGGGCTGTGAATCTATCCCCGACGGATATGGCATATGGCAGTCCTGCTGCATCTGTATGCAAATAGCAATTCAGATCTGAACGTTCACAGCTCATGGAGCCTGTCTGTGGCAGCAAAAACTCCAGCAATTACAACTGAACTCTAGCCCAAATAGGTTTATCGTTAATACAGAACTTAAATTAGCTCCAACATCCCAAAAAAGAATGTGCGGTTTCCTATTACATTGCCAAGGCACATCTACTTTTCACAGTAGAAATAAATCATGTCTATTTTGTTACTAAAAATGCTGCAGGAACAAAAAATTTCACTCTTTTTCATTATCTTCCTTGTCCACTTCTATGAAACACAAGGAAGAAAGTATAGCTGTGAAAGTGCTAAATATTTCCAGTGGATATGAATAGTTCAGTATGAATATTCAGCAAGCGCCTGCTACTCTATCCCTTTCTCCCACCCACTCCAGCATCTTAACCCCTAATAAAACTGGTTAAGTGGAGGAGGGGAACCCCCAATATAGCTTAGCAAGTTCCTTTCTTCAAACATGGAACAGCAACAGTTTCACCTACACAAGATCATATTCCGCCCAGGTGTTTAAAGTGGCATGATTCGCAAGGACACAATTCAGCCAAAATTAAGCATTTTTAGTCCAACTGATTTTGCATCCTTTATGAAATTTCTACAACTCATAGTGCTTAGCCTTGGTGAGATCATGTCCTTTCTGTACAGTGGTCTGTTGTGCCCTTTCAAGGGAGGCACAACTTCTCACTGTACAGCAGCCACAACACTGCACATGTGTGCATGCGCACACACATATATGGCCTTCAAAGAAGTTCCTAAAGGCACTAGCAATGGCACTGTCCATTGCACCCGGATTGGTAGGCTTACACATAAATACATTTAACATTAGGTTCCCTAGTTTGCAAAACAGTAGCCTTTCCAGGAGTTTCCACCACCTAATTACTTGCAGCTGGTCCCCTTTGCTGGTAATATAATGAAGACTGCATTGCCATCTTGGAGAAGATAGATTTTATGGCTGCCAACTGTGGCACTCATAAAAGCAGGTGCACAGAGTAACAGCATAATGCTTTACTGCTTAATGGGAAAAAAGGGAAGCCATTCAGTCATGCTTTGGGATGTCACTTCTACCTCCCTCCACCCCCCATGCATTTTACAATGATTTTTTTTTTGGAGAGAGTTACTTAAAATTTGGCACCACTGAATGAAGCAGTGGTGTAAGGATTATTGAAGCTTAACTTGCTGATTAGACACAGAAATTTGCCATGATCAAACACAAATTGACTGTGTTTAACTTCTGGGCTCTTCTAATGTAATTAGTTGAGTAGATGTTGGGATGCTAGCCATGAGCAGAAAAGTAGGGCATGCTTGTGAGGAAGCCCCAGTGATGAATCATCAAGGTAATTATTTAGGGAGCAGGTGAACTAAAACTCTATGTAAATTTAGCAACAAGGGAGGAAGCCAGGACCACAACTGCCCCTTTCTATCTTACACAGCCCAACTTTCTAAGTAAATAAATCCAATGAACGTAAGAAAGGGAAAGGGGGTATAAGGGATTTCCATAATCTTGCAGTCTCACTTGTACAGCTACTTGCTGGACAGAAGTCACATGGGTTCAGTGCAATGGGCTCCCTTGAGGCCAGCTAACATGGAGAAGTTGAGAAGTTCAGAAACAATCTTTTCATGGGCATGATATTGGCATTCCACTCCCAAGGTGAGAGTTCTGCTATTGCAGAGAATGAGGATCTCCAGGGAGGAGGGCATTGTGCTATGGAAGAGGGATGCCATCTCTTAAAAGGGACCTGCTCCTTGGGGGATGGACTGATCCCCATTCACATTTCTGGGGGTGGCTAGTCACAGTAATCTGATTATTGGAAATGCAGAGAGATGGGTTTGTGATGAAAGCATAGAGTATATGGTGAGCTCTTTACCTGAAGCAGAGGCTGTAGCTGCCACATTTCATCTAGATATGGTGGAACTGCTGATAAAGTCAGTGGCCATGGTGCATTTTGGCACCAATCATGTAAAGTAACAAACCTTCCTGGGTAGGAAATTAAATTTCGGGACTTGGTAGCATTCTCTGAAACATGTCCCATTTGACATGTAGGGCCAGCAAGACAGGCGGAGCTGAAGGCTCTTTGGTGGAGGGCTTGCAAGGCCATGTGCGGTGCAGGGACCATCCAAGCCTGCACAAAAGGAATGGGCTTTAGCTGAACTAAAATGGAATCAGACGGCAGGCACTTAATATCAACATGGCACAAATAAATCTCTGAGAAAATTTGTGGAAATCACACCATTTGCACAAATGGATAGGTGAAAGTGCTGTTCTCGCATGACACAGGCAAATCACATGCAGTTTCCCACTTCCAGTTTGCTCAAGTCCCATGATGGCCCATCTCAGAAATGGAAAAAAGCCAGAGTGGAGGGTGCTGGCCAGAGTGTTGAACTAAGAACCTGGGGGATCCTAGTTCTAGTCTGCACTCGGCCATGAAGTTCACTGAGTGGCTTTGGACCCGTCACAGATCAGCAGAACCTACCTCACCAGTTTGTTGAGAGCATAAAATGGAGCTAGGCAAGCTGTCTTGGGCTCCTCACAAGAGGAGAAACCAGAAGATATAAATACAATGCAAAAAAGCTTCAACTTGGCCTACTACTAATCATCCATTTGGACATGTGCAGGAAGTCCATTAAGCTCAAGAGAGTTGGACTTCCAACATCAGCATCTTTACACGAGCTGCAAGCAGATCATTAAGGATACAAACAAATGAACAAACAATTTGAGTAAGTTGTTAAATCCATGAGAAGCAAGAAACTGCCCAGAGGTGATTTCACTGTTGGATGACAACATAATCAAAAGATGTGCTTGAGCGGGACAGAAAGAATAAAAGGGCTTTCTTACAACACAGATACATAAAAAGTGAAGTTTGCAAAACTTCTATATGTGTGCTGGTGCTTCGTAACTTGTTCACAGTTAGGTGTGAGCAGTGAAGGGGCTAAGTTTATGGATGATACTAAGTTTGGATGGGAAAGTGCACGCACACACACGGGATGGTGAAGAGCGAATGTGCAATTGACATGGCAAATGCTTTTCAAAATAAATGTAAAGTGATGCAAAATGAGCAAAATGACAAACTTTAGATCTACACGGATGGGGTTCAAGGTGGCAGTGACTAGGAAAGGGGGTTGGGATTGTGGTAGTTTAATGAAAATTTACCTTGAGGTGTGGCAGCTGTGAACAAGGCAAATTTCATGTTAAGGACCATTAGACAAGAATGGAAGATAAAACTGTGAAGGTCATACTTTCATATAATCTAATAACGCAAATAATGCTGACTGCCATGTCTCCAAAAGCACATTAATGAGCTACAGAAATGCAGAAAAGGGAGTTAAGGGGCTGGGGTAACCCAAGTACCCGTAAGAAAAGGGTGAAAGTTTTAACATAAAAGGAGGGGAACATAATAGAAGTTTATGAAATTATGCATAGTGTAGTAAAAGGGAGTGATGTTTCTCTTTCTGTAATTTATTTATACATTTATTACATTTGTATACCATCCAACAGCCAAACCTCTGGGTGGTTAGCAAGAATTCATTATGGGTCGTCCATGAAGTCTAATGGTGGGAGATGCAGAATAAAAGGAGCTCAGTGCATAGTTACACTATGGAGTTTGCTTCCACCAAAGGTAGTGAGAACAGCAAATCTGAATGGTGTTAAAGGGGGATTAGAGAAGTCTAAGGCCATCAACGGCTAATATGATGGCTGGCTGTCCATTACCCCCGGTATAAGACAGTATGCCTGTGTATACCGGCTGCAGGGGAACAAGAGCAGAGGGTTATGTCCCCATGTTCTGCTCGTGGGCTTCCCATAGCCGCCACCTGGCTGGCGTTCTGCTTGGCCACTGTGCCAATGGAACAATGGACCTGATTTGTCTTTGGTCTGATCCAGGAGGGTGCTTACGTTCTTAAATATAAAATATCCATTTAGTCGCCTTGTACGAAAGTACATTTTATTCGACACTGTTAATCCATAGAAGATTGGGTGGGGAGTGAAGGAGAAGAAATTAAACATTAATTCCTTCAAATGCTTCCTTGCTATTCTGTCTCTTTGCATATTATTTTAAGTTTAAAAAGCCACTTCCTGTGAAAAACAGAATTTAAAAAAAATGGGGAGGAAAACAATGATAGAACCATGCGCAGAACGGTGATTCATGTCCTGGGAGAGGGGCTGGGAAGGAGGGGGCAGGAGGGAGAGAGAAGAGAATGACGCCAGCTCATCCATGGCCATCTCTCAGTTAGGCTTCCTCATCCTCATCTTTGAAGGAGAATGACTTTCGCTGCAGGTGTGTGTGTTCCCTTTGGGTATGAAGCAGTCTCTGCAGAGTTCACTTTCGTTTCCCCTTGTGACCATGGTTGCCGTAAGCTGAGCCTCTGTTAATTTCTGTAACACCTATCATCCATCGAACACCAACTGAAGCTGCAATAAGAACAATATTAAGAGATGTTTCTGTTAAGCACCATCCAAGAAAGAAGCCAAACAGTAGAAAATCTGCCTTCAAGTACCGAGAAAAGCATATTCAAAACATGGTTGCCTTTAATTTAAAAATCATTAGCTACCTTAAAACACTATGCAAAGAAAGAATCAGTAGCAACAACCCTTTGTGAAGTTGTGGTGCAAGAGACATTTTTGTCTGAAGTTGACCGAAAGCTCCGTCTTACCTTCTATAGCTATGCCACTAATTCTTAAGTGTGTGTGTGTGTGTGTGTGTGTGTGTGTGTGTGTACGTACATACACCAATATATACCTCCTCTACTGGTGGGCATGTAGGTAGAAAAGGCATCAAGAATTTTTTTCCATGTCCATCGGTTAACAACACTACATTATACAGCAACTTCCCAGAAAAAAAGAATATGCAGAATTAAGTTTTCAAAATGATATTCCAATCTGCACTGTGACTTTCAGAATAAAAATGTAACTGAGGGCACATGTTTTATGGCCTACTGACCCTGACCCTAACCCTTAGTTTATGGAAGTTATCGTACACAGCATCTGAAGGACCCCAGATTCGGAAAGGCCCAACTAGGTGCAAAGTGAGTTATGCCAAGCAGGCATGAAGCTCAGCTGTCTTCATAAATGGCTTTTGTTTGTGCACCAAGAAAACTGCTCTGCTATGCAAAAGAGGTGATCACTGGATCATGGCTATCAAGCCATATTCCAAGTGGAGACGGCCATGGTGACTTGGGGTTGAATCTCTGCCTTGAAAATCACTCTTTGGCAAATCAATCTGCAACATATAAGGAAACATATGGCCAGAGGTCTTTGCAAGAATTTTTTCTTGCCAGCCCTTGCATCTATGGCTGCTAATGGCGAAGAATCAGAAGCCAAAGCACAATGCAGCCCAAATTAAGTGCTTTAAAGACCCCTTGATTTCAATGGGGCAAATCTAAGTATATGCACATTCCCTACTGAACACGTAAGTGGACTCCAACATGTTCAACTTAAAATGCACCTAATCACTACAATACAATGTTCAAAAGGCAGTCCAAAAGCAAGTGGTAAAAGAGAGCCAGTGTGGTGTAGTGCTGGACCAGGCACCTGAGAGATGCTGGCTCTAGTGCCCACTCAGCCATGAAGCTTGCTGGATAAACACTGGGCTAGTCACAGAATCTCAGCCCAACATACCTCACAGGCTTGTTGTGAGGACAGAATGGAGCTATGTAAGCCACCCTGTGCTTCATTTCACCTATATGAGGGAAAAAAGCTGGAATATAAGTGCAATGTAATAACTAGGTGATAGTCATAGTAAAATCCACCAAGGACCCAAAACATACAGGCAAGTAATGCATACTTTAAAGGCTGCAAGATGATTGCAGAGCTCCTTCCTGTGTAACTAAGGCCTTTTTGCTTTTTCAAGTCCACATTAACTCCTTAGTATGACGGCTAAAAGCAATGTATGTCCCCACATTAGGATTCATCTAATTTGTTTCTACTCATGAAAAATCCTGCAAGGTAGTGCCAAAAGCACTGGACTTTGTTGGCACAAGGGCCACCTGAGCACCATTTTCTTTGTAGAAAGGTGTGGTACAAATCCGCTCAAGAAGAAGCCAAAGTAAAATACAGCTCAAGTGCTGATCATGTCAAAGAACACAACAAATGGTTTACTATGTCCACTGTGACCGATTATATCATCAGTATCTCTAGGAAGCAGTCTTACAACAGCCAATACTATTTATTCCTGTCACCCAATTTGGCAGTAGCACTCTCTGACGTTTCAGGCAGGCCATGGTCTTTACCATGACCTGTAATGGGATATGCCACCAGAGACTGAATCTTCTGCACACAAAGCAAATGCTCTGCCACTGAACCGTGACATATGAACATGTCAGTCCTAGTCCTATATAGTTTGGACTGTTTGTCAGTCTTAGTCCTACATAAAAAGTATCTCTGCCTACTTCCGTGAGAACCAGAGACCAACCCCCATGACAGAGTATGGAGAGTATGGCTGCACTGCATCCAGCCTGGCTTCCATATTTGGGTATGGTTCTGCCCAGTCTTTTGGCTGCTCTTTCTTACTGCTGGATATGGGACAGCTGTGGCATGCAGGAAAGTTATCACAGTTTTCCAACTTGTTGAGATGCGCTCTCTAATAAATCACTGAATGCCTTCAAAGGTAATGGCAAGACAAAGCTAGTCAGGGAAATGTTAACTTTCCTGGGCATTTTACAGACCAAACTTATTTTAAAATGCTTAATTGAAATCCCAGCAGCAACTTCACAAAGAAGAAGAAAACCACAAGTTCAAACTTCACACGATCCAACCCCAGCTCAAACGATTTCACTTACTAGCTTCAAGCCTTCTCCAAGGTCCTTAACCAATAGTCACCTAGCAGAATACTAGAAAGGAGGGGAGAAAAACAGAAAGAAAGAAAAGCACAGACATGCCTCACACACAGAAACACATGCACAATTCATGCTCAAGCTCTTAGATAAATTATGTTCCAGGGAAGCTAACTCTGCTGTGGAAATTGCTGAAAGGCATTGCGCTACCTAGAAGGAGCTGAGGCCCTGCCTACTCAAAAGGGTACTAGCCCTAACTCTCTCTCCTGTTTTCCTTCAGCTAGAAACAGGTAGCAGGGATAGAAGGAAGAGAGCAAAGTGTTATTGGGAAGTGTAAGACAAAGAGTGACATAGAAAAGAAGTGTGCAAGGGAGTAAGAGAAGGAGGGAAGAAAAAAGAACCCTTCTTTTCCATGTTTCATTCTGCCTGGTTCTCACATGGCCATGTATCATCAGGCAGAGATGATTCAAATAATATGTGTGAGTCCCACACCAGCCAAAGTTGGTCATGCACCTCACTGCTTCCAGTGAGTCTTGATTTGTTATAACTAATTTGCTCCATTCATTTCAATCGAATTTAAGACCAAAGTGAATTGTAGACACACAAGTAAGCCTTCATAGAAATCATTAAACAAAAAGGAACAGCTTATTTCACTGTTTCTCCAATCCCTCAGAAGAGCACACAGGCAAAGTAAGGGGTTTCACACAAACCTAAAGATATTGGTGTCATTGTATATTGCCCTTTGTAAAATGATCTGAGATTATTTATTTGTTTGATTAATTTCTATGCCACCCAACAGCCGAAGCTCTCTGAGTGGTTCACAACATATGTATTCTTTCAGGCTAACAGGCAGGGTAGAATTTTAATAAATAAATAAATCTTTCAGGAAAAGCAGGGTATAAAAAAGCACAGGCCAGCAGTAAATATGTTTACAGACATGCAAATCCCACTGAAATCCAAACTTTAATAAAACTGTAGGACAGAATCCAGCTTCTTACCAACTGAAAATATGTGAGCAGTTTTTGGCAGAGTGCACGTAATTAGAGGAAATATTTTTACAGAAAAAAAGTATTGCCATAAAGTCCTAACATATGTGACTCAATTCATAATAGTTTCAAGGGGAAGTAGTCTGAATTAAATCAATAGGCAAGATCACCGTTTGATCACTGGAAATGATAGGGAACATGTTATATTACACATTCAGTCAGATAGTTAATACGGTTGCCTGGATCGAATTCTGAAATACATACAGCAGCAAATATGGTGATTTCCAGATTTCCTTTCTCAGATTACCACAGTGTTTCCAATAGAAAGATTATTTCTCCGCCAGACTGCAGATGGCATCTTGCAACATGCTTTGAAATACTCCATGTTTACCATTAGCAGGAGAAGAGTCTGACTAGAACAACTTGCAGCAATATATTGAATAAAACAGTCCGCCCCTTCCCATGCAGCCTGCCTTTCCTCCCCTGCTTTCCAAGCCTGACCATGCCCCATAGTAGAGTTCAGATGTACATACAGCAATAAACTTTGTAACATGGTAGCAGAGAAAACTGGTTGAAGGGAAAACTGGTTGATTTAACTTGCTTGTCATTCATCGGACCAACTAGAACTTCCCAAGTTATGGACAATTTCCATCTGGTAATCTTAACTCTGTATTTAAGATGTCTATGTTGGGCTCCTTTAGATGGGCTCGATATGCAAAATGAGAAGAGTTGCATCTTTTTATTTCAATAGAAGCACATCTTCTTCAAATATGTGAAGGAAAATGTTGTTCAGCATTTCTGTTTAAGGCATTATTATAACAGGTTTTTCCACAACGGTATTAAGAATTTATTTGTACCGAATTGTAGTTTAACCTGTATCAGAGGCTGGTCTTGGGCAGGCCATTTGAATGGTGCAGTCTAATTTAAGCTTCATATGCTAAGATTCTATGATTTTATGAACTGGTATTTAATACGTATGTATTGTTTCTTATCTGATCTGCTCAGTCCTGAAAATTCCATGACATACATCCATTTGAAGTACCCTATAGTGGGAGTTATGTCCAACTTCCGTATTTATTTTTCAATAGCTCCAAAGTCTGCCATTTCAGATTATATAACATCTGTATCATCCAATTGTTATGCAGTCATGTGAATTTCGGAGGAGCTTGAACACAACAAGTAAAATCCACAGCCGCTTGAAAGTTTAACAGGAAACTCTTTCAAGAAAATTTAGAACAAACGGCATGCACTAAACATGCATACATGCAACGTGAATCATAGAAAGATGTTTCTTCTTTCTGTAATCACCCCGACTGACAATTGCTTGGATAGCTGAATTATAATTCAGGTCAAAGACAAAGGTATCAAAAACACACAGCATTCTGTGTTAGGATCGTAATCTTACAAGCCAACACAGAAGTGTGAGTACAGATTGAAGGACAGCCTTAATATCCTTTCTATTACAAAAATCAATGGATGTGGCCTCTACCATCATGCTGGGCCATATCGTAATTGTGATCATGCTGTTTTAGCTCTCTCGTTATTTCCAATGTTTACTTTTAAAATCAACATCTTTCTCTTGCTTATAAAATGCATGGGCTGGAAACATCCCACAACATCCCTGATGCTCTTAGCATTAAATATTGAAAAACTTCATCTTGAGCCCGACCTTAAAAACCCAGCCCAGTCCTTTCTAGCATGGAGCACGTGGAACTAACAAAATACTGTTGATAGCTGTCAAAAAGTCAGTGCTGGTGCATCCCCCTTGCATCAAGACATAAAACAAGTTGCTCCTATCTCTTATAGTGGGGAAACAAGAGACTTGCAAATCATCAGACAGAACAGCTTATCCACTGCTATGACAGTTGTGGTCCCTTTTGGTTTGTTATTTCCCTGTGCAGGAGGCATTTTATTCTAGGGACAGATTCACTTGGCCAGCCTGAGCCAAGCTGGAAGCCTTTTCTTTCAGCCTGGATTAAATTTCAGCACCTGGGTTAAATGAAAGCGGCCTGCAAATGGATTGCCAGAAGCACACAGCTTAGTCAGCTAATGTGGAGTTGATACGTACAGCAACACGGAGAGCTGTACGCAGACAAGTATTTGGATGACCCTATTAGCCATGCACACTGCCTGAGTCAGGTCTCTGTGTGGCAGTTATGTCCAACCACATGCAGACTGGCCACCTGAACTGGCCCAGCACCAGCACCTCGGTGCTTCAGCACATCTCTGGCCCACTTCCTCTGTACTGTCTCAGACAGAAAGGCTTCCCTAGCCCGGGAGTATCAGAAGCCTTAACTGGTAAATACTGGACTCAATCTTCAGAAGCCCTCTGTAGGGAGAAAGCACACATTCTGCTTCCTGCAACTGTAATGCAGGGCTGGATGTGCTCTGCTCCAAACCAAATGTTTAGAATAGGATGCATTTCTCCCCTTGAAGACAGAACAACTCTGTAAGTTATGGTTGCAAAGAGAGACTAGAAAATGTGTGTGAGGAACCTGTTTGAGATCTGCGGGGAGGGGGAAGCTGCAAAGAATTTGCCCTGCCCTTGGCAATGTTCTTATCCCTCCTTGCACGCATGCATGCCCACCCCCCAAGCAAAAGGAGAATGAAATATATGTACTTAATTTACTTAGTGCATGAAAATAGTACAGGATTTTGATTACTTTGATGCATTTTCCCCCTTTAGAGTCATTTGTAAACTGTTCATAATGCACCTTTCAAGAGCTCAGACTACAGGACTATTTGCAGAAACAGGGCAAGAACTTACTTATCGTTCCCCATCATCCAAAGTTATTATATTACATTACTGAAATCTCTTAATCCAGGCCAGTGAGTTACGTAATATGACTGATACTGTTAGATGAGATCAGTAAAACCATGGCTTTTCAATCTCAATAAACTCTGGGTTTAGCACATTAGCTATGTTAGCTTTGAGCTTCACACACAGCTGTGCATGTGCAAAATAGTGCACTGCCTACAAAGGCTGGCCAGCCAGACAACACCAGCGAGCTTCAGGTTCATGCCACTCTTTAGCTCTATTGCTCTGATTTAAAGAGAAGACTGACTTATTCTATTCTAAGAATGTCACAGACCAGGGCACCAAGAGAAGCAGCGAGGAGGCGGTGTGAAAAAGAGAATTGGGAATTACAGGCAAGGGAAGACACAGGGTGAAAGACACACTAAATGAAAGAAGGAACTCTGCAGATCAGAGAACAATTTCCTGACATTTATGTTATGTGGACATTTGCAAATTCCAGACGAATGGCTCCTACTGCTAATAAGAAAAAGGCACAGTGCACCTATTATGTCATTTTCTCCTCAACAGATTTCTTTTCCACTAAGAGAAATAGGAAGACACAATTGTGGAAAAATCACAGGAGAATTCCCAACAGAAGACAATTAAATAGAAAAACTACTATTACGTGTGAGTTTTTAGTATTTATATATTACCTTTCCTCTAAGGAGCTGTACATGATTCACCTTCTCCTCCTCTCTATTTTATCCTAACAAACCCTGTGAGGCAGGTTTGGCTGAGAGGCAGTGGCCGGCCAAAAGTCCCCCAGTGAGCTCCATGGCCAAGTGGGAATGCGAAACCTGATCTCCCAAGTCCCAGTCTTTAGCTGCTGTACCACACTGGCTCTCAAAAAGCCTCACCCATTAACAGCTTCAAGCTAGTATCATCTTCCCTTAATTGCATTTTTTTTAAACAATGGCGAAGCCTTAAAGTCAGATATGTCCTATCCTGTACCCAGTAAGCCATCCAGAGATGTTTTTGGTCAGCTGTCCAGAGACTTTTTAGAATTGGACAGCATATAAAAACTTAAATAAATAAAATAAAACAAACAGAGAACTTCTGCAGTGTCCTGTACCTAAATGTTTGCTGTCTTGGGCAGAGCAAACCTTTCCAGGAAAAACCCAAGGTTAGCCCAGTTCTTTCCCAGATCCGAGGAACAGGCATCCACACATTCAAAAAATGGCCTGCCTCAATTTCCCCCTTTATACTTCTGCTTTCTGACTGGAAGAACCACCATTAGTTCTTCAATGTATTTTTTTAAGAAGCACTTTCCAGTCCAGCTCTGCAAACGTAAAAAGCAACATGAATTCACAGGGGAGAAAAAGATTGCATTCCAGTGATCATTAGCATACAGTGAACCTGCACCGGTGAAGACCAGCACTGAGATTGCCTCCAGAGCAGTCTATGGGGGCAGCCAACGCAGTGTTTCTCTGTACCCGCTCACCCCATGGCTGAGCCAAATGCAAATGCGCACATCTCATGGATGAATACATATTCAAGAGAAAGAGCTAAAAGCATAATGTAAAGAGACGCTTTTGTCATGAAGGCTTTTTTCCAGATGCACCCTTAAGTCTGTTCACTACTCACCTGCCACAAAAACAAAGGCAAAAGTAGCAAGAGTCAGTGAGGAGCCACTGTTGATCATGTTGATGAGCAGTTTGAACAGGGGAAGGAGCAGCAGTAAGGCCCAGAAAAGCCAATTCAAGAGAGTCCATGGCCGCCGGGGCAACACGAATGGAGTGCCTGGATAAGTCCCTGTCCTGTAGTATTCCTCTTGGAAGGAGTCCTAATTGGGGCAAAACAGAGAGAAAATATCATAGAGCAGAAGATACACCCATCCACAAATACACATCCTCCTGCAATTCTTCCCCTATGTAGCAAAACCCTCGTTTCCATCAGAACCTTTACTTCCACTTTGCCATTCTCTCCTACCTTAGCCCAGAAAACTAAGACTGAATACATGCAAGGGAGAGAAAAGCAGGTTGCTTACCTGTAACTGATGTTCTTCGAGTGGCCATCTGTGCAGTCACACATATGGGTACTGCGCCTGCGCAGTGCCTGTGGCCGGAAGATTGACAGCTTACGGTTTCTGGCAGGAAGCTCCACTCCCCCTCCCCCTGTGGCCTAAAAAGAGCGGAGCATCCGCCATTTTGTTCAGTCTTTGCGACCGAACGTACGCTATCTTATTGAAAAAACTTTGTTTTTTTTATGTCAGTACCATGAAAAAGGGCATAGTCGGTACTGAAAGATGCATTCACTCACCGACACCGAGCGGTCGATGCATCCACTCACCAACACCGAGCGGGGCCGGCGGGTGGGTTGTGTGACTGCACAGATGGCCACTCAAAGAACATCAGTTACAGGTAAGCAACCTGCTTTTCTTCGTCGTGGCCTCTGTGCATCACACATATGGGTAGATTAACAAGCTTGCCATAAAGGTGGAGGGAAGGTGTCCTCAATGAAGAAAGGAGGAGAGAACAGCTCTACCGAAGGAGCAATCCCGTCGAGCTCGAACATCGAGACAGTAGTGCCTGGTGAAGGTGCAAGGGTTCGCCCAAGTAGTGGCTCGGCAGACGTCATCAATCGGAACCCCGAATGCGAATGCAGACGAGGTTGCAACAGCTCTAGCAGAATGGCCTTATATGACTTCCTTGTGGACGGCTTTAAGGCAGAGTCGATGATATGCTGAATATCAGGGTGCAAAAATGTCGGATTCGGATTCGACGGGTCTTGTCTCAAACCGCAGAGTACAGAGAGACCAGAGAGGGGGGAAGCACCCGAGTGATTGGGTTCAACAATCGGATCCGAAGTGGTCGAAGTCATCGTCGGTACTGACGGATTAGTAGAAGCTGTCAGATTCGTAACTTTTGAAACCGTCGTTGGCACCGATGGAACGTCAATCATCAAATTCGCCACGCTGTTAGGTTCAATGAGAGCAAATCCGGGTGGCGAAGTGTGCCGCCCACCTGTGTTATAAGATATGGGAGCGATGGAAGATGAAGAAATTCCCCGCGAGAGATGTCGAGTAGTTTCGCAAACCACGCTTGACGTGGCCACCAAGGGGCAACTAGTATCCCCGATGCTCGGTCGTGCACTATCTTTGCTATGACCCTCATCAGAAGAGGGATCGGAGGGAAGGTGTAGAAGTTCATATTGTTCCAAGGGATCATGAATGCATCCCCTAGGGATGCGTGTCCGATTCCCACTCTCGAACAGTAAGCCTCGCACACCCTGTTCTGTTGGGTAGCGAGTAAGTCCACGTCGGGAAACCCCCAGCGCCGGAAAAGGTGGTTGCGCGTACGGGGATCCAGTTCCCACTCGTGAGAGGTGAACATGTGTCTGCTGAGAAGATCCACCTGCACATTGTCTACACCAGCTAGAGGAACAGCCATCAGCGTGATGTGTCTCCGGATACACCAGTCCCAAATTTTCATAGAAAGCCTGGCTAGAGTCGGTGACTTTGTTCCCCCTTGCTTGTTCAGATAAAAGACGGTAGCTATATTGTCCGAAGTTATCTGAACGATCTGATGATGAAGGATGTCCTCGAAAGAGTGCAGGGCTTTGAAAAATGCCAGTAGTTCTGGAAGTTGATATGATTCGTGGATTCTAGACGATTCCATGTACCCTGGGTAGATAGGCCGGAGCATACCGCTCCCCATCCTGGAAGAGACGCATTGGTGCCAAGGGTTATCGTAGGAGGTCGTGCCCTGAAGGGGACTCCTATCGTAAGATTGGTCTGTTCCAACCACCAACGCAGAGAGTGAAGCACGGAAGTTGGGATCCGAATCAGTCTCGACTGCGGATCTCTTTGAGGATGGTACACCTTGTTGAAAAAGGGCTGCAGTGGGTGAAGCCGAAGCCTGGCATGTGGAACTACAGCAATTGAGGAAGCCATATGCCCCAGGATCCTCTGGATAGACCTTGCCGGGACCGTTCCCTCTCGTCGGATTCGATGGATGTGGCGAGCAAGAGTCTGTTGTCTGTCCTGAGGGAGGAAGGCTTTTTCCAACGTCGAATCCAAGCGGGCTCCAATGAAGGTGAGCATCTGTGTCGGGAGAAGAGAAGATTTCTTGGTATTAATACGTAGGCCTAGGCTATTGAGCAAGGCACAAGTCGTATGGATGGCCGCAAGGAGTCCTTCTCTGGACTGCGACACCAACAGCCAGTCATCGAGGTACGGATAAATTTGTATGCCCTGGAGGCGTAGGAAGGCACAGACAGGACCCATGCACTTGGTAAAAACCCTCGGAACCGTAGCCAGTCCAAAAGGCAAAACTGTAAACTCATAAAGTTGGTTTGCAATCGCAAAACAAAGGAAACACCTGTAACTTGGGTGGATTGAAATATGGAAGTAGGCGTCCTTCAAGTCCAATGAGGCAAACCAATCCTCTCTCCTTAGCAACGGCAAAATGTTTTGAAGGGTAGTCATACAAAACTTTTTTGGTACAATAAACTTATTTAAGTTCTGTAAGTCCAAAATCGGACGTAGACCACCATCCTGCTTACAGACCGTGAAGCATCTGGAAGAGAATCCGTGGAGTCCGTCAGATGGGACTACTTGATGAACCGCTCCTTTACGAAGAAGTTGATGTATTTCGTCGAGCAGTACCGGTGAACATGAAGTGGACCGGATCGGACTCGACGGAGGAACGATGTCGAATTCTATTCAATAGCCGTGTTGAACGATGGAAAATACCCACTGATCAGATGTGATGGACTCCCAAATGGGGAGTCGGCTTCGAAGCCGATCCCCAGATGAGAGGGGGGTGGGTATTGGTGGAGCATGAGGAATGGTTCGCCAGTCCCGTCAACGTTGCCTCTGATCGTTGAAACGACGGCGGCCTTGTTGGAAGCATTGTTGGGGCTGAGGAAGGTGGCGCTGCTGTTGCTGTTGCTGGCGGTGCTGTGGCTGCTGCCTCGGTTGATATATGATTGCCTGTAGGGTGGACGATTCCAGGACCACTTACGTCTGGCATGGGACTGTATCTCCATCCTGCGTGCTGTCATCCTCGATTCATGCAGCTTCTTGAGCCTGTGGTCGGTGCGAGAATGGAAAAGCCTGGATCCATCGAAAGGCGTTTCCTCGATCCAGCGCTTGGTATCTTCCGGAAAATTACAATTCCGAAGCCATGCATGCCTTCGGAGAGAAACGGCACCGACCTCGCCGTGGATAACTGCTGCACCACAACCTGCATGGCTTCCTTAATCAGGACCTTCACGAGGTCACCCTGGTGGTCCGGGAGGGTGGAGGCGACGTTGTGCAGGTGCTGCATAATAAAGTATTGATACCTCACCAACGTCGCCTTGTAGTTTGATATACGGAGCCCCAGGCCTGAAGCAGCATAGACTCGCCTAGCCAGGGAGTCTATTTTTCGGCCCTCTTTATCCCTCGGTGCCGTGTGCCCTCTCCCCTCTCTGCCCTGTGAGGATTTGATGACGACAGAGTTCGGTTTGGGATATTGGAGGAGGAAGGGGTTGTCCTCCTCCCGAACCCTGTACATCGACGCATATCTCCTGGACGTTGGCTGAGGATGTGATGGCAGGTCCCAGGGCTGCGTCATCACCTGCCGCAAGGTGGTTATGAGCGGCAGGACGATGGATGTCAATTGCTCCCCGCGGACGACATCGTAGAACTTGTCCGTCGTCAGTCCCGGGCGCTGGGCAGTGTTGATGTCCAGGGACTGGACAAGTCTAGACATCAGCTCCACGAAGGAGACGTGGGACTCATCAGGCGACGCAGGACCCTGGGATGTCACAGTGACATCCGGAGAGGTTGAGTCGACCTCCGAGTCGGCCGAATCGGCACCGTAGTAGGGTGGGGCCGAAGAGGAAGAGCAATTGAGGAAGCCATATGCCCCAGGATCCTCTGGATAGACCTCGCCGGGACCGTTCCCTCTCGTCGGATTCGATGGATGTGGCAAGCAAGAGTCTGTTGTCTGTCCTGAGGGAGGAAGGCTTTTTCCAACGTCGAATCCAAGCGGGCTCCAATGAAGGTGAGCGTCTGTGTCGGGAGAAGAGAAGATTTCTTAGTATTAATACGTAGGCCTAGGCTATTGAGCAAGGCACAAGTCGTATGGATGGCTGCAAGGAGTCCTTCTCTGGACTACGACACCAACAGCCAGTCATCGAGGTATGGATAAATTTGTATGCCCTGGAGGTGTAGGAAGGCACAGACAGGAGCCATGCACTTGGTAAAAACCCTTGGAGCCATAGCCAGTCCAAAAGGCAAAACTGTAAACTCATAACGTTGGTTTGCAACCGGAAAACGAAGGAAATGCCTGTAACTTGGGTGGATTGAAATATGGAAGTAGGCGTCCTTCAAGTCCAATGAGGCGAACCAATCCTCTCTCCTTAGCAACGGCAAAATGTTTTGAAGGGTAGTCATACAAAACTTTTTTGGTACCAGTGAACATGAAGTGGACCGGATCGGACTCGACGGAGGAACCATGTCAAATTCTATTTGATAGCCATGTTGAACGATCGACTCATATCTCCTGGATGTCGGCTGAGGATTGTGATGGCAAGTCCCAGAGCTGCGTCATCGCCTGCCGCAAGGTGCTTATGAGCGGCAGGACGATGGATGTCAATTGCTCCCCGCGGACGACATCGTAGAACTTGTCCGTCGTCGGTCCCGGGGCTGGACAAGTCTAGACATCAGCTCCGCGAAGAAGATGTGGGACTCATCAGGCGACTCAGGACCCTGGGATGTCACAGCGACGTCCGGAGAGGTTGAGTCGACCTCCGAGTCGGCCGAATTGGCACCGTAGTAGGGTGGGGCCGAAGATGATGACTCCACCAGGGAGAAGGAGCGGCTGCTTCCACCCTGTGGGGATCGAGGTGACGCCCGCCTCGGATCCAATGAGCGCAGTTGGTCATGGGATGGAGGAGAGAATCGTGCCCTGGGAGCAGGGCAGTACCCTACGGAGAGCGGATCACCCCAAGTATGGTAGTAGGGGCGACGCCAGATCTCCGGACGTTGCTCTACAGAGCGGCTCCTCTGGTTCCCCGGTGGGGACAGTCCAACGTCCGCTTCCATTGTGACCGCGGGCATGGGTGTCGGTGACCTCGTCCTAGGAGGGGAGTCCTGGATTTCCCCATCAGATATTGAACCCCGTAGAGTTGGAAGGGGTGCAGGCGGGAGGTCAACCACATGGCGGGGAGACCCTTGAGGGGTAACCCGCATAGCCTCCTGGAGGACTGGTTTGGGCAGAGTCGGTACTGTAAGCGCCACCAGTACCGAGGGGCCCATCGGATCCGAGTCCCGATGTCGGGGACAGTCTGGATGGTCCGAATTCCTGGGTTTCTTGGGAGGCTTGGAGACCTTCTCCTTCCTGGCCTTTTTATGGCCTGCCGACTTCTTGGATTCGGCATGCTTCCGCTTTCCATGCTTCTTTTTAGGTGAAGCAGAG
Organism: Varanus komodoensis; assembly: GCF_004798865.1. Lineage (NCBI taxonomy): Eukaryota > Metazoa > Chordata > Lepidosauria > Squamata > Varanidae > Varanus > Varanus komodoensis. The sequence goes on along the minus strand of NW_025335268.1, from coordinate 33,832,919 downwards.
GGAGCCACCGAAGCAGACGCACCTTCATCCGAAGGCTGTGAGGGTGGGGCCACAGAAGCGGAGCCAGGTTTTGGGACGGCAACAAGCGGGTCTGATTGCGTCAGAGCCCGATCCCAAAGGAGTCTCCGGAGGTGGTTTTCGTGGTTCTTCCTGGCCTGCTTGGAGAAGGCCAGGCAATGCGCACATTTATCCGTGCTATGCCCCTCTCCCAGGCAGAGGAGGCATAGGTCATGTGGGTCAGTTGGTGCCATTTTTGACCCGCAGTCCGCACATTTGCGGAAAGCCGCTCGCTGTGCCATCGCAGAAGAAGAGGAAGAGGAAGAAGAGAGGGATAGTGCAGAGGGTAAGTATATGTTTTTGTTTTTGTTTTCAGATAGATAGATTGAAAGTAGAAATAACAAGAGAAAAACTACGAGGAACAATGAACTGGGAGCAAGGAGAAGAAAAAACTGGGAAAGAAGGACAATCGAGAGCAAGGTAACAGCTCTAAGCGAAAGTCGAAAGCGGCACGAGGCACAGCGAACGGCGGTCGCAAAGACTGAACAAAATGGTGGATGCTCTGCTCTTTATAGGCCACAGGGGGAGGGGGAGCGGAGCTTCCCACCAAAAACCATTAGCTGTCAATCTTCCGGCCACAGGCGCTGCGCAGGCGCAGTGCCCATATGTGTGATGCACAGAGGCCACGACGAAGAACCACATACATAACCTAAGTTGTACATTACCAAGCAGTTCCTGCTTTCCAAAGAGACAAATACAGTGCAGTTTTAAATGCTGCTGCCTATTTGGCCAGGGAAACCACTGTATCAAGAAGCAAAAACAAAGTACCAGTGATGTGTGTGGTGCTCTCCTCTCATGCATATATTCAAGATTTGATTCCAGCCTGGTCCTACAAAAAGCTCCTTCTCTCAGCTGTGGCTCTTAGTGCAGAGGCATATCATGTATCTTAAGCATGTTATTTCCTGCCCTGTGGTTGTCATGCCCTGACTCTTAACTCAGCCCGTTTTAATGAGCCATCATTTCTAAGGGAACAATCCTATTGCTTCCACCTTAGATGCACTTAAGCCTCTGAATTCTGAGGCTGTTTCAGCGGTCTTAATAAAATGCCAAGGAGGGGGAAGGGAAGAGGCTCAGGTGCTCACACATAGGAACTGGCGTAGGTAAACAACCATTGGATTCCCAGCCCCCAGGTCACAAGATCTCAGAGCTCCAGCTCTGAAAAATGCTATGGCCCCAAAGACAATGTCAGGAGGCCAAAGAATTGCACCTTAAAAGAATTAAGCCAAAGGCAAATAATGTTTCTCTTCTGGGTGCAGAATGTTCTTATTGGCAGGAATGGTTACAGCATCTTGAATTGCTATTGTCAAAGAATAAACATGTCAGGAGGGAAGGCTGATGGATTAAATCCATTGTTTAATAAATCAATTACTTAAATTAATCCCAGTTTTTTAAATATCCCCACAAGGCGATTTCTCCATAATTTCCAAATTTTGAAGTAATTTATGAACACTTAAGCTAATTTATAGATCTATCACTATGTCCATGGCATTCATTAAGGGCTCAATTTTATGTAAGTTGTATGCTGAAGGCACAAAAGACAATGCAGTCAACTCCACATTAATTCTTTCCCTTTAACTTTTGAAAAGATTTGCCTCCCTGTCCTACCATTTTATTCTCTATTGTTATTATTGGAAGTGCTCTAAAAACATGCCAGAGCTGTGCATGTGCTCTTCTGATTTTATCATTAAAGCATCCCATGGCATATTTCTGTGCGAGAGGCAGTCCGGGCTGAAGATCAACTAGTGCATTTTGTGGCTGAGCTTTGTCTCCCCAACATACAAACTTCTAACTCACTCTGCCATGTTATTTCTCTAGGGAATCTGTCTGAAGAGTTTTACGTTTGGAAAAGTTGCTTACACACTCGCCCACAAAACAAGAAAAGAGATGACAAAAGGCATGGTTAGCACAGCAAGGGTATCTGCCACATAAAGCCATTATTGCAAACCTGACTAGTAAGGACATGTAATGGTGCTCAAAGCTCTTCCCTCACAGTTGGAGAGGGACAGACACCCCCAGAAGCAGAATGGAAGAGTACAATTTCTCTCTGAGCTTGATAATTGCCAATCAATTTGAGGCACTATCCCGCAACAGCAACTGCCCGAATACACAGATTAATTTTATTTATTTCATTGCTATACCACCCAAGAGCTGAAGCTCTTTCATCTAAACAAATGGTTGGAAGATTTGAAGGAGGAGGAAAGGGAGAAGAGAAAAGAGATGTTGTAATGCTTTGTGCGTGATCCATGGCAAGCCTGTTAGTAAAAGTTCCAGCAACAGAGACAATTTGTGTGTGGCTAAAGGAGAAGGTAGCATACTCATTATGCTTCCAGGGAGGCATCGCCTCTCCTTGATCTTCCACCTCCTCATAAATGCATTCATTAAAAAAAAACTGCTTAGACCAGTTTGCAAAGAAAATTTGCTTAGAAAGAGGCTGAACCCCACATAGAATTATAAGCATCATAAGAGTTGCTGAATAATAAACCAACCTTTTCTTGATAGAGTTTGTGAAGCCAATTAGAACATTCCTGCTCATCTGCCGGGACTTCTTCCAAAGGAATCCGCCTACAAAGAACAGAAGAGAAGCACTGAGTGAAGAAAGGAAAACCAAAGAAATACTTGCTTTCATTTAGTATGGAACCGGAAGAGGAGCAACCCAACAAAATGAAGTTTATGTGTGGACAAACTGGTGAACATATTCCATTGTAAAGTCATACAATAGAGTGCATACTGCAATTACCTGGCTATTAACACAATGTGCTAGACCAGTGTATCAAGAAAGAAATAGTAAGGGGAATATACTTGCCTGACATATAAATCTGCATGGTATTTTTTCCCATTTAAAACTCCCAGTAAAGTTGGATTTTCATTATTTCTAAAGTTCAGTGTAGAATCATACACAGCAGACACTACAAAGGGAGACAAAGGCACCACAATGTGATTTGCTGTCACATGTCAGTTTTTATAATATATAACTGGCCCATCTCAATGAACATTATTTATTTTATTTATTTTTATTTATTTTTCGATTTATATCCTGCCTTTTTCCTACAAAGGGCTCAAGGCAGCTTACATCATTCTCCTCCTCCACCTTATCCCCACAACAACAACCCTGTGAGGTAGGTTGGGCTGAGAGTCTGTGACTGGCCCAAAGTCACCCAGTGGGCTCCATGGCTGAGCGGGGACTAGAACCCAGACCCTCTGAGTCCCAGTCCCATGCTCTTAACCACTACACCACACTGGCTCTCTTTAAAATTTAGTTGGGGAACTTGTTTGTACACTGCCCTGATACCTTTGGATGAAGGGCAATTAAGAAAAACCTGTCATTTATCATTACCATTAGCATTGTTATTACTGCTGCACACTGGATCTCTCTAACCGATAACACCTATGATCTCCTACAGTCAAGAGATAATGGGTGAAATCATGGAAATCTGGCTAAGTTCGCCCCGTCAGAACTGTTTCTGTCAATAGGAGCAGGCAAGGTATAAATCCCCCTCACCTGCAGCTGCTTGCTCACCCGCCAAAATCTTCTAAGAAGGGTTGGGAGAACCCAAAGCTGATTTCTGGGGCACCAAGGTGAAGGGGGGGGGGGCGAGCAGGGGGAGATGGAAGAGGTCCTGATTTGTGAGAAGACAGCTTCTGTTCAGTACTGACATATTTGCTCACTACAGATGTGCAGCAAGAATTTTATTTCTGATGAGACTTTGGCAAGCAAATTCAGCTACCTGGGCAAATGGGAGGGCATTGGATGGAAAAAGAGAGCTTGCTTTTTTAAACCACCTGGCAATTTACAGTCTTATTTAGAGTCCCAAGTCTGCGCAAGGACAAAAAAAGGGCTGCAAGTTCAGAACCCCAGAAAATCTAAAATGCTGCCAGTAAAAGGAAAATGCAACAGGGGCTCTGAAGGTTGAGCTTTCACCTTCTGAAAGCAAAAGATAATCCAATAACAGTGGTATGCATGGCTGCAATGCAAGAGAAACTGACAAATTGAATTAGGGATCTGTGGAAAGTGCAGAGAACCTTATATATTAAAAAGATCCTTTGAAAGGAAAGAACTGTGGTGCTTGTTCAGCTGCCAATAACTAGGGCAAATGATGCAAAACCAATCCATAATTAAACTTGCCAGTTCATATCATCCCCCCACCATAATCCAAAGGCTTGTACCAGCTTTCAACTTGGACTTCAAGCTTAGTTGGGTTTTTAAAAATAAACATTTCATTAAGGATGGATATTGGTGACATTTTCTCACTGGGAAAAGACAAACTCTTAAATATCATGAGTCATTTACCTTTCTCTTCACTTGGTTCAACTGAATATAAGCCCCAACATGCAAATAAAAAATACATTTGAACATGAAAAGAGTTTGTGATGTGGGGGAGGTAGAGAGGCAAATGTCTGCATCTTTTCCCGACTTATCTTATAAATCAAAAAGTCAGCATATTTGTTTAAACTACTGTCATTCAGAGCACTTGCAACAATATGCATGATAGGAAGCATTGCGAAGAAAAAAGAACTCCCAACTTAAACAAGGCAGAATTATTCCCCCCCAAAATATGGTACTTTTCTAAATGACTTCAAAAACAGCATAGGTAGCAAGAAGTGGGCCGATACTCTACATATGATGGCTGATGGAAGCCTACTGTTTTGTTGAAAAATGACCAGTATCAGTATCGAAGGTCTCCAACAACTTTGGGAATGGACAAAAAGTCACAGCTGGCAGCTGTCTAACTGATACTGCTTACCAGCCAAAGAAGCCCATTTTGTGCTTGCTCTCACTCACGCCCATTCACAGTGTGCCTAGTTTTTAAGGGTGCATCTCACATTCTGTGACTTACGTTAAATTATCTAGTGATTCAGTAAATCACTGCAGGTGACAAGAAAGCTCCTAGTGCCACTAATCAAAAGACGTGCAGTTATTCTCTATTTCTCTCTTTCATAACAAAAAAAATTGAAAAAGTGGTGGGAAAACATGGAAGGGTTACAAATGGAAGATGTTATCATCTGGATTCTCCATTAAATTTCACAAATGAGGCGGGGCACTGTAAAAGCCTCAGCTAGAAACACCCTCACAGAAATAACAACAAATAAATAAAATTAAAAATTCACTGAGGGTTATAGAGCATAAAGCCAGAACAAGAATGAGCCCTAAGGCCCTCAGCCCATTGAAAAGGGTTAAATGCACCCCCCTACAGACATATCCAAAAGAATATGTCCAAAAAGAATTGAAATCTCAATCCCCTCTCTGAGAAATACCACCTTAAGAAATTAGACACAATCACATTACCGCTTAAGCCTGTATATGAAGCTATATGCCAGCATGTTTAATAATGCTACCCCCATATACTGTGTTAAAGGATAATGCATGAAGGAATAGAAACTGTGAGTTATTCTATTACGTTGCACCTGTAAACCTCCTCATGATCAGATTTACTTTCCAAGCATTATCCCTTAATTAATTTGCCATGCTAACACAAGAACTTCTATATTACTAACCTATCACTTTACTTCACTATATACAATAACGTATGCTCCTACCTCACACAGAACACACACATGTGCCCACCATTCCCACCACTGCTTCTTTGCATATGGTAATTGAGATGGAACAGAGTACAATCCTATGCATGTTGAGAGAGACTGTCCTGCAACTCCCAGCCAGACATGCCAGCTGGGAAATTCTAGGAATTGTAAGGCTTTTGTTTGCCTGGCATGCAAAAGGTGGCACCCCATAAGCTTTTCACTGAGCAATATTGTGCCTGAACGGCCATGTGGAAAACAACAAGCAGCAAACAAGACACTAGCCTTGCGCGAGGATCTTTCGATATTTATTTTTAAATCTTTTTGCTACACTGCTTTACAGCTGAAGGTTTCCAAAAGACCTTCATGCATATCATTAATTAAAAGTAATAATAAACCGTAATTGAAATTTCAGGAGTATTAGTGCAAGGTGAATCATTTCTTTTTTAGTGACTCTATTATGCTTATATTCTAGCTGATAAAATAATTCCAGATAACACGATAAAACAAAGGGTCATACAATATCCCCCATCCCGACACACACACAAATCACAACAGTCAAAGCATAACAACCAAACTAAACACAGTAAAAGCCAATCATCAAAGCCAAATAAAATTAAATTCTAAAAGCAGCAGCACTAATACAAGATGCCCAGTTAAAACATTTAGGCAAATAAAGCATATTTTTCCCTGGTGCCTGAAATTCCCAGGACTGGGCATCAGGCTTGTGGAACTAAGGAAAGGCATATCATGGCTAGGGTACCATTTCAACAAAAGGCCTAACCTTCAGACCCCACAAGCCTAAATCTGGAGAGAGCCAGGATTTCAAGCACAGGAAGGTTCACGTATGTTTAAGGTAGATGGAACAGAAATTAATGGCACAATCCCCCAACAAAGATAAGGAGATACACCTACCTGTTAAAAGAAAGGCAAAGACAAGCTATGAGCTGGTGATCATGTGTACCCCCCTGGGCTTCCCTACACCCCTTTTGTACAAAGACATCCTCCTATTTTCTGATTTGCTCAAGTCATTAATTTGCTGTGACAACCAGACAAGGTTACAGCAATTTGCAAAACATGGCCTGATAACCCACTTCGTAACATGGTTTCAAAGCATGATCTGGGGACCATTTTAATCAGAGTCTACCCAATACAGATATTATAGCAAACTATGGTTTGAGCAAGCCACAGAAGAGAGAAGAGACTATGCATCCAAAAAGAAAGTCTGTAAGCCAATACAGTGCTCATGATTTCCAAACCATAGCATGGCCATGATTTGTCAACCAAGTCAGGTGTAACAACAGCATTATTTTGGGAGCTTCGTTCATCTGTTGAAAAACTGCCTCACTAAGCAACTGCTGTGAGCCAGTGGCAATGGCCATTTCAGTTTCTGGACTTCCACTTCATTGTGGTTCACAGCTATCTATGAATACAAATTGAAAAAGTCTTAGAATTTGCTCTGTGTGTCATTTCTTACCTACATTTCTCAAACACTGGACAGTGACAGCGAATCCCTTTGTCCGTGGCAGGAGATGATGCTTGAGCTTGGGGAGGCCTTTGGCTTCTGCCACCTGCATGCTGATTTTATGTTTTTGCTCCGTGAACCTTGTTCCTTCACAATGAATAAGAAACTGAAATGGGAAAAAAGGGAAAAAAAGAAAAAGCAGCTTGAAGGAAGATAACAGGGTGAAAAAGTATTCCAACTGCAACAAATGCTTCAGGTTTGATTGTTTGCTGGTGAATGGTTTGCATGTAATAAAGCAAATGATTATTAATGCATCACTGCTGATATTTCACAGAAGAACACTTGTCTCCCAAGGTTTAAGTATTAAAGCACAGAAAGCCCAACAGCTAACACAATAGTAAGGTGGTCAGGCTACAAAATACATTTCATGGCAATACTGCAGACGTACCGTATTTTTCCGTGTATACGACGATACTTTTTCTTAAAAATATTTACCTAAAAATGGAGGGGCGTCTTATACATGGAGGGCCGAGAGGAGAAACACAGTTGCGAAACTGCCGATACCTTATCTCTGCAAACTAGCCTCATGGGGGAAATTTCCGATTGCAGAGACAGGCTAACAGGTTTCCTCCAATCATGAGCCTTCTGTAACTGACGTCAGCTGATGCTGCAGAGAGCGTGTAGCCCAGGGGTGCTCAAACTTTTTCAACAGGGGGACAGTTGAAAGGTAGAGGGCGCAGGCGTGCTCGGGGGAGGGAGAAGGGTGTGATCGCGGGCGTGCTCAGGGGGAGACTGGCACGATCACGGGCATGCGTGCGGCAAGGCAGCAGCTTGCTTGCTCAGAGATCAGTAAGAAAAGTGGCGGGGGGGCATCCTATACATCGAGGCGTCTGGTAGATGGAAAAATATGGTATCTATCACTCACATAGCCTTATGCAACAAGGACGATCATAGATATGTATCTGGACCATGCTAGCACCACACAACCCAGTTTCCAACAGATTGCCCAACTTGGCATCTTTCTTTGATGTTCTGAAAACAGTTCCTTGACACAGGTAAGACTATTTTAAAAGCACAAAGGTAGCAGCTGCGATTGCCTCTATCTTGGAAAGTTTATTCATCATTGGAACAGCTTAAAACTATTTATTAAAGAGACCTTTCTCAGGAAAGTTAATCAATACTAAACCTGAACACTTCCATCCAGCATGGCTGTGGTCTTCAAACTGCATTCTGAGAACGCCCAGAACTCCTAACCAATTCTAAGGATCTTGTGGGAGCTACATACTGAAGGTAAATCATGGCAAGTTCCTTTTCCTCTTATATGGCTGCTGGGGATGTAGAAAGACCTATTCCAAGCCACTAAAATTAGTCAACATTCCCAGAAAAGGGGAGGTTAGCAATAGGCTTGGATGCAATCCCATACACATTTACTTGAAAGTAAGCCCCACTGATTTTCAAGGAAGTTACTTCTGACTAGGTAAGTAAAGGACTGAACTGTAAAATCTCACATCGAGTTGATACGGTTCTATAAAAAGAACTGGAACAACATTGGGCAAAAGTGTCTAAGGAGCAATGGGTGTAAAGAAAAAGGTGGAGGCAGAGATAAGTATATGCAACAATATTTTATTTCCTGGCATACATGTAAATGTTGGGGGGTTTTTAATGTCCTTGATTTTCAAATATTCTGAGCCAATTCACTCCACCTCATTTTCAGAAGATGAATAAATAATCACCTCACGTAGCACTCCACTTTGCACTTTAATGGAAAATGAATACGAACTCACTATCCTACTTTTCCTTATTGATTCTTGACATTGACATTTATAGAGTATGCCATATTCCACACAGAGTGTTCTCCGTTTAAGATTTCTGTGCCAACTGCAAATGTAATAATGATTACAGCAACGCTTGACTGCCAATGTTTACCCAGAAGTTTTCAGGATAGTCTCGGAGATTAAGGAGACCTTGCACGACAGTTTTCCGATCCTCCTCCCATTTGCGTTTGCAGAAAACCATCTCGAGGAAATACCACATCCAACCAATGATGGGCATATAAGCAAGTTCCTTCTTGGCAAGTACTTTGGAGCTCTACAAAACAGAAGAAGATGCAGAAAAGTATTGCCGAGTTTAAAAATTACAACAAATATTGCTATGGGTATAGTAAAGGAGGGATAGTTAGAGAAAGGTGCCTATACAGTCATGCTTCTAATGAGACAGAACGCATTCAGAAGAAATAACTCTGCAGTAGGAATTTAATGATCATGAGAAGGAATTTGATTTCGCTTTGGCTGTAAGGATTTTCATACAGCACACTAAGGAGTTAGTCCCATAAGTTAAGCCTGTATCTCAAACACAATGCAATTCTGACAGGGGTTAAACTACAACTTCCATACAATCCCTCTGGAAAACTGAATGACAGCTCACATTGCCTATTTCCTGAACAAGGCAATGTTTGTTTTTAGTTCATAGTGAGATGACAAAGGGATTGTTTGAGTTCAATGCACAATGAATTTGCTGGTACTTGACAAGTCTTTCTTAACAACAACAAAAAAAAGTGTGTATCAGCAACTTCCTGTTTTTTTAATCCTCCTTGTCTCAATTGTATAGGCAAATTGACAGATAATGTAGTATCTTATTTTGGGTTGCAGAGGTGAACTGTGAGAGCATTCTGACTTTTTCATGGATAATTAATTGTGCCCATGAGAACAAATAAAGCTGTACAAATATTTTGAGTCATATGACCTTGTCTTCAGGTAAGAAAATCAGAGCAAGCTAAAGGAAGGTTAAAAAAAACTAATCGACCAATTTGTGTTCCCACAGCACAAAGTTTCAAGTCTTTCTGAAAAGGAGGCTGTTTGCGCATATATACTCATAAGTTTAGATATATTATATGCACACTTTATATAATCAGATTGAACATTTAATAGAATTAGTCCAACTTAGTGCATATGACTGCAGCATTAATCAAACCAATACTTTATAATTGTTATTACTTAATAAAAATGTGGTACATCATCTCAAGCCAATTTTTCATTCCCAGAAGAAGAGAACCATTAACAGTTAAGCTAGACTCAGTTACTACTCCATGTGCCAGGACAGTATGTCCTTGATAGTCAATGCTCTTTTCATTGCACTTGGAATCACAGACATTCAATGACTGAAAACTTCAAAATTTATGAACTCTTCATTTCACATTTATATATTTCCCAGAAGTCTTAAGTCCGATGAAATTATTTTTGTAGCTCTGCAGTATTGGCTCACAAGAGAGTCAGTGTGATGTAGTGGTTTGAATGCTGGGCTGGGCCTCTGGAGTTCTAAGTTCTAGTTCCTACTTAGCTATCAAGCTCACTGTGTGACTTTGGGACAGTCATTCATTCTCACCTATCTCACAGGGTTTTTGTGAAGATAAGAAGGGAATTAGGCAAGCCACCTTGGGTTCCCTGCAAGAGAAAACCCCCAGGGATATAAATATAGTAAAGAAACTAATAAATATCTTTATAATTCCAAGGAGGTAGAGGAACTCAAACTTGCTTTTACAAGCAAGACAAACTTTCTGTAGTCCACAAATAATTTTTCTCATTAGAAGTTCTTGTCAAGGTATTGCTCCTAAATTTCAGAAATTAAAGGTGCAATGCAATGCAATGCATGCTTAGAAAGAACACATTCCTACAGCTCCCAGCGTCCCTTCTGACAACTACGCTGACTGGGGCATGCTTGAAATTGTAGGACATTTTTCCATCAAAACATGGATAAGACTGTGCTGAAAAAATATATTAAGAAAAACCACAAATAAGAAGTTACATATTTGCATTATAACCATCCATATTCTGAAGGTTGGACTGAGTAAAGAATAAATAATGCATTAAAAACCTGAATGCGTTTATTTCTAGTTTGAGGCAACTATAGGACTAATAAATTTATTATTACTATCCCACGGATTAAAGTCTGCTTCATTAGATTTTGTCCTCTATTGTCCAAGACTATATGCATCCAACTGGAGTACATATTAGACCAGAAAAGCTCATGCCATAATAAATTTATTAGACTTGGCCAGAAGATACACTGCTGTTTTCCATTCATACCCAATTTACCTAAAGTTACATAGGAATCTGTAGCACAAAAACTAGGCACTATTGACATTTCCCAGGGCTGGCCCCACCATTAGGTAGACTGAGGCAGTCTAGGGGATGAGGAAGGGCTGCAAGATGTTGGAGAAAAGAGCTGTATGTATCATACAACGTGCCAGTGTCCTCCTAAGCTAGCCTGCTGCCCTCAGGTGTGCTCGAGGACACTGTTCCATCACCCACATGAATTGAGAGTCAGCTGCAGACCAGCTGGCTTCCGTACAGGAAAATGGGCTGGTGGCTTCTAGTCCTTCTTAGGCAGCCAGATATCTTGGGCATGTCTTGCCTTCTACTCCTTAGGTTCCTTTCAGGTTATCCTTGTGTTTATTTACTACAAACAAGCAAAACAAGCTTCAGGTAATTCCCACTGATGCAAGAGAAGAGCTAAGTGTGGGCTTAACCATCTCCAAATAAAATGAATAAGATTTTTGATACAATTTAGTTGGAGTGTGTCCATACTACTTTCATTATGATAGGACAACTTTGTATAAAATGTAGTTACTCATCTACATTCGCTGCTAAAACCTGAAGGAAACAGCAATATGTTCTTCTTGCAGGTGTTGAGAGCAGGCTTAAAGTGGGTTGGATTTATACAACATAATCCACAAATTGCAGCTTTCATCCTACTGCTTTTAAATTCCCTCTTTCATTCAGTAACAAAACACAGTGGCCTTAATTGTAACACTAGCATTCAGCATCAAGCTGTTCTTTGTTATATTTCTCCTTTCATTCTGGCTTGTCAGCTTATACTTTGTTAATAAGATGCCTTATTGAATTGTCAAGTGGAAACTGGAACTACAAATTGCGAGAGAAATGTTGTTTCAGCTCCAAGTGAAAAATACATGCTGCTTGTACTAAATCAATATGACTGTTTTATTTATATATCAATTGTTCAGCCTTTCTAACAGGACATTGCATTGTACCAGCAATGATGGGCTAATTCAATTTTTGGAATCACACAGAAGTTAGATACAGGGACTCAGAGTCCAATTTTGTAATATTGAAAAGCAGTCAACATGATGCAAATACCACCATATGTGACAGAATTTTTTTAAAAATGGAAGCAGATACATGCTGAGATGCAGAAAATCCTTAAAATTGACTTTCCAATGAATGCCAATAACATTTTACTGAGTACTGTCCCACAGACTATCCCAAAGATTATGAGAGACTTAAGCAAATATATGATAACAGTGGCAAGAGTGAGAATGGCTTCAAAGTGGAAAGCTGAAGACTGCCTGTCAAAGATTGGAAAAACAAACTACACTGGTACCTTGGCTCACGAACTTTATCCGTTCCCTGACTCTGGTCGCAACCCAAATTGGTCATGAGGTAAGTCAAATTTCCCCATAAGGTTCAATGTAAATAAGGTTAATCCGTTCTGTAACTATTTTTTTTAATCACAAAAATTTGAAGCAAAGTGACAAAGAACAACAAAGATTGCAGCCATCTCCCCACCCCCAAGCATGATCACAGCCATCTCCCCGCCAGCACAACCACTATCGAGCCCGTGTTCCCTGCATGAGCGTGACCTCAATCATGGCCATAGACGGGCATGATCGTGGTCACGCTCGAGCAGGGAAGACGGGCGCAATCGCAGCCATCTCCCCCACCCCCCAAGCACGACCGCGGCCATCCCCCCCCCGAGCACGACCGCGGCCATCCCCCCCCCGAGCACGACCGCGATTGCACCTGTGTTCCCTGACCGGGCACAATCATAGCCATCTCCCCCAGCCCCCAAGCATGACCACGATTGCACCCATGCAGGGAAGATGGACACGATCATCATCTGATGTGGAGTTCACAACCTGAGGCAAATTTTTTCTGAAATTTCTTTTCACGACCCGAACTTTGGTCGTGAACATGAGCAGAGGTACCACTGTAGCTGAATATGCAACAATGGCTAAGCTAATTAGTTATGCCAACAGAAGACCAATTAAAGAATTTAGATGGAAGGCTTACTATGAACAATTTAAATAATGATTAAGGAAAATATAATTCTTATAAATGTTTGTGATGAGTATTCATTACCAAAGAAATGTTATGATCTATAACTAACTGTATAGGCTGGATAAATGTATGACTGAGAACTGAATGGGCTGGATGGGAAAGTGGCTGATATAAACTTTTGTTTATTGTATATGTGTTTAAATGAAGAGTTGCTTGCTAAATCTTTGGAACAATCCTTGCCTTCTTTTTTCCTACATACTTTTTTCCCTTTCTATTGTATTTTCTCAAAACAAATAAAACGATTTGGAAAAAACCTAAGCTACACAAATTATAAGTGCCAATCAAAGACCTCATTCTAGACTACTAAAAGATACATTGCTACCTGTCATTACTGGCCCTGTTGTCACTTGGATTACTAAAGCATGAGAGAATAGCATGCCTTTCCTCCCTCTTTGCAAAAAGGTAAGATAAAACTTGACATTAAAGTATACAATGTATGAGGCTCAGAAAACGCACACACATTCAATAGTTAGAAGCAACCATTAACCAGGAAGACACAGAAATGAAAAGACTTTGCAACACCACTTCAAATTAATTTTGCTCGTGAGAATTTTGGCATGTGCCCTTGCAAACCAAGTATCCTGGCTTCAGATTCTCACTGCACTCTGAATGTGTCTATACTTCCCAAGGAATAAGAGCAAGTTCTAATGCTACTTGTCATAAAACAGAGAAAGAATGATGCTAGCTATGGATCCATTTTGTATGCACCTGTTTATCGTCATTCCCGGAGCTCATGGTTGCATAGATATTTTCAACAGGACTGAACAGTGATAATGAGCTACCATCCACTTCCAATTGTAGTCAAATATGACTTTGTTCCCAAGACTCAGTCTCACCAGACTTCATTCAAAGTGAACATCAGGAGGTTAAGATAATCTCTGGTGCTATCACTCTTTCAACCCTTCCACACCATATGGCCTTTGCAATGCAAAATCCTTAGGAAGGTCCTTTCACCTACCAGGTTTCTTATGATACAGTGGATCAATAGCATCAATTGCTCTTCTGTCGAATTAGGCCAGGAAAACATGGGAATTATCCCAAAGGTTAGAAAACAGTTCTGAATTTGTGTCAACATCTAGTTTGAAATTAAGAGGACAGACTGACCTGGTTTGCACAACACAGTATGTTGTCATTGTCAGATGTTTCATAATGCCTGAACTTGGAGCAGTTTCTTTGTACAGCTGGTTGACCATGTGCAAGGAACCCTGAAAACCCATAGCTTGTTCTTGGGTTGTTCAAGGTGGTTTGTTTCAGGGTGGCTTGTTGTGACATCTGAACTCAGCAGGACAACTTCATTGTACATTGTCAGGAACAACTAGACAGCTGCCTAGCAGGAGCAGCAAAAACTCCTGCCACTCCCCATAAGCTTGCTGGCTTTTGCCTTTTCTTGACAGCTCACTCTGTAACAACTGTCAAGATGAACCAGAGGAGAGAAAAAATGCATTGGAGACTCTTCTGGGCAATGAGGAGGGTTAGTACCTCCGGTCCCTTGGCATACTGTCCCAGTTGAGGTTTTAAATACCTAGAGTTGAACAACTGAGACTAAACAAACATAATAAAAAGTAATGCTTGCATTCCCCCCCCACCAAAAGGGGGGGTCTGGGCACCACCACAGGCAGCCCTCCCCACAATGTACCAGTCATAGCTGTCAAGAGGGATATCACAAAGCTAGTTTAACAGCAGGCCTTTAAAACCTCTGAAAAGTGGGGAGGGGGAATTTTAAAAAGCACAGCAGCGTGCCCCAAATGGCCTGCCACTGCTGCTAGGGCAGCTGGAACCAGGGGTCACCTCTGAGTCCCACAGAAAGAGCAGCAAAGGGTTGTTTATTTGCCATTCTCGAAATGAAGACTCACTGCAGCTTAGCCCTCGGCAGTGTATATTTAAGTTTAAGTCCCAAGGTGGCTTTTGCAATCAAGCATTCAATTTCATACACAACTCGGAGGACTCACAAGTAAAGTTTTATGATCATTCCAAAATGTGCAGCACTAAAATTGCTTAATATTGTGAGATACAGAATAATACAGAAGGAAATAGTTAATTCTGAGTTTGTTCCCAAATTCAGAGAGGATTGCAATTCTCTCATCTTATGCATCTTGTGTTGTAAGCCGCCCCGAGGTTTAGGCAAGGGGCGGCATAGAAATGTTATAATAATAATAATAATAATAATAATAATAATAATAATAATAATACATGAAAGCTGATCTACAATTTCAGAAAAAACTATGGCATACACTACCCACTTCAGAGAAGAAACTTCAAGTGTGAATGGTCCCTTGTGAGAAAACAATAAATAAATTGCACTTGCAGAACTAAGCAGACTTAAAGGATGCTACTTAGGGTGGCCCCTCCAAAATAGAATAATTCCATCACTAAATAAAAACATGAAGAAGGATGCCAATTTACACAGTATTTTATTGGTAAATATATATGATTAAATATAAATGTAGAACTAATGACTTATAAAATAGAAATAAAATTAATCTAATCTACAGTGGAGAAGAGTACTGGGGACCCCTCTACACTACAACCCTGTTTATCAGAGAACACTGACGTTGTTTTTATGCCAAATGCATTTGCCACTATAGAGGCACATGCTAATAAACAAAACAGTGTCATTTCCCCTGTATTGAAAACATTATTCTGTGCCACACACAAATGCAGTCATGAAGTAGGAGGAATGGAATAAGTAAAGTATGCAGGGAAATGGCTCTGTAAGTTTCATTTATGTGTGTTCTTCTAAATCCATAAAGTTGTGCACAGATTCACCGGTGTGAAGGAGCAGAGTTAGAAAAAAGTAATTCACAGCTCCTTCCACAATGTCAAAGCATTGCCCCACCACCCCTCCCTGAACATGTTGACTTCTGTTGGAGCAAGTAGCACTGGAGGCAATGTGATTTGCTTCTAAGGAGATATGTATATTGGGACATTTTCATCTAGTTGCCCCACACCTGGCACTTGAAGCAAAAAGAGAGGCTTGAATTATTCACAAATCCATACCTCCACATTAGCAAACACTTTTTAAAAAGCCCAGTAAGACATCACCTTACCACAGGGCCACTCCCCGCCAGCCCAGCACCCCAGTGAAGCCGTTCCCCCTTCCACCAGCACAGTACTGCAAGTTTAGCACACACTAAAATATATACCACAGAAAAAACACAACATATAAAGAGTATGGATTATCAGTGGTCTGAAGAAAGTCGGAAAATAATGGCAGAAATAGCATGGAGAAGTCAATTTAGCAAATGCATCATGTGACATGCCAGGGACCAAGGTTTCTATTCCAGTAAAAATCCTTAGTATGGATCCCCCGCAAGTGACCCAAGCAGCTGCTCAATCTGCTGCGCAGGTCCAGCTCTTGAGTTCCCACTTCTATGGTTCTTTCAACCAGGCTTCAGTAGGACATTAATTTTGAGGTCACTTTCACATACAGGAGTGTCTCTTCTGTCAGTTCTATGAAACTAAGACTGTAGACACCTGGCCTCCTTAGTCTGAGTTGACGCTTCTCTTTAGCATGCTGCTTTTCTCGTACATGCACAAGAACCCTAACCCCCCTCCCCCACCTGCAGTTTGAGTTAGGTCAGTTCTAACAATCAAGTCATTGCTAAGATTGCTTGCAATATATAGCAGCCTTCAGCTGTGTTTGACTGCAGTTCCCATTATCCTCAGAAGCATCATTCATACGCTATAAGAATGCTGTAGGTTTTGAAAATATAGCTATCTTCACACATTTCCTCTAGTACTGAACTAAAGCAGTAGATTTTAAGGTGCAAAGATTCACACATTTGTTGACTGGTAAGGTAGCACAGACAACACACATCAATGCTGAAAATATATATAAATGACTAGAAGGATTACAAGGCAATTTCAAATGCTAAACCAATCAAGTTCCCTTGGCAAGTCTGATAAGCAGAGAATGTAAGCAGAGAATCCTATCCATTCCGCAAACTGGTCAAGTCAATGGCTAGTTCATACAAACATGTTACATCACTGGGTTATTTAAGATGACAGCCCTTTGCTCTTAATAAAAAGTATTGTGTCTGAGTTCATACTGGGTAATAAAAGTTCTATATGCAGCAATTAATCTGGCTCAAGAATAGAAGTCATTACGTAATGCTACTGTCAATGAGTGATTAATAACACATAAATGGATTGGCCCAGAAATCTGAGATTTAAGCTAATTTAGTACTACTAAAGTTGAAGGGCATGAAGCTTGATTGCAAGAATTGTTGCAGCATTTGGAAAACATACACCAACTGCATCAGTACAACATTAGAAAACTGTGACCTCATACCAGTTTTGTAGGCATCTCACCTAGTTTACAACAGAAGAGCTTGTACAGCTAATTTGTTCAGACTTTAAACTCTTTAAATATATGTAATACAGCTTAACAAGCATGGCTTTGTGGACTGCAGTCTAGCAACATATTACTGAAACTACTTCCTATTAAATATGTGTGCATAGCATTTGTTACTTTCAGATTTTTAATACAATTTCTTCCAACCAATAAGCAAGCAAAGCAATCCCACAGTCTCTACATGGCATCTGGAAGGCCATCAGATCCAAGATCAGAAAAGATATGTTTAGCAAACCAAAACAAACTGTGTTTTTAAAAAATGAGTGTATAATAAGACGTATTGAAACTAAAATGATAGCTTGGTCTATGCCACATGCCTTTCTAAGATCCAAACCTGTACAGCATTGTTAGGACATGCTTCATGATTCCGAAATGAAGCACTACATATTAACCTGTCTCCTAGATGGTCCCACTTAATACTCAAGCGTTCTGATATACCACAATTAAAACCCACCACTGCTTGCTCTGCACTTCAATTAATAGCACAGTTCTCAAAATAACCAGAATGAATTTTGCAGATTTTAGAAAGATGCAGGGGTTCAAATTCTGTGGTATAAGTTTTCAACACTGGAAAACTGATCATACATCACATAAAAGACAAAAAGACATTAGATTTATACCAGTTATGCCATGTTTACATGTTTACTCTAGATAAGCACAGGGGGTCTGACTGTATTGGGACACTAGCGTGGGCATGGGGGCCTTAATTCTTTTCCTGTGTTATGGGCCCAATCCAGTCCTGTCATCACTGCCTCGATGTCCTGAATCAATTCAAGACAAATCAATTCAAGTCAGGACACTGACGCAGCCACAATGGCACAACTAAAGACACTCACAAAAGAGGACCTCCAGAACTGCTTCCAAAAGTGACAAGAATGATGGGGCAATTGTGTTCGAAGTGAGGGGGAGTATTTTGAGAGGAATTTGGCAATGCGTCTTTTACTGTAATTTTTTTTTTCCAACTTGGGCACACAACCAATGATGTTTTTGCTATGACCACATTTTTTTTCACTGCTCTTGCAGTTCGAACTTAGAAGCATGGTGCGAACTGCAGAGTGATTTTATCTCAACTTTTAATGTTCAAATATTGGATAGTTCGAAGTTAGAGTAGTTTGAACTATGAGGCACCACTGCATGATGCTACAAAGCCAAATCAGAGTAAAAGCAATCTCTGACCAATGTTTTCTACTCTTTTCTTGTTCTTAAAAGTCCACTTCTCCAGTCAGCATAGATGTAATGCCTACCAAAGTAGCTAATGATATTACTGTTTACATTTCTACAATTCAATACTCAGGCCAAATACAGAGCAAAGAGAAAAAACATTCAAACATTTGATAAAATAGGTGCCTAGAATGTATTTGTTCCTAATTAAAAGATGACAAAATGACACGTAGTCAGGATTGCCTTCCTTCAAGTGCTAACTCCAAGGAAAGTGTAGAGCAGGGGTCTCAAACCCGCGGGCCAATTGCTGGGACAGGCGGGGCACGGGGGAGGGGCCCCGCGGCCTTCAAAGCACCAGTGGCGCCCAGGCCGGCCATGGGATGAGTGGCCACCACCACCGCGGTGGTGGAATACTTGATGCGGCTCAGCCTCACCCAGACTCTACTTCCAGCGGCCCCCAGGTAAGTTGAGTTTGAGACAACTGATGTAGAGAGTGACAACAAAGGTGAGGCTTTTCTTGGCGGTGGCCTCCCATGTATGGTATAACCTCCCTGTTATGGCATGGCTGGCACCAATCCTGTCATCTCCTCAGTGCCTGGTCAAGACAGCCCTCTTTTCTAGGCTTTTAAAGAATGACCTGGCCACCTGGGGGCTTGAAGGGGATCACCAGGTGTCCTGCAGAATGATTTTTTTTCTTATACCTTGTTGTTGCCTGTTTCTATTATCTGTTTTTAGCTGTTTTAAACTTTTTGGTTTTTTTCTGATTGTATAATGTTTGGTTGCATTTTTATCATCTGTTTTTATGAACTGTGTAAACCACCCAGGGAGCTTCAGCTGTGGGGTGGTATAGAAATAAAATGAAATGACAAAACAAACAAATAAATACTCAAATGATGCCTGGGCTTTGTGAGGCAGGCACTACAGTTCAACTAGTTCCTGGAGAATACTGCTTTTCAGAGCAATCATTTCAGCTGTGATGCATCAAGTTCTATCCCAAAACTTTAAACAGATGGAAACAACATGAAATACAGTTCAAAGATAGCAGCTGGCAAATTCTGAAAACTTACTCCTCACTGACACTTTAGATTTGGCAATCTACCAGCAAGCATCTGAAGAGGCTAATTTATTTATGGATTACATAATCCATACACCAAAACGTTAAAAATTTCCCTAGAAAATGAACTGAAAAAAATGATGTGTTGATGTTTGGAATATTTTATTTTAATCAACAAGGCAGCCTGGACATTTCGCTTTCATACACGGCCTTACAGCATGGATGGGCAATTTGTGGCCCTTCATGTTCAGGCCTGGCCAGCATAGCCAACCGTCTGTGGAGGCAGAGGCCAAAATGGTTATATGGCCCCATGTTGCCATCCAAGCTTTACTGTATATAAAGGTCCAATCCACATATGCAGTGCCCCTCTACCTTGTTTTTACAGCTATTCAATAGCAAAAGAAAAGAGCTGGTTTCTTCTGGAAGAAAGTGTCATGTGTAATATGTATGAGGTCCTGTTCTATTCTAGGAATATCTGTCTTAACTTGCTGGTATCTGGACTGTTAACCTGGAGAAAGCACTTGAATAGCTCATGTTAAACTTGTAACTCACACAAATTCTAACATCACTATTATTGAGACCACCAGCTACAGTACCTGAGCAGCTGTAGGCCTGCTCCAAATACTGATACCACCCTAGAACTAGCAGCAGTTTAGGACTGCATTCAGCTACCACCATTTTATGCTGCATTAACAGTGTTATAAAGGCTTCACATAGGGTGGTGAGCTCATAAAGTCTGTGAATTTGGCGTTTACTTGGTGAACTTACCATTTGACCCAGGTAAGCAGCAAGGCAAATTATATGGATATGGATATATTTATTTATTAGATTTAATTTCCGCCGACTTGGCCCAAGGGCCCTGTAAGCAAACAGTCTCAGGTATAGTTCCAAGAAGCCAAAAACCAATGGATTGTTTTGGGTTTTTTAAAAAATAAACAGTATTAGCATCCCTCAGCAATAGCTTTTGCTTTTCTTTTTATTTTATTAAGGTACTCATATCAGCCTTCCAGCAAAATGCTTGAGAAGAGTACCAACATCGTAACTGAAATTAAATAGACACTTACCACTGAAAATAGAGGCAACATTTTAACAAAAACCAGTCACAACAACCATCCCTGTTGCAGTTCCTTAGGCAACTCTAAATTAGCCCTTTCCTGAAAACCTCTAACTTGGCTGTATGCCAGAAAGCCAGCACGTTTTCTTTGAAGAAGGCACTTTATAACCCTGGACTAGAAGTCACTTATACCTCCCTGCCAAAATTCAGGTTACAGGATGGTCTTGGTTCTTGTATGTAGGAGAGGTTATAAGGTACAAAATAACCCTGGAGATAACCCTCTGAACTGAGTCCAGCATTATGTTGGCAAGCAGTGCAACATATAATTCGAGTGATATGCTTTAAAAAAACATCACATGCTTACCCCATTTCAACATTCTGGCAACTATGAGGCCAGTCACCATTGCCACATATACCAGGGTTGCACAACTACTGGCTACCAAGCTAAACACAGCCCATCAGCTATGTATGACAGCTCATAAATAACTGGGTAAGTACCCTGCTTGTGCAACTTGCTTGGGACTGCTAAAATAGGGTGTTGCAAAGCATCTAACAGGCCACAATAAGGAAATATTGAATACGTTTGATAGATTATGAATTGTGCATGCACTGTGATAATGCATCTCTTCCAAACAATGCTCATGTCTCCAATCAAAACAAAACTATATAGGAAGATTATATAAAAAAGAGACTCAGATCAAGAGAAGACTGCAGTAAGAACTACCCAAACTCTGAGTAAAAGCAGATTTGCTATAGAGAGAGGTATGATGAAAGGTAATTGGTTGAAATACTAGTCAAAACTCACCCCTAAAACCCCAAATCTTTCACAAAAGTTCCAACCACAGAGAAAGTCGATTTCAAAGTTGTGATTAAGGATTACGATGGCATTCTCTTTCCCGTACTTGTGGTAATTCTGTGGGTCCGTGTAGAGGGTGCAAGTAGTGCCTGACCACCATTCCAGCAACATCACCAACTCTGGAACAAATAACAACAAATCAATGAATATACACAATATAGGTGTGTCTACATAAGAAGTTGTTTAGCTAGAACATTAATTTTTGCCTCCTCAGACCATGGCAAAAACGGATGAAGCTTCTTCTAAATGAAATCCTGTACCACCAACAATTCAAATAGAGTTGCACAAAAAGCAGAGCCCTGCTGTGGGAAGGATAGATGAGAAGAAGCAACTTGGTTGAAGCAACTTTTAAGCATTGACTGAAGGAGTTGATGTCTGGTTTTCATTTTTCTATGGGTCATTTGTCTTTTCGCTGCCATTTAAAGTTCCTATACATTCTGTATTTTTTCTCTCACAGCAACTCAGGGAGCAGGTATCATACATACAGACAGGGCAGCTTAAAAACTACTTCTAGGATTACCATCTTAATGCAGCCATTGGATACATGAAGAGAGCTTATTCAGTAAGGGAATTTTGAAGCACATCCCCAGTGATCCTAAACAAACTCTGTAGACTTCAGGATTCTTATGAACCAAAACCTATTATTTGTAAACTCTCCATAGACAGGTTGCAGGGGTTTTACCCAATTCTTTGGGAAAATACTTGCTATTTTCCTAGAACAAAGTATTTTCCCCAAAAGAATTATTAAAGTGTAATGGAGCTAAACAGATATGATACAATATGATATGCACCTCAGAACAAAAAGTTTTGTCATAAAGATGCAATTTTGGGACAGAATGTAATTTAACGTGCAGGATGGGAAAGGCTTATTCAACCTTTCTCTTATTTGCTGCCTGTGCCCCCAGCTCACACAAAGCCTACAGCTGGCTAGTTTGGAATTACTGCAACACAATTAACTGTGAGGCCAGGAAGCAGCAGCACAGGAAACTAAATAAGCAAGTTTATTTTTTGAATCTCAACTCTCTTTCAAAATTTGGCAGGAGGAAGAAACACCACCAAATCCTCCTCTTACTTTACATGTTACATCACCTCCATCCCTTTTAATTCTGTGATGGTTTTACCCATGCATCCTGCTTATTGGTCCAATTTTCTCTTGACAACAGAAAAACTATTTTCTTCTAGACCACAGAATAATATTACCATAATGTTTTGCAGCAGGCTTATAGGAGGTATATCTTCTCAGGTTTACTCAGATCCTGCCCTTCACTTCAATAGAAACACTGTGAACTTAACATAGGTAATATTAATTACACCCTCTGTTCAATGAGATTCACTGTCTAGAAAGTCACTTTATCAGACTTAGCATTAGCATCCAGCAATAGTAAGACAAATGCTAGCTCTGAAAGGCTGCAACCTCTGCTTGTTGCTTTATCATTTCCTTTCCTGCTTCACTATACAACACAAAGCCCAGAAGCATTTGGGACTGGCAGCTGCCACTATTTAATCCACTGCCAGTCCCCAAATCCACTGCCGCCCTCTGCTCTGCCCCAAGAAAGCCTACCCAGAGAAGGTGCAAGGAGTTGTTTCTCCAGGGCTCTCAAACTAGGCTCCAGCATGGGATTTAGCAAAACCTAAGCTCTGTTGTGTTAACTGAAAAGTTCTCACCTGGTACGGAAGCCCTGATTCATTTGTCAGAAAAATCTTGCTGAGTAAATTCATTATATGATTTTTAAGAAGCACCTTCTCATTTCATAATAATTGTATGCACGTTATCAACGCAGGGCAGAAATCCCCCCTTTTAATCAAAGGGAGTGGTGCCTTTATGGATTCAGTACACAAACCCATTGGACTTTGTATTATGACTGCCATTCTGGGTGTAGAACCAATCAGCAGGCCAAAACTGTTCGTGCTCTTCAGGAATAATCAATGCCTGGTGCCTGGCCTATGAAAATGAAACATTGTTCAGCAACGGAGTGACTAAATGGCATCCCTCCTTTAGCACCCCCAGGCTCAGCATCAGCACTTGGCACCATTAGGAATCAAGTAGTGCTCCAGGGCTTAGTAAGCTATGACTACAGCAAGCAGCCTTTAAATTTCCCACAATGCTCTGGGGCACAGTGGGACATTTACATGGCTGCTGTCATTTGATTTATAGTCTGTCTTTTTTCTTATAAAGTACTCAAAACAGCTTATAGTATTCTCGTGATGCTGCTTATCCCCACAACAACAACCTTATGAGAGAAGTTGGGCTGAGAGTCTGTGAGTGGCTCAAAGTCTCCTAGTTGGCTCCATGGCTGAGCAGGGACTAGAACCCGAATCCCCCGAGTCCCAGTCCTGCCTTCTTAACCACCACACCACACTGGCTCAGATGAGTTGACTGCTGAAAGCCCGCCAATCCAGAAGGGAGCTAGCCAGTCACAGGATACCTGGCTGAGGGCTCCCTGAAGTCTAGAATCAGCCCAGAGCAACCCAATTAGCACAGTGCCATAAGCATGACACTGCTTCTATTCCTGTACAGAAGCCAGGAGATGCTCCTGTTCTGTCTTATGGTCCCAGCCATGTTGTTCTCAGGAGTCGTTCTATTCAGGGTACTGCAAACTGCTTGTGCCTCTGTAGAAAAGGCTGGCTTCACAGTTTAAACTGCCTGTACCTGAATTCATCTACCAAGAATGGCCTTTAGGAAATGGAATACCTTAAATGGAACAGCATGATCTCTAGTCCGACTCTGACAGACTGATGAGAAACTGCATTCATAACAGAATTTGTACTTGTTAAATTCAGAGGTATACCAACAGTGTTTCTCTAGGCAGGAGCCTTTTTATAAAGTAACAGTAGTAACACTGTAAAGCAGCATAATGCTAAAAAGCTTTAGTCTTTTCTACGTGCAACAACTGCAAATGCTTCCGCTCCACCCTCACTTCTGGGAATGGAGCATTTCTATGCAGCAAAGCGAAACAGCAGCACTGCAAATACAGGGCAAATGAGCACATCCACCAACACATCCTAGGTAATGTTACCTTTTCCTTTAAAAGATACTGTCTGACATTTTGATCTCTTTAAGGATATATCACTGCTTAAAAAATAACCAGAGAAACTGTTTTCATTTTTAAAGTAAGTTCCACTGAAAAACTGCCTAAGACTGTCCATCAGCAGATAAATGGTCAGGACTGAGCATAGCAATCTTGAAATAAGTACAACAATCCTTGATGTCACACTGGTGCTTTAAGGATGCTACTCTTAATATTTCAGCTGCATATTCTTCTGTTAATATTGGGTAACTTTTATGGCTGGTCCTAAAGTTGGTAGCTTCTTTTATAGATTAGAGGGCAGAGTGGTATAAGCAGAAGAAACAGGACTTTCCTGCCATATGAATGAGTCCCAAACAAGCCTCAAGATCTCCATGCTCCCACTTTTAGACTATGTTAATTACAGTTTCCTTAAATATGCAAACTTCAGGATATGTTTCAAATACAGCTTGTGGAAACAAGCTGGGATTCAAGCCCACAATTTGAACTTGGATTGTTCTCATTTATCATAGTTTAAACCAGTGTTGGACAAACTGCAACCCTTCTCAAAACCCCTCTCCCAGCAGCTGATTTATTGTTATATACTAACACATGTATGTCCCATCTTTTTCATTTTGCATGGAATTGGAAGAGGATTATCTCCTGTTTTTAATTGTGGTTGTACATCAACCATGTAAGGTAGGTTTTTCAGTGACTAGCCCAAAACCTGGATGGGCAGAACGTGGTGATGGCAACTGATGCTCTGTTAAACTCTCATCTGAACTACTTGTAATGTACTGTACATGGAGCTGCCTTGAAAATGGTCCAGAGACTTCAATTGGTTCAAAATAGGGCAGCCCATCTGCGGACACGGACAGGCAGGTATAAACACATAAGTTTTATTGATTTCATTGGTTAACAATTGATATCCATGCCTGCTTTAAGGTGCTTACATCAATGTATAAAGCCCTAAATGACTGAGGGCCTGGATAACTAAAGGCAGTGCTTTTTTTGTAAAAAAAAAAAAAAAAGGTGCCGGAACGCACGTCTTGGGGTCACACTTTAACACAATGGTCTCCGCCGGCAGTAAGCACTCAGCGTGCAACTACACAACCGATCCCAAGCCGAGCAGCATCCCAAGCCAAGCAGCGCCCTCACAATCAGCACCAACACACAAGCAGCCCGCAGGCACTATGTTAATGATTTTTGCTTCCGATCTGCTACGGCCTGATTCACAATCACTTGGAAAAATCTGTCAAAAAAAGGTGCTGGAATGCTGTTCTGGTGCGTTCTATGACAAAAAAAGCCGACTAAAGGAATGTGTCCTCCGATATAACCAACTTGGACCCTAACATCATCTACAGAGGTCCTTCTCCAG
Source organism: Varanus komodoensis (assembly GCF_004798865.1). Lineage (NCBI taxonomy): Eukaryota > Metazoa > Chordata > Lepidosauria > Squamata > Varanidae > Varanus > Varanus komodoensis. The sequence continues at coordinate 33,806,884 of NW_025335268.1, read as the reverse complement.
GAGCCACCTTTAAAAGAAGGAAGTAAAAAAAGAACAAGGAGAAGGACCTTCCTGGCTGTGGTGTCCCGATTATGAAATCAACTCCCTAGGGAGGTCCACCTGGAACTGATGCTTTATATATTTCAACACCAGGTCAGAACCTGGCATTATTTCCCTGACATTTTAATTGTTAAACAATGTTATTTGATTTTATACTGGTTTTTATCTAAATGGTTATAGGCATTCAGTGAATTGGCATTATTTGTGCACTATATACTATTATTTATTATCACATTGTTGATTATGATGTTATATTCCAATGCATATCTAATTGCCCTGTTGACTTGAATATATGCATATTATGTTATTAGACGGTTGGTTAACTTTTCTGTACACTATTCTGAGAGCTTTCACTAATTGAATGGTTTATAAAAGCCTTACATATATAAATAACCTGTGAGCTTTACAGACGGCACTGTAAAGTGGTTGGCAAATTGGGCACGCACTCATGAGATTGCTGGGTTGTAGTTCCCACTCAGCCATGAAGCTTGCTGGATAAATTGAAGTCCGTCATTGAATCTCAGCCTAAGCTATCTCAAAATGAAAAAAAGGGTCATGTAAGCAGCCTTGGTTTACTTCCAGAGGAAAAAACAGGAAGATGTAAATATAATAATAATGAAAAAATAAATAACTGTGTTCAGACCTGAAGCCAGATGTCCATACTCTAACCACTATATCATACTAGCTATCAAGTTCAGAACTCAGGCAAGAGTGATCCCTTCTTCCATCAGCAGCCCACCGGGTGGTAAGCAGGAGGGAAAGAGATAAAAGATAGTGTAGAAAGAATGAGAAAGATAAATAAAGTAGCCTTGCCTATGCCTGGCTTTGGCATCTGATTCTGGATTGTGCAGATAGATTCCTTGCAACTACACAACATTCCTATGAGACAATGCTAGTTCTTATGCAATGAGTTGCATTTAATGGGATAGTTGCCAGTATAAGGATGCTAAAAGAAAAACCTTTGTGTTTGTACCCTGTCTTCACATGTTTACTTACAATCAGCCTTCTAGAGCCATCCCTGTAAAACTAAAATGCAAAATGAGGGCTTTGTACTGAGTAAAACACAAGATTTTTTTTCTACTTCATTGTTTTCATTCCAATCCTTCTTTGATGTTGTCAGGTTAGAGTTCCAGTGCACTGTAACACCAGCATCATGGCACCAGTTTACTCCCACACATTACCCCAAGAATGTTTTACCCAGTGACACAAAATTCTTGCTTGCTGCCTTCCACCTACTAAAGGTGGCCAGGGCAGAAGAGTTATAAATTCCCCCAGTAATTAAACCCTCCCTCTTTGATTGTTCAATCTCCACCTTAATTGCCAAAATATGAAAAATATGCTAATTTTGAGCTTATCTCCTACTCCTACTCATCCTTCTTGTTTCTTACACTGTTCCATAGCCCAGAGGCTCTCTGGGCAGTTTACAATAAAATACAGTAAGATTTAGCTAGGGACATGATTTAAAAAACCCAAAATAGTGACTAATTATGTTTAAGCTTTTTCAAGAACATAACACAGGATAGAATTTTCCTACTTATTAAAATCTATTTTCATCCAGGCAATGCAAAGAGATTACCACTGGGTATGGAGCACCATTGGCTAGGTAGTCAGTTCATGGCAAAGATTCAAAGCATGGGTTTCCTGGTTCATAATTCAAGTGACCTAGTGGAAATATATAATGGGAAATCATGAACATAAACCCATGAATTGTTAGGGCCGTGCAGGAACAAGCTAACACAATACTTCCCACCTGTTCATCAATTCTATTTTGCATGTTTTCCTCAGACAACCTGGGCCTCTACCTGAACTGTTTCATACAACACCCACATTTAGAACTCTGGGTTTTTGAGGGACAAACACCACAACATTTTAATACAGGAGTAAACCATACTGTTGAACTCTGAGTTGTTTGTCCCTCACTAACCCAGAGTTCCTGGTTCAGGCATTGCATCAAAAAGCCCAGCACTGGAGAAACTGGATTCAAAGTGGGAGCAAAGAGTGGGTGGGGAAATGTGCTCACTTCTGCACAGCCCCTAAGGATTATGGTTATCTCCAAATGGGATCAACCACTATGTTATACTAATTCTTTTGTATGTTGTTAAAGACATAAACTAGAACTGAGATATAAAACTGTGAGATATGAAAATGCATTCTTTTCAGTGTCACATGCCTTCTTTAGAAGACATGGAAACTTAAAATGACATTTGACTGTAGTGTCTGAAATAATCCTGAATTCAAAAACCTTTCCCCAGTTTAAGGATGAATGCCAGGAGAAAAATCAAGGCAACTTGAAGCTCAAAATAGTTTTCTAAAGTACACTTGAAAAGTGACATTTAAATCAGGTGTTTCTATGCAGAATAGTAAAATGGTTGCATAATTATCCTTGCATAAACAGCAGTCATTGTACATAATTTATTCTGTGGTGGAGACAGGCATTCAAGATAAACAATAATCTAACAGAAAAATGGGTATCATATACAAGAGTCATGTATAAAGTTTCATTTAATCCATAATGCTCAAATATCTAGAAATGCAAGCTAGACATTTGGCACATATGCACATGGACAGTGTATAAACTGCATATTGTTCCCTCTATTTTTGATGCTCAGACCAAGAGTGCCATTGTTCTGTAGCCAAAGCAGTACCACTCACATGCAAGAGGGAGACATCAGCAGACTCGGGAGGCACAAGAGTTGCACATGTATAAGAACCGTCCAATGAGACTGAACATGCTTAGTGGGCCTGTAATGGTGACTGAATGTAAAGGGATGGGAAGAAAGCAAGTGAGATGACAGTATAGATGCATAATACACTGGAACATTTTGTTACAGTTCCCACATTTAAATATTTACTTGTTTGATAGCCCATTCTACAAAGTGACTATGCCAGATCAGTGAAGAAAAGGTTCTCAAATGACCTCTTTCCTAGGTGAATACAGCTCTGACTCAGAGCTCTTGGTCCAGTGACTCCACACAGTGCTTGAAGTAACTATGGCAAAAAAGTTCCTAAGTGTAAGACAGGAGGTAAAGCAAGAAGCTCCAGAAAAGCACTGCAAGAAAATCTAAGCTTCTGTAACAGCTTTGCCTGCACAGAAGAAGATAAGCAACACTTTCTTTTAAGAAGGCATTGTAGGAAAAAGCAACGGATAAGCTGAGAGGGTCCCATAGTGCAAAATCAGAACCCCAGTCTAATTAGCCTCCATAAAGATATGGACTAGGTTGAACAATGCTGATACATTTGAAGAGCTGCCCTCGTTTTTTCCTGTCTCAAGACATTATTATTGCAGGAGAGCAGGATATTAAATAATAAATGTTGCCTAATTTCTGCAAATTTCCACAGCGTGGGTTTGAGACTATTTGAGGAGTATGTCAGTTCAAAGACTGCCTGACCAAGTGTAAGAGGATCACCCATTAAAAAAATGTTCAAGCCACGCTTTGATACCCACATATAGGCAGGCAAAATAGCTTCACTGCAGATCACAAAGCTTTGTCAATTTCTTTGTCTTAACCCAAAGCAGCCAAATATACCCCTTAAATTTCAGAAGAGTACAGAAAGTGCTTTATATGTTTGCTCCAGCAACAACTACTACAATGCCAGTAACCTGTTCTTGCTACCTTGAGGGAGACTGACTGAATTGTTCTGCTCTGCAACCCCAATGACACAGCAGCTCTTGACATAACATGTGCAGTCATTACTAACCTATTTTTCGGCATGGACGGCTCTCTGTCTATACGAAGAAGACATTTATACCAAACCATTTCCTAAGTCTTGCTGTTCCGATCATGCTACATACCATGGAAGACCTTCACATGGATTTTAGAGGACAAAAGGGAGATTCCCTTGTTAATCACTTCCAGTATCAGAGATAGAGGAATGTTTTTCTGGGAAAGAGCTCCATATTTTAGTACCCTGTTATGTCACTGAGTGACAAGTCTGCTACATCTCATATAACCTTTTCCATTCTCCCCAACAACTATCATTTCTTAAAATGCTTTAGCTGGCTGACCTAAAAGGTAAGCATGACTACATTAAAAAGGAACACCTCTATAATAACAATCTTCCAGCAATCAGTTTAAAATTGCAAATGGAGTTAAAAGGTACTATGGGGAATATATGCTACTGAATTCATAGTCTTTCTGCAACACATAGCATAACTGGGGTAAAACACCATCCCGGAAATCCTTCTATTAATAGTAAGAATTAACTATTTTTAAGTGACATTTCAAGGTCAAACAAGGGTAAAAGGGAGAAGGAGGGAGCTGGGAACTTTATCATGGATCTAAAGCTTCCTTGAAAATAAGAAACAGCCATCCAATTTATTTCAAATGGGAAGTCTATAATATAGATACCTGCCCAGGTTATATTAGGACACTTAAAGGCTGTGTGCAAGATAAATGTATTCAAATTCAACCAGCTTCAAAGGATTTCTCCCCTTCCACAGTGCAAGGTAATTCTCAATACCAACAGCATTATCCCATATTTATCTAGCCAGAAGTAAGTCATATTAAATTCAGAGTTAACCTGGTAGAGGAGTGCAACATAAATGAAAATTTTGATGGATTGAAAGAGCAGGAATGTGCCAACTGAACTGTTATTTTTGAGGTGTGCCTTACAACATGACTCCAGAATCTCCATTTTGGGGCCCAGAAGGTCAGTTCAGGATCAACTAGGGCAAAATGAGCTGCAATTTATACTTGCCAATCTTTAACCCAGTGGTGAGCAACTTGTAGTCCTATGAATGTTCTGGAAACTATAAGCCACGGAGTCCCATCACAGTTCCACAGGCTTTGCTTTCATGGAGACAGGGTGATTTATTCCCACTGCTCTGTATTTTATCTCCTCTGATGAATTCTTGGATCCTTTCTCCTCTAAAACAGCTAAATGTTTATCTTCTTCCCAATTTTTATCAACTCTTAGTTCCATTTCTCACACTGTCACATCTGTGTCATGTACACTCCAAGTATGCCCATTGCAACTAAGTCTCCAACACTGCAGGCCAAATCCTTCAAGCCTGTGCCCCTCCCTTATTTGACTATCTTAGGTTCTATGCCTATATCATTCTGTCTATATCCTGCCTCTATATATCTAGTAAGACAGCTGCTAGTTCAAAGTTAATTGAATTAATCTAGTCGGTTTCTTTATTCTTTAGCAAAAGCTGTATCTTTGGTATTCATATATTTTGTGATAAAGTTGATATTCTCTGAATGAATCCCCAGTGAATGTGTCCAGTAGCTAATTTCCTCTGGCTTAAATATAAAGCAAATTTGGCCTATATTGCACATTGTCCCTAAGTCTAAGATCTATATTTACATGTCAGCCAATTGCATATTGAATGAAACCTGTGATAGAAGCCACACAGTAACACCATAGTTGCATTATGCAACAGCAAGGGATGAAAAACGTCAACATTGTAAATATAGCATCAGGTGGACTACTGAAAATAAAAAACAAAATGTTCTCCACCTTTGGAAAGAAACAAACATCCCAAAACATCTTCCAAGTAATAACAGAATAACAAGCTCACAAGCTGCAACAGGGATGCAGCATAGATCTCTGTTTCATAGCTTTAGTACAGCTCACTGTCCACCAAAATGGGGCAGTATTTGTTCTCCAGCTGAAATTTGGCCTGAAGGCAGCACCCCCTGAAGGCATGTATAAACCTTCCCTCACATACCTACATCTACACATACTTACTGACACTGGCTAATATTACTCTACTTTCTTTCACATACTGGCATTCCAATGCTTTTTGTACTACAGGTATACACATTCTCCCTTTAATCCCAAAATACGTCCAGAGCCATGGCTCTCCCTCAGCACCAGCTGTCATTCTTAGTAACTTCCTTAAACTTTGTGTGCTTAGCATAACCACAATCCAGCCATGAAATCAGGATAACCCACCAGCAGTAAAAATTGCAAGTAGGTGCCTTACCATGGAAATAGGAATGTTTTTCCTTTAAACTTATTGGATGATACTCAGAGAACACACTCTAAACATTTTTTTTTTCATCTAGCTCAGAAAACAAGCTGGAGGATGATGCCTGAAAGCTGGAATGGACTGGTGTGACAATTACGACTGGGCTTATCATGGGTACTTGACTGCCTAGCTCCCTCTTCTCCACTTTTAGAACATGGCCAGGAGGAAGGAATCACTTCTCACTGACAGCTGTGATTGCAAGCTGATTTCGGGCAGTCCCCTGAGTCCAGAAGCTGACCCTCTTGCACTTCCGGCTATGAGCTCTTGTTTGTGCAACAGGGACAAAGAACAGTCATAGCACTAATAAAAAAATATTATTTCCCCCTGTAGCGCCAACATGGCTCCCCTGCTTCCTGTTCAGGAGGGAGGGTACCTGATCCATTGTTGGGCAGCCTCAGGCAGTAGATCCCTGCCTACTTCCCACTGCCCAAGGACCTCTGACTTCGAAAGCAGGCAACTTTTTCTCCTTATTAACACCACTGGAAGTATCACTGTAGCAGGAGGCAAGTGAAAGTATTTTGTATGTGAATTTGAATTTTCCTCTCTGTGTAAGAGAAAGTAGACAATTATCATGACAACTTTTAAGGGTACAACCCCCTTTGAAATTAAATCAAGTTTTTGTACTGTTCAGAGCAATTTATCTCATAAATTAGCTAGTAGTTTCAAAAGGATGAGGTGGAACTTCTAAGGAGGTAAGAACCATTCCAAGGGCAAGGAGCAATGCTGGACTTTTTAGTGGTTATCCCTTGTTGGCTGGAAGTACTGAACATTTATTATAATCTGATTGTATGCATTCACACTTGCTTGCTTACACACACACACACACACACACACACAGTCCAATATAGGCATTTCTTCTGTATGATTGGATCTCTGTATTAGTGTGACTGTTTAAAAGATTCAAAACGACAACACAAATAGGTTAAAGGATTGTACACCTTTCAGGGGAGAACAGAAATGTGCCACCTGTAATATCAAGTTCCACCTCCAAAATAATCCTGATATATTTGCCAAACTGTTTGCTCATGTGTGAATGGTCCCTAAGGACTTTAAAGGTTTTCTATTTATTAATAGGGATGCATTCCATTAAGATGACTGCTGCAGTTTGTTTAGGCTTCCCCAAATGTAATTTTTTTCATGTAATGTAGGAGAGCATCACTAAGACAAAACTCTAGAACTGTTTCCACTGAAGACATTTTCTCTCTTTTGGATGGTTAAAGTACTTGAGTAAGCATCTTCCTAATAAAAGAGCTCAACTATCTTTTTGTAAAACAAAACCACAAAAAACAAAAACAGTGAAATAAAATGCCAGTAAACATTACTCCTCCTGCAAAGTATTTTTACCATTAAAATACACAGACATCAAGATCCTTTCTTGTTAGACTGTCCACGAACAACACCTTTGCAGTGCTGACAACTGCAGGTTATTTTAACATCTCTGTTTGCTGAATTTCCATGCCTAGGAAAGTCCAGCAGTCAACAATCAAATCCTCTCAAAACCTAAACGTTTACTAATCAAATGCTTGGTTTTTATCAATCCAGTGTATAAGCCCTTAGAAAAAGAAACTCACTTGTAATATTTTCCTCCACTGTATTACAAAACAGTTGCTCATGATAAAAACAGAGACAAAGAATATCTTATAAAAATATAATCTAAGTAGTAAAAGAAAAACAGATTCATTTGAGCAACGAAGACTTTTCTCTTGTGTAAACATTGCAAGCACTGTTAGAATGGTCAAAAAAGATCCCAGAAACCAGAAAACAAACTTCACAAAACAAATTAAAGGGAAAAATGTAGATGTATTAAAAATACACTTGTTCTCTATAATGGTAGGGCTAAAACTATTAGTAAGCTTCAGACTAAACTCATGAGGCAGCTCTTCAGGTCCTTCTCCCATTCACCATCTTCATAGAACCTGAGCTGGCACAAATTCCTGCCACAATTGACCTAATCTATTCTAGGTATTGGGGTAGATGACATGGACTGGTGGAATGTAACCTTACAAACTGAAGTTGGCTGGATCAACTAAGCAATGGAGGTTGGGCACAGTGATGTTAAAATAAACTGACGCCCTAAAGTCTATCAGGAAATATCTGTCATTTGGTTGCCCTGCCCTTAGGGACTGTGATGCTGGTGAAGACAGAGTATTCATAGTTGACTCACACTTCTCAGTTTGACACCCTTCAAAGTTAACCATTGAAAGGCACATAATTGTGAGACAGCAGACTTCTTGCAGATTCATTGTATTTTCACTGAATTTAGATTCTAGGTAATGCCCTCTGGATATGTTAAGGAACTCAGGAATTCTGCTAGCAGAACTAAAAGGTATCTTTAGTTGCAATCAGACCGGAGACCTGGTGTAGTATTTGTTGCTTTGCCTATTGTATCTCTACTGTAGATAAAATGTTCAGCTACAAAATATTGAGCTCCAGGATTTGGTGGCATAATTACTGACTGGTAACTATCACATATCATTTACATGATAGCCATGTTTGCTGTAACTGCTAAGACATTATATTCTTGTTTTATTAAACAGATTGATAGTCCTTATGTATAAAACCTAGCTTTATACATTATCAAGGACATGCTCCTATTTTCAAAAGTGTTATTAAACTATGGTAGTATGGGCCAATACCTTAATCACATCTGTTTCAATATGGTATTCTAGTATGTTGGGATCTATATAGTTTTATTCTATTGTAAGGCTATGGCTATAGGGAAAAAGTCCCCTGCAGAACCTCTATGTAGCTGCAGAGCTATTGCTTTCAATTGTTATTGAAGCTGAAGTATTAATTCTTAAAACACGATCTAAGATTTCCAGTTGAGTCCCTCTACTTTTCTTCTTAGGTAATCAACTAATAATTATATTTTTCCATAAGTAAAGCAACCTCGTATGATTAACTATACTGTTGCCCTTAATATTGAGAGGGAGAAGTGGATGAGAGGATGAAGAAAAGGAACAACTAGCCACTGAAATTGAAGGCTTGTTCTGAATAATCTGTATAGAGACATTAGAAGCTATATTAACTGTAAGTCTGTGTTCCCAGACTCCACTTCTATTTTTTTGAACCAAGCAGCTTAACTGTTCTCCAGGGGATGGGAGGGTAGAAAACTGCTTCTCTGCAAGCACCATCATATTCTAGTGAAAAATGTTACCATTGAGTTTGTGTAGCCTCTGAGGAATGGTATCACATTCCTTTGCAACCATACCATACATAGCTTACACATACATCTGGATGTGCCCCCAGATTCGCGTGATGTTTCTGAATGGATTGGCATTCAGCTACGCTGCTTCTTAAAGAAATCAGTATACGAAGCATCTTGGCTCTCCATGGGAGTCAAGTCAATGGCATAATGACAGATTCCTAAGGAATACATCAACTAGAATAGTCACTTCATCAAAAAGGCTAACAAACAAACAAACAAACATGAACTAAGTTGCACCATTGCATTCTACTAATAGCAAAGGACTTTTCAGGGGATTTGTTCAACAAGAAGCAGGATATACTGATGATAATCATGAAGATTGAGAAGGAATCCTAAAGACCTGCACTGGTGACTGTTCAATTCATCAGATCTCTTTCTCGATTGTCTCACTCCTATCCTCCTCTTAAGCATAATTTCCTTGATATGAGCATGGGCCCCTGAAAAAGCCAAAAATGCATTAGCATTTTTTCCCAGCAGAAAGACACACAAGACCTTTATATTCTGCCCCTACTAATATCTTCTCTCAAGGTCCACTCCATTCAGAGGGAGTGCTTTCAGCAGCCATTGCTGTCCGCTGTGCTGCCTCTGTGTCAAACACTGAGCAGCATTCAGATTAGCAGAAATTTGCTTCAGTGCAGCCATGCCAAGTCCTATTCACAGGCTAATTGTCTACACTCACATTCTGCACTAATAGCTGCTCTTTTTTTAAAGAGAACAAGGCATCTTAGGAAAGGAAGAGGTGAAAGTTGTCACTTGACTCCTGATCAAGGTTCTAAGAGACCAGGGAGAGGGAGAACATTCTAATTAATGAGGCACAGGCAATGAAATACCAACATTGCAGTTTCTGTTAAGGTCAATTTGAGTATTCTGTAGCTGGAAAGAAGACCTTGGGCAAGGGTGGGCAACCTGGGCCCTCTTTCACTCACAACTCATTCACTCATGCAAGTACAGAGAAAGGTAACAAAAACAATCAGGTGGCTAGTGTAGCTCCCTTGTAAGAAGCGGCTATGACAACTGGGATTGTTCAGGATAGAAAAAAGGCGAATAAGAGGACTCATGATGCATGGTGTGGAGAAAGTAGAGAGGGAGACATCTCTCTCTCTTTTCCATAACACTCAAACCCAGGGTCATCCCATGAAGCTTATGGGTGGGAAGTTTCGGACAGATAAAAGGAAGTGCATCTTCACACAGCTTATAGTTAAACTACGGAATTCACTGCCATGGGAAGTGGTGATGGCCACCAATCTGAATGGCTTTAAAAAGGGATTGGACAGATTCATGAGGAAAGATGCTGCCAGTCTAGTACAGCACACCATAAGCATAGTAGCAAACCACAGTCTTGCTGTCTATGTGCTACCTCCTTTTCTAGAGGTGGCATGCCTGCATGCACCAGTTTGCTGAGAAGCTTGGGGGGTGGGGGTCTTGCAGCCATCCTGCTTGAGGGATCCTGTGGCCACCTGGTTTGCCACTATGTGTATGGAGTGCTGCACTAGGCAGACCTTTGGTCTGATCCAGGCTGGCTTTTCTTATGTTCTAAACTCCCATTATCTTCAGGAAGCAAAGACAATAGTGAGATATCACGAATGTGGCGGGCCTCTTGTGATCCCTGATCTAGGGGTAGAACAAGCTGCCTGTTAATGGAAAGAAGCAGGCAAGCACACAGGCTTTAGAGGAAGGACCACAATGCTTCAGAGGCCTAGAAATTAAGGCCTCGAGTAGAAATTAGGCCATAAGTGACAATAGGTGGGAATTAAGACCATAAGTAGCAATAAAATGAACTGTTAGAAATTTGGTACTTGGTAGAACACTACCCCCACTCCCAAACATAAAAGAACCATGTTTTGGTTGCAGGTCTCAAATGTATAATAGTTTGACATCAATATAACTGCAACGTTGAAACTAGAGTGCAGATGGAACAGATTCTGGCTTAGCTTTTTTATGACTTACTCTTGTTTGCAGAAAGCTAAGAAGCACCTTGCTCCACCCATACACCTTCCTCTGAGCCACCTAGGTGGCTGTAGCTAGAGGCAAACCAGTATCAGGGGACCTCACAGTGACAGGCTAATCACATTTTCTATATAGGCAAAGAAGAGCATGAACAAGTCTTGTATTTTCAGGATGCAGTTCTCCTGAGGAACTAAATGAACATTTCAGATTCCTTGAGGCTCAGGATTTTTCCAGACTAACTTTGTTCTTTACTAGAGTTCAGAAGAATTACCACGTCACTGTTCATTATTGATCAGTTTCCTTCTCTTTGTCACATATTACAAGCACACTTTAGCAGATTTCTTTTCATGATAATCAAGGACTAAAACAGTGGCAGGAATACCATTGTCCAAACTGCAATGAAATTTCAGGATTAACAAAAATATGCAGTCCTAGCTAGTGTGATCTTAGTCTTTATTGCAGCCTTTGATTCAATAATTCAAAATAAATCACTTTGAATAGAGAAATTCCCCACATAATCATAAGGCATTCAGAAAAAATAAGATGCATGAACACCCATACCCCATGAAATAAAAGGAAGCATTTGACTTCTGTCCTCCAAAATGAGGTACCAACAGGTAATCTATCAGCTCACTCCCACAGAAAGATCTGGACAGTAAACTAAACATGTTCAGTTCCTGATGATCTTTTCTTGTCAGCACACAATTTAGAAAACAGAGGTACCAGGGCCATCCAATACCTTTTGTGCTCCTATATCCCTAACCCCAGACATAAAGCCATGGACCCTATACAACAATCAACCACTGATTAATTAACCAATGGTAAGCTGGGGCCATACAGAACCAGCAAGAAAACTGCCTTGCAACTGTTCACCACTTCTGCACTGTGTGTTGCAGTATCAACCTACTGGATATTTTCACCCAGCAGTAAGCTATGGGTAGTTTATTCCCCAAACACAGAGTGCCGGTCTAGAGGTTGCATCAAACAATCCAGTAATCAGGCATTCCAGCTTTGTTTTGAAATCAGGTAACAAAGCAATAACAACAAGTAGTTGTAAGAAAACATGCTGTCTTGCTCCCATTTGGCCCTGACAACCCATGGCTCGCCATGATGTGCGACATGAGAAAAAGTGCTGGCAACAATGGGGAAAGGCAATCTGTCATTGTTATTTTCTGGTCAGTCTATATTTATGCAGAAAAATACTGCAGCATGAGCCAAAGCATGGAATATTTCAGTTCCATAATCAAGAAATGCAAGGCAAGCCCACTTATATGAAAATAAGATTTTTTTGCACCTGATGTACATAACTTTACATTTTATTTGAGTTTGGAGAAACATTCTGAGATTCTTCAGCAGTTGTTTTAGATTTTACCAATCTGCATGCTTAGATATTAACAACAAATCTGTCTTCTTCACTGATTATTCCAGACTGCAGATCATTTATGACTAAGTTGAATAGCATCAGTTCCCAATGATTCATATGCAAACCAAGATGTATTTCAACCTTTATAGACCTATACCATTTCCAAAATGTTCTAACCCTGACAATAATCTTTAATCTATCATCGTTTAGATAGTCATATGCCACTGAGAATAATGAATAAAAATCCTGAATGCTTTAAATATACTGAAGATAGCCAAGTCGAGGAGTTTAATATTCTAATAATGAAAACTGTTTTCACCATTGCTGCTTTCCCATTTTGACATGGGAAATATTGCAAATATTCTCCATTTCTCTCTCTCCCTTTTCTATCTTACTTAATTTATTAAATTCATATGCATCCCAAATGACATACCCTCAGAGTAATTTTCTAATAAAAAATCTAAATGCAAAAAGTGAAAATATCAAAATGCTATCCTATTAAGGGTGCAACTCTATCCAAGCTTATGCAAAAAAAAAAAAAAAAAAGCTTACAACTCCCACCTTTGTGTAAGATTGTGCCATAACACATTGGAAATGTTTATGAACCAACTTTATGAGCACCCACTGAAGACTAATTTCACCACATCTCTCCAAACAGAAAAGCCCACAAGTCATAATCTTTAGTGTAACTTATTCAGCTCTGAAATAAAGTCTCTTTTAATAGAAAAATAGTTCTTAGCACTGTCTTTATTTATTTATAAAGAAAGTAAGGAGCCAAGACAACTAAAAACAAAAACCTTAGGCGCTTGTTCAAAACCAAGTAGGTGTTGTTATTCTTTGGTTAACAGGCTCCCATGCAGTTGCCCCCAGGGAACCTATTCCACAGCTGATTCATCAATCTCATTTTCTGCCTGTCTCTAGAGAAAGCTTGTTTCAACAAGAAGATTCTTTAGGTTCAAATTTTGAGATGTGACCTTTCTGAGTCAGTGACTGCATAGTCACAGAGACTTAATTCTCATTTAAAATACTAAACAGGCAAGTAAATATGATGTTGGCCACCCTTTAACCAGAGCAAAGACAGCATGAGGCAATCTCAGCAACATACGCTCCCTCCTGCAAGCCTCTTCACACACAAGACAATTTCTTGAAACCAGGGTTGCTGTTTTAAGCTAGAAATCACAGCTTTGCCAGCTCATAGACCATCTCATTCTGGACTGTAGCCTCTATAAAGTGCAGATTCTGTCTTGGTAATCTTTCTAAAACTTCAAACTATCCAGAAATTTAGGCATTTCCAAGTTCTGTAAACAAATATGGCACCCGTCATGTTATGTAATCTCAAGACTGCCTCCAGCCTTAAGCTAAATTAATGTGAACATGAGCAAGATTACTACTAGATGATGACGACTTATTTGCACAATCATCATAATCTTCTTTGCTTTCGTGCAATCCATTCTTGGAAAGTGCTAAAAAGCTTTATGTGAACATAAAAGGCATGTTTAAAACTTTTATGCAATTTCCACATGGAAAGATGACATTTGGGGGAATATTACATTTTGTCCCAAAAGAAAAGTGGTCTGTTAAGGTGAAGGTGGAAAACAGCATGCATGGGGAAACTGACCCCTCCTCTCCCTTGACAGAGATGTGGCTGCATATTGCAACCTCTCTTCATCTGTAGTTCCACAAATGGCCTTAAAGGCAATTTCTGAGTGTAACACACACACAGCCACGCAGGAACAGCAAACAATCTCAGCTGCCCCTTGTAAAATCACTGAAATGAGATGAACTGTTTTTGCAAGTTAGCCGTTTCACAGTAGCTCCTCCCAAACTTTCAGTTTAGGCCTGAACTGCCCATTTTTAGGCATGATTTGCAGCATTATGCTCCATTACTTGTACCACCACCACCACTGCATCCAGTAATTTATCAGAATTGATTTTTTTTTTAAATCAAGGTAACTTATATCATCAATATATATTCATTTACTTTCTAATGAAGAATGTTAGTATAGACAAAAATAACAGTTGTTTGCAACTAAAAATAGAGATTTTATATTGTCTATTTTAAGCATATTGGAGCATTATCCCAAGCCTTACTCCTGCAGCCCAGTACAGAGTTCAGGACTGCTGTTTGTCATATGCAAGGACAGTAAGCAACATTACTTGCCTGAAATCTAGGAGACTAGAATTTGGGGGTAGGAAAGCTGGCAGTTACTTGGAAGAGCACTGCTTTTCCAGAAAATGAAATGAAACTATCAATATTTATGGTGCTTGGCCGTTTTTCCTCTGATCCATTTTTCTATATAGAAAATGCAGAGTAATTCAAAGGCATGTTCACATAGAATGATCAACCAGGATTCCTGAAAAAACTACTGGCTGTCTTGTGAATTAACTACATGTTGGTAAATGCTCCTAGCTAGTACGACTGCTAAACTAACCAAAAACTGTTGTTAGCTTGGGGGTCTTGGCTTGTTGTTCTCTTTAAATGCCAGAACTGCAAAACAAGATTTGGTTCCTGATTTACCAATCCTGGCTGGTTTTGGAAAGACAAATTCGGACCCCAGTTTGAATGACACACTAGACTTTCTATTTCCCTTAGTTCAGCAGTGATGATAGCCAGGGGGAGCAACAAGGGAATGAATGAGATACCTGTAGCAGCAGGTAATTCCTTCATGATAAGCCAGCATTCTCAGGGATCCTAACTTATCAGCCTGTGCAAATGCATCTAATATGTCTGAAAGATGGTCACAGGTTAAAAGCTTAAGATGCAAACTGAGAGCACAATTACATATATGTCTTCTCAGAAATAAGTCTCACTGAGTTAAATGGAGCTTACTCCCAGGTCAGTAGGTATAGGACTGTTGCCCGATTAAATTATATTTAAATAAATGTGCAAATGAGATGTTATAAGTACGTTTTATAAAAACAGTCTTTTTAAAGTTTCTTTTCTACCTGGCAATATATTATGAACAAATCTCTTTTCATTTAAAAGAAGAAGAATTTGAAGTACAGCAGTAAATAGGTCCAGTTTTAGCATAAAAGCCATTCCAACTAGCAATCTCTCTTCATTTGTATTTTGCCTCATTAATAATGACTCCTGGATAATATGCACAGGTATCTAGAAATTCAGCAATACACCAACATATTACTTTGCTTCTCTGGGCAGCATGCAAGATGAGAAGTTAGTGCAACTAAAAAGTTGGATTTAAAGAGGAAAAAAGCAGATACTCTGATAATATTTTCTTCTTTGTGCCACAGCCTGATTTTCTGTGGGAAGAGCACAGGGGAAGATTGTTGAGAAATACTTCCTTTAAATCCATGACTGCCTCACAGAATGGCATTATATGGCAAATCCAGTTGTGACACTAAAAAGGAAGTCAGTGTGTCTTTAAGATCCAACATACACACCCCTCAAATTCAGGCAAAAGTTCAACATTTAATTTTTCTAATACAATTATGTCTGAAGCATACATAGAAAAGACATGTCTGAAAAGCCCTTGTTGTATAACCTATCAGCTTACATTTGTTTCTTATTTTAAAACCACTTTAGAACAGCACATGCACAAAAAAAGCAAGAAGCATGCAAGTGCTTGGGTTCCTCCCAGCTTTGGAAAATGAAAAGGCATGATCGCTCAAAATAAAGATGCTGATCTTGAAACTTAAAGCTACTTAAAGTATCATCTGCCCTTTCCAAATTTCAAACTAAGCTACAACAATTTTCTCTTTAAGTGTGGCTACCACTGCATCTCCTCCTACATATTTCATGTACCTTCAAGCTCCAAATTAAAGAAGATGATCCGGCCTCTTATAATTGCACACAATATATGAGCATCAGACCTGTAGTGGAATTGCTAAGACCCAATAGTAGTTTGAGAGGAAGAAGAAGGAAAAAGCCTCCACCTCAGTGGTAGAGGCAAAAAATAGGGCATTGCAGCAATCATAACTATTTTTCCAGAAGGGCCTGTTTTGGCACTAGGCACTGCTCAAGCTCCATCCACACACACCCAAATGAGTCAAGCAGTGACACTGTGCACCAGACTCGGCTGCAGGTCTTTGGGGCCTGTTCTTCCCATCCCCCTCTGCATTCTCCAAGCAAGACATCATCAGCCAGTCACCCAGAGAGCAGGCAGGCAAATTTTAACCATTCATGGTTCTGATGATTGGGATGGATAATTTTCTCACCTGAAGTACCTTGCTCTATTCAGGGGTACAAAACCTCCCAGCTCAGGTGCAGGTTGCTCCTTCACCAGTCAGCACCTCTGTGGTACACCACTGCAACTAACCAATCACATTGCCCTTCGGCTGTTCCTTCACAACAGCTAATTGGTTGATTACTCTTTCATTAACCTCCCCACCACACTTTACAGCTGATGCGTGGCGGGTCTCCTGATTCCCCATCAGAAAAATCTCTTCCAATAGTTTAGATCACAGCAAGCAACCCATTTTTGAAGCAAAGAAGGCAAAGCAGGAAAGCCACTGATGAAAGTGATCAGCTGCTGCAAATGAAGAGAAAACAGCAAAAAGCTACCTCTGCTGTAACTGGAAGCCACAAATGAGCCTTCAGGCATGCAGCAAAGAAAAGTGAAACTGAAGGTAAAAGGGGGCATTCTAACCTCTGTAAATAAAAAATTGCCATGCTGGCCTATTTAGGTAAAAAAGGTTCCGATAATGTAATTGCTTATTGCAGGACCACCATCAAGGGTAGGGATGGTTGAGTACCTGCTGAAAGCCCACATCTCACCAAGGGCCCACTGGTAAGAGACCCTTGGAGTTGCCCTTCACCACTGCAACCTGCTTTTCCACCTGCCTCTTGCTCTGGCCAAGACAGCAGCAGAAGTAAGATGCCACTGCCAACTGGCTCTCTGCTATCATGAGGTAGCAATGGGAAACATGAGGAGAAGCAATAGAAGCTATTTGGTAACTACTTCTTATTACTGGATCACTGAGAAACACAGCCCATTGAGGGTGTCTTGCATAAGAGCCCTCCAAGAACCTGAAGCCAACCCTGGCTTTATAAACGTTTCTGTATGCACTGACCTTTGCAGGATCAGCTAAGTGATTACCCTCTGATTTTTAGAAGTTACTCATCACTACTTTCATCTCCATAGTAATGATGATTAATCTTCATAAGTCTGAAAGGCATTTTGACATGGGTTTCACTTTTTTCCACCTTCATTGTGTGGCTGCTTTGTGGGGTGATAACCTAACTAAACAAGGGTCCCCACTGCAAAACTAAACAATTTATTATAATATCTGAGCATGCTAAACTTTAACCCCTGATCCTTCTTGCTGTGGGAAAGGGACATACTTTGGACCTAAGCAGAACTGTGAATTAAAATGACAGGAAGCAGTACTTTGCCCACCTTAGGAAAAAGCTGAAGCTACCAGCAGAAGGGATTAGTGGGCAGGAAATGCTGACTACATCTATGTCATTCATTCTGTAACTGGTGCATTCAAAGTATCATATCCTTATTCTTGAAAGACAAACACACTGATTAATGCAATAAATGGAACAATTTCCAAATCTTGTTGTCTGCCCATGTGTCCTCCAGAGTCACTCAAGAGGTTGATCCTGTTCATTTTAAGGCAAAGTTTCAGTTCACACAGGGTAACAGCTAAATACACTGGAGGCAGCCTTTAGCTGTTGCAAATCATTATCACATCGTAGAATGTTCTGCCTTGCCAAGTACAGTCAGTATCAGTAGACACCATGTTTTTCAGTAGAGCTTGTCCGTCATTGCTTACCATATTAAGGATACCCTGTTAAATTTCTAAAACTGTCGGGTTTCACCAGAGAATGGTTTGAAACCCTCTGCTAAATCTCTCATTCTTTTTTAAGCATTTAAGTGTAACTGCACTTTAGCCATTCTTCTCAGACCAGTGCTGAACATGGGAAATTGCACCCAGGGTCACTGCATAATGCTCTGATCCAACATGGTGGTTCTTACATTCTTATGAACTTACTGTAGTATAAAAATCATGTGTCTAATGAAAGAAAGCAGTTTCAATTGAGTATGTAAAACATGATATATGGTATATTTTCTTTCTGTGAGTGTCAAAATATTTTAATCAAGATTTAATAAAAACATGGAATTCTGTAAAGATTTGAAATCCACCCTCTTCCCTAATACAAAACTTCATTAAAATAGAAAAAAAGCATCTTACGGCTTGAAATGCTGTAAGCCAACTTGCAATTGACCTTCCTGAAGAGTTGCTTGTTGAATGGCCAGAGAATTAGTGTGAAGAGTTGAATGAAGTTGATAATCAGTCCCGACACAATAAATATATAACTGATAAGGAGGTGGCAAATGAATTGAGACTTCAGAAATCCAATGATGTCCATGGTTTAAGGTAGTAATGCGAATCTCTAGAAAGCAGAAAATAATCCAGGAAGGGTAACTGTAAACAGAGAAGAGAATGGAATATTAGAAAATTTAGATATTATAAAGCACATGTTTTATAAATGTTATACTCCCTTTATGGAGATAAAATCTCTCCCTTTTCTACCAGGAATTAGCAAAATATTTTCATGTCATCCTCAGGAAAAAAATTACAGATGATGTCACTTTCTATATCTTTTACAAATCTCACAAAAGTGCATATTAAATGACAAGTGTGATACTCTGTCTATGGAATGTAGCACGAGTTATGCAGTAGCACATGTTCATTATGTCATACACTTCATTGTCCTTTGATCTTAAGATTGCCTTCTGCTAGACTCTCCTTGAGTTCTAGCTTGAAGCAGGTTTCTTAAGCAAGAGGACAGGCACAAGCCAAATGTGCACACATATGAATATGGGGTAGAAAAGGACAGAAAGATGCAGATCTAGAAGTGCAAACAATCAGTGATACAACTGTGTCTTAAGATTTTCACTTTTCTAGCAGGCCAGACATTTTAATTTTGGACAATACGGCATTTTTACAATTTGAAAAAAGATTCATGCTAATCACACCTGTAATGGATACAAGTCCTGTAAAATGACGCAGCATGAGATTGGATAAAACAGACAGGTATTTTCAGAACTCTTCTCTTAACTGCCACTGGAACTGCACAAACATGACAGAAGAGCAGTGTAACTTGAAAAAGCACTTTAAGAGGTCACCACTGGAGACTCTAAAATCCTGGATGAGAACTGTATTAATTATTTAAACAAAATCTATTCCTATCCTTTAGAACTTAAAATCTCACTTTAGAAACTACAACACACATGTTACTATTTTCAAGCAATAGATGTTAAGAATTTCACGTTCCTTTTCTACTTGAACACCAGCAAGTCCTTGAGAGCTTACATCTACTCTCTGCATGGGCTACATAAAATAAGAAGTACGGGCACTACCAGCTTTTCATTTCTCTTTCAAGGTCAATGTTATTAATGCCACACTTCTCTCTCTTCCTTCTGCTGGTATGCCTGGCAAAAGAAGTAACCTTTCTTGTCAGATATCACCATCAGAAGGTTATAGGACAGAAAAGTGGTTTCTACATGTACAAACCCAGGGAGTTCAATGCAATTTGTAAAGGCTTGCTCATGATAGCTATTTGTGAGTAAGAAGGCTGATCCACATCAGTTACCATAAGCTAAGGGCATGCAACTAATGTGTGTGTTTTACTTTAGTTGTTTATTATCGAAGTCATTATAAGCATGAGAGAGAGAGAGAGAGAGAGAGAGAGAGAGAGAGAGAGAGAGAGAGAGACAGAGAGAGAGACCGAGACCCAATAATTTCATTATATCAACATGTGAGGAGTCTTTAAAAGAACCTGGAATTCATTCACATGCAGATCAAGGGTACTGCCACATGTCCTTTTTCCTAGACACTTAATACACATTAGCAGAAAGATGCTAGCATGAGAGCTGCCCAAACACAAAGGATTCATATGGGCTATTCTAACTCTTAAGGCAATTACAGTATTTAAAAAAAAAAAACTTAATAGTACAGGATGTGCCCCTGATGGGTCAAATCAAAGGGGGAAATATTTTGGTTCTGTGGAATGAATAGAAAGCTCAAGGAGGTTCCTTGCCCCTTGATTAGCATCTATCTTAATGCTAAGTGCTAAGGTACAAGTACTACAGTTACTAGAGTGCTAATAGGTTATCAAGGGAACTCAGGTAGTGACCTGGCTGACATGTCTGAAAGATGAGGATGCTTTAGGGTTAGCTATGTTCCACTGTCAGGTTTTTTGATTAGCCAGTTCAAAGGATCTTTCATGCATATGTCAGCTGGGTGGTGGCATGGCAATAAAGCAGACAATTTGTGTTTTTCTTGTTACAGGGAACACTGTTTAATCAAGATTGAATCACCATAAAATATGTGTGTTTCCAAGTCATATCAACATTTCTGGCAGCTTTTCATGTTGCACCTTCCGGAACTAAACTTTTGGACTTGGAAATCCAGGTGTCTGGAAAGGGTGTCAGGATAATATACAATACATGATGGTGCAAAATTCATGTATCAGCTGGTTTGTCTGAATTTGTAACAAGATGCCCTTTAAAATAATAGAGCATAGTCTCCAATTTAGATCTAGGCCACGTACTTCTGCAGCCAGGGGGCCCTGAACTTGTTTTCTCAGGCTTTCTGCCCCACCTGCCACATGTTATATGGCAGTACTGGTGTGATATTTTTGCTGCCAGAGGCAGAGCAGGAAACATTGCCTAACTCCCCAAGTTCCACTGCTTAGTATCTAAGAGTAGCCAAGTTATTTTGGCACTTCTGACAGAAAAGCCTACAAGCTCTTTCCTTCTGTCTAGCATTAGAATATATACTGATAATAAATCAAATATTTAACCATTAGCTGCTCTTTCATAAAACCCAATATTAGTTGTCTTAGTAGCTGCTTCATTTTGCCTAATGGTTGGAGGGGAAAAGGGACTTGGTATAGATATAATTATTAGGGCATAGAAGAAAGAATTGCAGAGTTAAGAAAGGCTCAGAGTACAGGTAGTCAGTGAATTGTACCACACACCCTCCACCAAAATTACTGCTTCCAGAAAATGTACCACTCGTGTACTTATTCCTCAACCACTGCAGCATGTATTCTTGAATATGACATTGTTGACTGGCTATGTCCAGGATTCAGATCTAGGGAAATGAGACTTGTGGCACACAGTGAGAGGATGCTGGCATATACTTCCTAACAGAATATAACCTTCCCATCTATCTAATTCACGGCTTTCTCTATGTGGGAGAAGAAACCATGATTTTAGATGTGCACAAACTAAATATGTGAACATAAGAGCCCTGCTGGATCAGAGAATGGGTCCAGCTAGTCCAGCATTTTGTTCATACAGTGGCCAATGCAATGCCCGCTGGAAAACCACAAGCTGGATACAAGGCAATAATTGATCTTGCACTGCCTTTGTTACAAGCTGGAAAACTATTGTGCATGCACCCAAAGAGTACAGTTTCATTCTACATCAGAAAGGATAACCCATTCTGGATACTAGAGAACAGCTAGACAACAAAGAATGCTTTCTACTAAAACTTTGTGCAAGTTAAGCAGTCACCACTAACCGATCGTAATGCAATACACAATAGGGCAGTTATTCCTGCCAGCAGGAGTAACTAAACAAGCCAAGAATTCTCCGTTTGTGATTTGTTTAGCATTGCATCTGAACCAGAAACTCCAAGCTTGTTGTTTACTAACAAGCTAGGCCTAATACAAGAAAAGTCTGAAGGGCTTGGAATAAAAGAAAACTAATGAAAAAGTAGACCAAGAGACACCAGGCATTGCAGTCTTCATGAGAGGACACTTTGCAATGCTTATGCTTTATTGGCTGCTCCATGATGAAGAGAAGAAAAAAAGGGAACTCTAGAGTTGTTAACACTGTTTTCTACTGTATTTTGAAAATGTGCTTCTCAGACAAGCCAGCCAAATTTCTGGACAGGACTGCCTTTCCTCTCTTTCATTCAGTAGTGTAAAGGAAGAAGGTGTCAGAAATCCAGTCTACCTTCTGTTGCCAACCAAAACATGATGAAGCAAATGTATTGGCAAGTAATGAAAGCAGCCAGATCTTCTATGCAATAACAATTCACATTGAAGAATACAAAAAGGACATGTGATACCTCTCTTTAAGCAGCTTTGGTTATTTTTGGGAATGGAAGAGGTTGGAAATGTAACTGCGCTGTCCAAAATGAGTGACGTACAGATTATGTTTTATAACCGAATGTGTTAAGTGGTGGAACATCATAGCAAATGGGTAACAAAATTTAAGAAAGTGTCATATGTTTAACACAGGAATAATTATGTTAGCCTGCTCCAACAAAAACAGAGAGCCATATGGCATCTTAAAGGCTAACAAAATATAAGGTTTCATGGACTACACGCTACCTCTCCAGATGTATCAAGTATTACATTCAGTCATGGATATAAATACATGTCAATGTGTAAACAGTGAGGTCAGAGAGGAATAAAGTGCAGGAAGTCCAGTGAGAATTACTCACAGCAGCCATTCACATATTCAGAAATAATGCAACATTTAGCATGGAAACATGGATTTTTTAAAATCAGGGCATACTTAAATGCAACACCAGCACGGTGCGCCTGAGATTTATTTGTTCCACATCAACAATTTCTTTGGAATATTAAGTTACCAGGCTTTCTTTTCTCCGAGATTGATCTTTTCTCTACCTGCCACATGGAAACTGCTCCAAAACATACTACATCACAGTTAGGTGATAAGTTCTTCACATTGATAGTTGCACGATGTTATTTAGATATTTTTACTGTCATAGAGAGATCTGCTTCAAAAGATAGGCTTGTAGATTTTTGAAAATCCCAAGTGCTGTAAGTAAACAGCCTAACAACTACTGCATGGAGCTATTTAAGGGAACCCACATGCACTTGCTATAATTTGCAAATATCTCACTAGTCTCCATATCATTCTTGATCTTATTGCCTCTATATGATTATATATTTTCCTTACAATTTTATTTCATGCTGCTTGAGGAACTAGAATGTTGGACTGAGGATTTGGGAGATCCAGGTTCTAGTCCCCACTTAGCCATAGAGCTAACTGGGTGGCTTTAGGCCAGTCACTCTCTCAGTCTAACCCAGTGATGGCGTACCTTTTAGAGACCGAGTGCCCAAACTGCAATCCAAAACACACTTATTTATTGCAAAGTGCCAACACTGCAATAAAACCTGAATACTGAGGTTTTAGTTTAGAAAAAACAACTCACATGCAGTCCAAGCAAATATATATATATATCCTTGGCAGCGCACTGACTGGCCATGCGAAAGCAAGGATGAGTCGCGGCTAATGAGTCGTGACTCGTGACATCATCGCCTGGAGCTGCTACTCCTTTCCCAGCATGCGCATGGCCCCTAGGTGTGCTCTTAGGCGATGCTCAGCTGCTGGGGCATTACTGGGGCGACTTGGCTTATATGCTGACAGAGAGGGCTCTGTGTGCCCGCTGTGGCATACGTGGCATAGGTTCGCCACCACTGGTCTAACCTACCTCACAGGACTGAGAAGAAGAAAAACCTGTAAACTTGCCTTGCTGGGTTCCTTGCATGAGGAAGAAAGGCAGGGTATGAATGTAATGTAGCGATGATGATGGTGAACACCTCCCCAAGTAAAATAATAATAATAGATAACAAGAGGGGGGATGGTTGAGCATTCCCAAGAATAGCCAAAGTAAAACGGAGGGTGATATCCCATTTGACGCAAGTTTTAATTGAAGTTAGGCTAGTAGAAGCAACCTCTAGTTCAACACCAAAAACATCCACTGACATACTGGGCTTTCTGAGGAAAATTATTGCACCATCAGACACGATCTGTAATAACGCTAGATGTTGCTTAAGCTAGTACAACATAATTTATGTTAGTGCAAGTACTGAACAGGATACTGCCATAGACATCACATGATGAAAAAGTGCATGCAATCACACAATGGGAAGCTGCAAACAGACATGCACACTACCATATCATGAACAGATTTTTATACATGTTTTCTTTTCTATGGAAGTGATGCCACTGCAGGGAAATTGTCACATGTGATGCAGCCCTTGACAAGCAGAGTCCATTTCCACCATATGCGAGAAATGAGATACGCAGTTCTGATACAAGGGGAGGAAGCTAACAGATTGTAATGATAGTGGTCTACTAAACTTAGAAAGTAGAGATAAAAGGGATTGTGTCTTTCTTCACTCACAGATATTATACAATGTCTCATAAGTAGTAATATAACATCCAGAAAATCATTTTCTTAAAATCTAGCAGTTTAGCTTATGGATCATAAGCTTATATGAATAATATGGTGGAAACCTGGTAAGCACAAGTTAAACAAGAGAAAATATATAATCATGATCTATGATTTAAAAGTTTTGAAAGAGAGAACTCAGTACCACTTTTTTTCTTGGAACCTTGTTAAACAACTAACTTTTAAAAATTGTTAGTTGGTTTTAAAATTGTTAGAAACTGTGCTTGTAATGATTATTAATAGGAAATGTTTTCAAAATGTGGTGACATCCCCTATTACTTTAAACCAGATATCTCATTCCCCACTACCCACTTCAATGCACATTTAATATGGCACTCTTTTCAATGCCACATGGATCCTGTTTTAATTCTGCATCCTGGTGACAGCAAAGCAGCAACTTCCCAGCAGCTTTGGAAGGCTGTAATCTGAAAGCAGTCCAAGGCAGAGCTACCCCAACTCTTATTCCTTTCCTACATTTCTCTGAAGTGTCCCTCCCAACTTGGCCTAGCTATACAGGGTGTTGTATGCCTTTTTCCATCTAAATATGCAAAGGATAGCATTCTTAAATATATTTTTATTCAGGCAAACCTTTGACATGAAACTCCATCTATTACTGAAAGCAGTTCTATTGGTCTGGGAATTGTTTACTGTAATGTAGATTTTCTGGAAAATGCTATAAATAATGTTATCTAGTTTAGAATGTTGTTAGAACTTAAAACTACAGTACACCAAATTCAGGCTAGGCACCAGGAAAAACTAACTGTCAGAGCAATGCAACAAAGGAACCAGTTCCCTAGAGTGGTCGTGGGCTCTCCCAACACTAGAGACATTCAAGGCAAAACTGGACAGTCATCTGAATGGGATAGTGTAATTTGGTGTCCTGATCCAGCAAGTGCTCAGACTCAATGGCCTTTCCAGAAGCTACAGTAGCTACGAAATAGTTGAATGAAATATCAGTTCAGGGTAAAATTAACCACACAATAGAATTTAAATGTTATATTCAAATACATTCAAAGCTTTATGGGGAAAGTAATGTACTGGAAGATTTAAAAATGCAAAGACAATAGCATGTACTTCCTTATGTCTGATTATATTTACCAAAAAATGACTGCACCTAAAATGACATACTGTTTTTAGCCAAAGATAGCTATCTATCTTACAATCAACTGCTTAATTTTCTTCTGCTGAAGCAACTTGAGCATGTTCAGCTTTGCTCACTCTGCACGATTTATTGGTTCCATTTCCACTTGAGAAAATTCGAATAGGAACAACTTGCTAAGCATTCTGTTTCACTAAGGAATGGATATGAATCTGTTGTCATGGGCTGAGGAACGTGGAGGATGGGTGCTCTTGTATTCAGATTCTGCTTGTGGGATCCCATGGGCAACTGGCTGTCTACTATGCAAACAGAAAGCAGACTAGATAGTCCTTCGGTCTGAAAAACCACTACTGTTGCTGCCTGATTGAAATAAACAGTGACCACCATCTTAGTTTCCATTTTGTTTCAGTTTGTTATTGAAAGATGTTAGTAACTGAGGGCAAATACAGCATGTATAAGCCTGATCCAGACACAGCTAGGAGCCAGCAGAATGGAGCACTAGATGGATTAGTCATAGTTTTCCAGAGACCCCATGAACAACTGAGGTTTTGTCAGTGCTTGCCTTAGGAAAACATCCAATAGTTCATATACCATATTTATACCATCTATCATGATTAATTGCAGAACAGCCCAGTCAACTATGGATAAACAGAGAGAGAGAGATGGTATGAAAAATTATCCATCGAAAAATATAGCATCAGAAAATCTTCCATTTTAGAAAATTTTCCATCACATATCCCTGGCTGTTAATGTCCTTTATTGTATTTTATATTGTGCTTTAGATGTATTTTTTCGCTAATCATGGTTTTATTGTTGTCATCCATCTTGAAAACTATTTATCAATGGAAAGAGCAGATTCAAACTTATTAAAAAATGAACATCTTGCATGTACAATCTTATACATGCTTATTCATGTATAAGCCAGTGTAGTGTAGTGGTTAAGAGCATGGGACTGGGACTCAGAGGATCTGGGTTCTAGTCCCCGCTCAGCCATGGAGCCAACTGGGTGACTTTGGGCCAGTCACAGACTCTCAGCCCAACCTACCTCACAGGGTTGTTGCTGTGGGGATAAGATGGAGTAGAGATGATGTAAGCTGCCTTGAGCCCTTTGTAGGAAAAAGGCAGGATATAAATTGCAATATAAATAAATAAATATTCAGTTCTATTAAGTTCAGTGGAGCTTACTTCCAAGTAAGCAGGCACAGGATTGTAGCCCCAGATTCCCATTTCATGACAGCAGAATTGCTATACATGAACAGCCTTTATTTTTCTTTGCCTAGAAGGCAGGTTATTTGAGGGAGACACTTGTAGTTCTGACAGAGTGCTTAAAATCTTCCTCAAAGAGGCAGTCACCTGTATAATACCCCATTTACCAGTATATTTTCTGGGCTTGCATAGCTGTGTTCTCAGCCACTTCTGGCAGTCTTTCCTGAACATTTGCCAGAAAACCAGCTTCATATATTAAGAAAAAGGGTTAAATTACCTACTTTCCTAGTAAGTAATCAGAACCATCCAATATGCTACCTTGTGACAATTAACATGGGATTAATCAAAAGAACAGGTAAAGTCAAATGCAGCGATTTTTTTTTGCCAATTTCTATTCAGTTCATTTCTCTCAACACATCCCTGGAAAACACCAGGGATATTTGAAAGCAGAACATGGCAACAGCAGTAAGAGGATGGAAATGGAAAATCTCCCTGTCATACACCTAAGAAATATCCCAAGTGTTCTTGCTGCTTTTATTGCTATGTAAAAGCAGAAATGACCCTCTTGCTCTGCCAACAGGAGAAATGCATCTAATAATCTGTTCCGCTCTCACTGAGGGCAGCAGCAAAGTCTCAGCTGCCTGTATCCCAAGCTGTTATCTTCTCTGTGTTATAAGAAGCAACAGTGGGACTACCTAATGGGGAGCAGCTTGAAGGAATCCATAAAGGCTCCACAGGATACACAGGGGAGCCTCTGTAGGCTGGATTAGGCACACAGACCATTCCTTATTCTTGTGGTAGGCATTATCCCAACAGTCAACTGCATGAGGTGAGGCCACCACATACCAACTTTCTTTATCCTAGCTCTAACATCAATAGAAGTGACTGAAGGCACCCACAGATACATCAAGAGGTAGGGTAATTAATCACAAGGGAGACATTTGTGTGTGAAACAAATGAAGCAAACCTAGACCTGCCCACATTGGTCCTCTTAAAGGTAGGTTCCTACTGCCTTTTCTGCATTTCACAAAAGGGGCTTTCAAAGACCAAGTGGTTGCAAGAACAAGAATGCTAACAAACCCAAGTATCTGGTTGTTATTGAGTTCTCCCCTCATGGTGGTGTCTCGCTCTTTTAACTGGGCTTTTGAAAAAAATACCAGCAACATCTCGTAAGTGCCACATACCACAGAAGTTACTTTTTTCTTGATGGTTTTCCCTAGTATCAGGGAGAGTACCATCTTGGCTCTGCTTCAGGCAGCAAAATTTGTCTGATTGCAGTAGCATATTTCCCCTCCATAGATGTATACAGAAAACTTATATTGCAATGTTGCCCCTACAGTGTTAGCATTGACTTGGTTTGCATGACTGACAACCCAACATGGGTGACAAGTGATGGTGGGTTGTCCTGTCACATAGATCAGGACCACCTTCTGCAAGATGGTTTGTTCATGGGCAACAACCCACATTGACAACGTATGGCTTGTTCTTGGGGGGAGGAATGTATCATAGTGGACTGATATCTTATCTGAACCCAACTGGCCAACCCCATCATGGTACCAGAAAGTGGGTACGAAGCTGTTTATAGCAAGAGTGGCAAAAAACAAACAAGCCTTGCTGCCTTTGTCAAGTTCATTCAGGCCACCACCAGTGAGATTTTGGGGGCACTGTCTCTGGCCTGGGACCCCAAACCATAATGGCAAGCCCTTTTCAATATACCATAACTTTATTTCTGCCCCCCCTCCACTAGAAAGTGTTTTTTGTTCTCTTGAAATAATAGTAACACTCCCTTTAAAGTGCCTGGGTGATTGTCATTAGTTTGTCATCCCTTCTGATTAATTTTTACTGCAAAAAGTGTGCATGTTTATTATTGTTTTTACTTGGATTTACTTAAATATGCACTTGCACATTTTCTTGGATCCAAAATAAGAAACCTCATCCAGGCAAAGTCCTGGAAGAGTACTGCTGTCAATATGCAACGGGTACTCTCCAGAGATATTGACCTTAAAAGGCTGCAAAGGGCATTATTTTTTACTTTGGTTGTCTTGAGAGTTGTCAAAAGTCAAGCTGTTAAGAGAAATAAAAGCTATGGGTTATCTTTGCTCACAGTAGGAGGTGGCCAGTACATCAGTGTTACAGTGTTCTTGTTTTGGAAAAGTCTTGTCAAGTTCCTTACACTCTTCCAGCTTTTCCTGAAATTCTGTGTGCTCAGAAAAGTGCAAGTCACTCCTTTTTATTGGCACACAGAGCTCTGACAGCTAGTTGTCAAAGCCCCAGTTCCCCTTTAAAGGGTTTTATTTGGGATGGGGGTTGTTGAGAGGGCATTCCATGTTTTTTTTTTTTTAAACCAAATCAGAATTTGTATAGCCACCTCACATAAAAGGGGTGACTCACATTTCCCCAGTTTAGATAAAATGATAGTCTCTCAAAAATGATAGAAACCTGAGCAGTCAGGTCCAGAAAAGAAAGCAGATAATCTTGCTTTGAAGGGATAATTTACTGGCCAGTCCCTTTTCATGAACAAAGATCACTCACAGTTTTTGTTTCTTTTGACAGGTTGGCTTTTGACAGCTGTCAAAAGAAACCAAAGTGAAAAATATAACATTTGCAGCCTCTCTGGGTCAATCTTCATGAAGGGTGTGTGCTGTATAACTCCCCAGGACATCGCCCATGTGAGGCTGTCCATTCTGGATCCACAAAAGTGCACATGTGCACTTCTACATGTCTGCCTATAAAATAGTAAGATGTGTATTAAAATGTACAGAAATATCTTGCCTTATAAAGGCGGGGTGACAAACCAGAGAGAGTCCTCCCAATGTGCCACTTGGGCATTTTGGAAGGGATGCCACTAGCTGTCAAATCAGAGATCGCCAAAAGCAATCTCCAAAAAACCAAAACTAAACTCAATGATGAAAAGGGGAAAAGGGTGCAAAAGGCCTCATGATTATGGCAGGGAGCAGGAAATAAGACAGCTCCTCCTCCAAGTACCCTGAAATATCTGGCAAAGGACTGAATGGGGAAGGGGGGTAAGCCAAGGTGAGTCTTGATTGTCAGGTGCCTTGTTTTTTTTGTTTGTTTGTTTGTTTTTTTTGGAGGAATAACCAATCTACTGTGGCTTACCACTAGGTTAGGCCCCCTCCACTGTCTATAACTGAGAAACAGTGCAATACGCATAAAGTCTTCTGTATAAACCAAGAAGGACAGAGACTTTCTCCAAACCACTGAGATTATATTTGAATGGTTGCTTTCTGCACTTTCAATTCACTATTGTAGTAAATATTGAACCACACACACAAGAACTGTGCTTTTAACAAGTCAATACAAAACAGGCGGTGTTACCCATCATCACTAAAAGAGAAAGCTTTGCCACTTGCTAGGCCAAGGGCTGTTTTGTTTTGTTCTTGCCTGTAATCAAATTATTAATGAACTGAAATATTCTTACATTGCTATTTTATTATAACCGTGAAACTGTTTCGAATCATATATTCATTATTTATGTGTTTGGATTTTTGTCATGACCTTGTGCATATTACTTTGAATGCAGTGTACTGGGAAAACAAATATACATATAGTTTGACTTCTGTTTTCAGACACCCTGACTACAACATCCAGTCAGCCTTACTAAACCCTGCCAAACCTGCTTTTGAAGCTTGCAGTTTCTTGTGAACTTTGGTCTAACAACTATATGCACTTTGGTCTTTTTCTGATGGCCAGACAACTATTTCTTCTAGTATGACTATTAATGCTTCAGCAACTGTCCCTCCTGCAGTTCAGGCTGTCTAAGCATCAAAGCCTACTGCTTATGAAGCAATTGTTTTAGATGTACATTTGTCTTCCATAAATCAGTGACTGAGCAACTGCACCATGAAAGGCAGCAATAAAATCACCTTTAGGGAAATTTATTGAACAACTAAACCACCATAGTTGAATGCACAGCCTGGTCCAAGGCAGAGTTAGGCACACTGACAATTAAAGAGCTTGAAGTAATGATGAAATCATCATTGAATTGAATGGAGGTGGGCTGAATCACACTAGTGAAATTAACAATGAAATTCTATGCATGTCCGATAAGAAGACACCACTGAGTTCAATGGCCTTACTCTTTAGTATGTGTGGTTAAAGTTGTAGCCTGGATTAGCTTTGCAAGAATGAGAAAAAGAAGAGATTATTAACCATTCTAAGTATTTTTCCCCCTTCTAGCAGAAAGAATTTAGAAATGAGTACATTTCCCCATCCTTAAGAAGCCCTTGCCTTTCCAGAATTCAATACACACTAAACTCTGAACCCTTCAGGTGAGCTAATAGGCCAAACAAAGCCAACATCCCAATACAGTGAAAGGTATTGTAAACACCCCATGTTATCTATCTGGTGCTTATTTTTTCTTTATCATAAAGAAAACACCCAGCCTGGGCTAGAATACAGTAACTTGTAATCTATACACAGCCAACTGCTGAGAAAAAAAAACTCCTTAAAATGGCAGTTGATTCTGAGAAATGCTGTATGTCCCATATTTACTCAAATCAAATGATGACAAGACATAAAGTATCTGAAATGTTCTAGTTGTCAGGAGGATGTTGGCTGTGCAGGACAAGCCAAATCATGTTGTGTCAACTCATTGTTCTTACTCCCCTAGGAGTAACTACTGAACACAGCAGGACTAACTTGCCAATATCCCATGCGTTAATTTCAATTACTTTCTGCTTCATTTTCTATACTTAAAAAGCAAAAAGGCAATTATACTAAAAAATATGCAGTAGAATCAGACAATCTGTGTGTAAGTAAAACAAAAGAGCATTCTAGATAGATCAGGAGATTCTATTTGGGCAAGTTGCCAGAGCCACTAACAGTCAGTTTTCCCATCTGAGCAAAAAGGTCTAGTAGCAGCTATGAGGAAAGCACTCCAAGAACACAGCTAAAGTTTAGCAATGTGAAGCCTCATCATTGGCTATGCACCAAGTGCAATAATTTTTTCTTTGTACTCCTATGCATGTCACAATAAGGTTCTACCACACATTTGCACAGCCAGATTAATAAAATGGGTGAAGAAGGATGCAATCGGCACTCTAGAGCCTTTTGAAGGATTAAAAGGCTAGTTCACGTTTGGCAGCCTTTTACAGTGCCATCACACCCATGTGCAGTGGGGCTTACTCACCTGTAAGTACACGGAGTACTGCAGCCTCAATGACACATTCGTTCTTGCAACGAATGCTGTTAGCAGAAATAATTCACACTTTTAAAAATAAAGCTCATTCCAAGGGCGTATCATATGCCTGCTCTCAATGCTGCTTTGTACAGCAGCGAATTTCCACTTGTTGAAGGACATTTTATTCCGTGTCACAACAAAACCAAATGGGCTCTGCCTACATCTGCCTCAACAGACGTGCCGTCCTCTTGGTCCAGCAGCCACCACTAAGCAAGAGCAACAGCCTACGCATACGCGAAACAACTTCATCCAAGCACAACTTTGGTCAACGGAGTCGGACTCACCCGCCACTTCCTCGCTTTTTCTTACACCGAAATAGCCTTAGAAGCGTTTACAAACCGGGATGGAGAAAACGGGCAGCGTCCGTATAAAGTACCTTGTTGCAGTTCCTTAGCAGCTGCTAATTATTTTGGGCCACAACATCATCCTCTTGGTGAGTAAAGCATATGCAGGAAAGCGGCTGTAAATAGCATGTCACAAATGTCTGTTTCCTAGGCAACCCCGTCCCTCCCTCCCTCCCTCCTCCCCTTTGTGGTTGGGGATAAACCAAAAGGGAGCGTGAGGGGAAGGGGCAACGGACGCGCGTGTTGCAGCGGCGTACACAAATAAACCCATCCCGACAACACAATAGGCCTCTCAGAACGGAACGTAGGACCACACAAACACCACCAACAACTAGGAGGAGCTGGGGGGGGCGGGGAAGGGGGTGTCCACGATTTTTTTACCGTTTCCATGGAAACAGTGAAGGCAAGAAGGAACATGTTGCATGGCACAAGAGGGAACCAACGTGTAGCAGGAAAATTCTCGTCGGCTTTAGCCTGCCCCCCCTCGGTCCCCTCAGGCCAAATGAGTTAAGGAACTGAAAGAGAAAGGCGACAAATCGCATCCAATCCAAGAAGTTCTTTCCAACGAGCCGACAGGCTTTGAGCCCAGCCAGACACGCTCCCCCACCCCGGCTTTGCATACAACCCCCAACGACAGTAGATGCTTCGATGCTTCTGAAAGGGCCACGACCCCGCCAAGGAAAGGGGGAGAGTGAGTGGCCGCGTGGGCAGGGCGAGGGGCGAAGCAGCGGGACGCGTGCGCGCGCGCCAGGCAAAGCAAAGTTCTCGAGAAGTCGCGGCGAGGAAAGCGGGCATACCTCGTGCTCGCCGGCCCTCGGCAGAGATGCTCGGGAGAGCAAACCGAGCGGCTCGACGCTCGCGGACGGCCCCTTATTCGGCAGGCGCTGTAAGGCAGCCAAGGCTGTGAAAGGAAGCCAGACTCCACCCTAGGGGTGGGGCCTTGAAAAAGAGAAAAACGGGGGACAGGCCTCCTGGTCGGCTGACGTTTCTCTCCCCACCGCATGTCACTTCCTTTTAAAGCTGCGGTTCAGCCGTTGAGGGGAGCGAGGGTAAGTTTCCTCGTGTAATTGGACCCTGCCTCTCATCCGAGCCCCGCCAATTAGCCGGAGGAAGTCATCCCTCCCCCCCGGCCCACCGCCCCCTTCACTCCCAGCTGTTATAGAAACCAACCTTCAGACAAAAGCCCTTTGTATGGCATCTTTTTCTTCTCCTCTTAATCCTTCCTTTCTTTCATGCAAAAAAGAAAAGAAAACGAAAGAAAACCCCTCGCTTGTGACCTCCATACTGACACTGGTGTCATGCCCGGAACACGTTGTCCAAATTAAATCATTATTAATTAAAAAGCAACATGATCAATGAGTATTATCAATAGAGAAATATCCTCTACACACACGCAAGCACATCTCCTTGCAAATGCGTTCACCAAGAAGGGCAGCAGAAAACCTTTAGAATGTGACTGTTTCTTTGACTAACAAATCAATTGGATGTCATAACAGTTAAGTTTTTGATATGTTGAAGCTCTTGGTTTTGAATGCATAATGCAGCCCAAGCATATATACACGTGACAATAAGTCTCACTGATCAGGTTTGCAGGAATCCTTAAGACACCCCAGGGTTAAAAGGACCCTCCCCCCACCAAGAGACTAAGAGTCAGGCACAACAGAGGCACCTGCCCTCCCGCCGCCCCCCCCAGTCCTCCTGTATCCCAGGGTTCTATGCTTGTGCCAGGTGAGCTAGATGGGGAGCCAGGTGGGGATGAAAGCCACTCTAAAGTGCTCAAGTAGCACTTGATGGCAGCTGTCAGAAGCTTCCTACTGATTATCCTGGCAGAGAGGGGACTGTTCATCCTCCCCTCTCTGCCACAATTAGCAAGGACAGGAACAACATGCTGATCCCTGCCCCATCACTTTCTGCAGTGAACAACAGGGTCATGTTCTTCTGAGGTTTCACCTGAGGGGACCAAGGAAAATGTGGCTCTTCTCCCCAACATTCAGAGATTACTGCAATGGATGAGAATGGTACCTCTCAAGGAAACCTAGAAAAATGCAGCCCTTCCTCCCACCACCAGTTGCTGCAATTTTTGGAAGAACTGTGGTGGGCAAGGGAGTATGTTCTGCTGGGTCTTTTATATGGGAGACACAGCAAAATGCCCCACCACCATGCACTGCACCCTCAGATTATGAGTGTGACTTGGGAGACACCAACACCACTACCACACACCACCACCTAAAGCCAGAACTGGGACTTGGGGAGGCAGTGCTTGAAGGCATGGAAGCCAATAACAGTTGCTAAGCAAGCAATTACCAAGCAATTCTGTAGGCTTTGGCGTGTCACCTGGATTTGTTTTGTCAGCCAAGTTCATATATTACACAAAGACAATGGCTTGGCTTGTCATGAGAACCCAGTCACTGTGGTCAGAGGGAGTAACCTGCAAATAAGTATGTAGTTGTAGCATCCAAGTAAGTACACACAAGAAATGTAACCTCTTTGATAACATACAATGTCCTCGTATTTTTTCACTGGATAACAATGCCACATATATACACTTTTACATTTGAAAGAATATGTGCAAACAGTGTTTCAGAAATATGGCACACAAAAACTGAAGTGGGGACCTGAGGTTTTACAGAAGAGGAAGATGTGAGGGAAGTTGCTTTGTCTGTTACAACAGCCACTAAAACTTCTACTGTAACCATGGAAGCTACAGAAGGCAGGAAGGACAGGGACTCAGAACACTTACATGGATTCACAGGAACTCTCAGGAATACCTAATACAGAGCCCCTGGGATTCATAGCACATATAGCATCTCTCAAGGATTTGTAAGGCATGATGCTTTCCCAATCATGTAGAGCATGTGCAGCATGATGCTAATGGGTGGTTTTTAAACCTAATAAATAAGGCAGTGACTCTTCATGCACACAAATATTCAGGGTCTCATAACCCATGTAGGAACTCACAAGGATTCATGAGAGAGAGAGAGACTGATAATGTTCACAGGAACTTCTGATCACACCAGTGGCTCCCTGTGCTTCTGTCTCTGGCTACTAGATTTAGAAGGACGCCATAGCTCTTGCATGTGTTATGTAATGTGGGCTGCAAGCCTTGAAGAGAACGTGGTGCTGTTCTCAGTCTTAAGTCCTGTGGCTTCCTCAGCCCACCTCCAAGGTCCACACATTGAGTGTAGAAATCTACAAAAGTTAAGCCAACCAACACAGGGTTCCATAGAATGAAGGACCCTCAGGATTCCCAGTTCTATGGGAGGTGGCATGTAGGCTGCCCTTACAGATGCCAAGGCTGAAAGTGTAGACACTAGGGAGAGAATCTATATAACCTTATGGTCAGGGCCAACAGTGTGGCTCCACTGAATCATGACTCTTCCTGCTCCATTTTTGTGTGAATAGTGTGTGACAAGTGTGTGCTTAAGGGATATCCTGTTATAGTAGTGCCCCAGTCCACACAGCCACAAGCTACATACAGGATTATGCATGCTCAGTTGCCAAAGAATTGGCTGCCAAGTAGCAGTGGGAACATTCAAGCACATATAATGGTCTTCTTCACACAACATGACAATCCACTGAGAATTAAAGGGCAGAGTTACATACGAGGATTAAAGGGTTAGGGTTACATACCTGGCAATAAATGGTAGATTAGCCAAGGGTTGGTTAACCCTTAAATGCCCCCTGCCAGCTGTATTCTCAAGACATGACAATTTTTGACAGTTCCCAGTCATGGATTGCATATTCATAATGGCATCTGGCAAGAGCTGCAGCTCCTCAAGGGTAAATTAACCCTCAGTTGTTTTTCATGTAATGTATGTTTTAAAAATGTATAGCTAGCAAGTAAATTGTTTAGTTATAATTATGCAATTTTCTTTTGATGTTGCATATAAATTGTGTGGGGGATATGCCCTATTGCAGATGTGTTGACGAAGAGGCTTAGGATATGGCATACTTGTGCTGCACCCATGTAATATCCTTGCTATGCCCCATTTGCTCACTCTTAGAGCATAACTTCATAAACAGAGAGTACTTATGCCAGCACAGATTTTGCCACTTTATTGTGGGACTGCCATTCTCTGCTGGCAGAATGACACTTACCCCATATCCTTCAACGTGGTATTGTGCCTTAACAATCCCCTAGGTTAAATATGTAAGCAGGGAGGAAACACAACCAGAAGTAACACTCTTCGGGAGTATAACAACATAAGAGAGCAGAGACTTTAGATTTTAAAGGAAATAGTTTCAAATCAAATACAATCCCCTAACTGAGGTCCTAGAAGTGTCTATGGCCTTGGAGAAGTGACTGAAGTATCCTATCATCCCCAAAATGCTCTTCAGGGACAATAGCCTTGCTCTCCCCAAGTATCTGTCTGACAATACAGTGGATGGCAAAAAACCAAACCAACCAATCAACCAAACAAACAAACAAACAAAAAATCCTCAAGTTTCAAAGATGTATGTTGCAGGTGTGGGGAATGTGATGCTGATTGCATGCATATTTGATGAAAATAGGAGAAAGATGGTTTCTTTTAGAAAAATATAACACATGTGCAAATAGAATTATTGATGTCTGTTGCAATTAAGCCACTCTGTTAGTACTGTTGTTCTTTTTTTTTAAATAATGGTTCAGACTGAGCATCTTGATCTGATCTGGAATTAATAATGGAAGCAAAACTGTTAAAAGCTTCTAAATAGCATTTGCTTAGTAGACCCACGATGAATGAATGGTTTAATATAGCTTGATATTTGGCTTTGGTGACAAAACTCACAGAACATGTGATGGACGACAAAACCTTTGAGAGACCTGGATTCCACTTAGTTATAGTCTGCAATGTAGAAACATTAATTCATATTAATTAGGACAGTAGGCTTGCAGTACTTTTGTGATGCCTGTAAACCCCTGAACGCTGGAGGTTTACAGGTATCCAGTGCAGAGAGGGAGATACAATGGAAGCAACCTTCACCTTCCCACTCTGCATTTTAGCCAGATGACTGCTTTTGCAATTTAGCTTCAGTGTACTCTGCTCCTCCCCCTCCAAAAACCCCCATCCTCTTTAATGCATCTTTAACATGATTTTCCCAACTCAGAGAGCAGCCAGCGCAATTCTTTCTGTGTTGGCTGTAATGGGGAGGGGAAACTAGAGTTCCCAGTTCTGAGGTTGAACTCTAGTTCCTGATCTCAGAGCTGGAAAACTGAACTATCCCATGGGCGCCTCAGACAATTGGTGGGTTCATGTGAAACGACAAGCCACAGTGGTTTCTTGAGCAGGAAGGTCAGCTGTGTTGTCTGAATCCTGTTGTAGTATTTCAGCATAGAATGTTTGGATTTTACAAACCACAATAAGAAACAACAATCTGTTCTATTGTTTTCATGCTTCACCATGGTTTCTCCAGTCATATGAACCCCACATCATGTTTTTCCATGGTCCTACCACATAGTGCCCTGGAAGGAGCAGCAGCTCCAAGAGCTACTCCAGCCAAGCAACATGGGATTGAATTTCAGGCATGGTGGTTGATGAGATATGTGCCAACAGTGGGAAGACTGAGCGAGAAGGGTAGAAACCATACTAGCATAGAAACCATTGTATTGTCAGGCATATCCAGGCAAAAAAATCATGCATCTTGGAAACTATACAGAATTACTTGTAATATATTGAACCCAGCCATTGTCAAGAAGCCATAGGATCATTCTCTAATTCTCATTGCTTGTGTGAAGTTGTGTCCAACCCATCACAACCCCATGGACAACATTCCTCCAGACCTTCCTGTCTTAACATATTATCAAGTGTTACAGAATGTGTAAGGTAGGCATAATAAAGGTATACATTATATTTAGCATATTTAGAGGCAGTGAGTAAATACTTTATTTATTTGTATATGATGCTATTTAAATGTATGGTGGATGATTAATTTTAATGTTTTTCATTGAAAAGGAAAGAGGGAAAATGAAAAGCCTGTGCAGGTCTGCAGGTTAAACTACTATGAAGATAAGTAACTTTGGGACGCTCACTGTATCTCGCAGCCTAACTGTCTCACAGTGTTGTGAGGTTAAAACAGGCAGGAGAGTGATGCACACTTAAGCAGGGTGTACTGTCACTGGGAAGGAGAGCCATGTTGAAGGTTAGGTCTGGGGCCAAATCAGGCCTACCTGGAATTTCATGCCGTGCCCTCTTCCCCTGACCCCACCCTATTTCCCCTAACCATTAATGGTTTGTGGATTCCAAGTTCCCAGAGTTTTCCCCCCATTGAAAAAAACAGGGAATGTCCCTCCTAAGGTTTACTTTTAGGTAGTAAGAATTTTATGCCAAAATATTCTGGTATATTTCATACTTTTCATATTTTACCCAGCCATTTTTGCCTTCAGCATCATATGCCACTGGAAATTAGACCCTGGAAGCTTCTTCAAAATTGAATTTGGGCTTTGGGCTAAAATTGGTTTGACACATTAGCCGAGAAAGGATGGGATTAGATGCATTAATGCATGAATAAGTTTTTCTAGAAATATGCCTCTTTTCTGGTTTCATATGGTAATATGATATTTTGATGCAGTGCAAAATCAGCCTATGGATGCTAATAGTTTATATTAAATGTAGAACGTATATATTCACATCAGTTGAGGGAAAAGGTAGTGCTAAATAGTGACTTCTTATGGGGGACTTGAAGCATACATTTGAGAAGCATACATTTGAGATATCATCTCTCTTCAAGTGGGGCCAACTGACTGTGACATTAATTCAACCATTAAGGGCAAAGTATGAAAGGAAATATATTTTTTAAGGTATCTTCTTGACCAGCTCAGTGTATCCTGACACAAGGCATTCATCTGTAAAATCAGAGCACTTAGCATCCTTGGATGGCTGTCCAGTAGAGAATAATGTTTATGAATGAACAAAATAAGAACTAGCTAGAAGATGAGCATCTGCATTAGATGAAGAATGCATGGTTTGAATACTGGCTGTTTGTCCAAGATGTTTGAAGTCTAAACCAGGTAATGTGAAAAGACCCTGAGGAGTTGCATATCTGAGGCTCTATGTCTCTAGACTTTCCTAAGATGCAAGAATTCCACAGCAAGGTGCTTTTGAGTTCAGTGGGGCTTACTCCTAGGAAAGTAGTTATAGGATTGCACCCCCAGTTTCTTACCAGTTGTTTGGCTACAGTAACCCTCTGAGTCCAATATTGAATCCTGAAATCTGTTGGAATTATGCTTTCAAAGTTTCTCCCTAAATTATAAGCTTTTTTGTTATTATTACTGCTATCATTTTCACTACTACACTGCATTTATATTATGCCTTTTATGTCTAATGGCCAAGGGCAATAGTGAAATATTAGAACATACTTTATTCTTATTCCATATTTTCATTATCTGTCTTACAATTAATTTAAACCTAATTATATTCCCTTTTCTGTCTTTAAAAAACACTTCCACTAATCCATTTTTTTAAAAAGACAAATTCATGTGACTCAAAATTTCAGCACTCAGGGAATGCAAAGCACATTACGACAAGCCACAAATATTAGAAAGTGTTGAGGTGAATAGAGAGAGAGAGAGCTTTGACCCTCATCATGAACTGCAAATCGATCTGGATATGATATGGAACAGTCAAATTAATGTTTAGCTGTACAGCCAGATATAATGTGCTTTGATTTTAAAACAGTATTTGCTAGATGATTGGCACAGTGGGGAGCTTTCCGTAGGTTTCTGCAATGATTATGCAGGATTGAAAAGGATTTAAGTGAAGAACGCATAGCTTGATGGTTTCCCCCTTTATCCAAGGGTTTCCCTGTATTACCTTGTATGCTGGTGTGCCCACCCGAAAGAATGATGTTCATTCATTTCATTTTATATGAGTTATATATTTAAATGAAGCTAGGATTTTATTAATACATAAGAATTAGAAAACATTTTTCTTGAAAGGATTTATAGCCACAAGGAGTTTTGAGTACAGATCCTCTGTACCTTGTGGTATTAGGGTTGCAGTACAGCTATTCAGACAGCTTTAAATTGACTCATGTTACCTGTGATGAAATTGTCAGAAGAGAACTCTGAATCAACCCGACAGCTGTATAAGGTGCTAGAACCAGGGAGCAGGGCGGAGTGTGTTCTATGTTATAGATGCCTCTACCTCAGGAAAAGGTACATCTGGTAAAATAAAGGCAGAGGGCTGAAGCATGACAGCTATGCCACCTGTGAGTGGGAAAAATGAAAATCCTACCATCACAATCCAATTTGATTGAGGAAGGGGAGAATTCATTGCTTCTGGAAATCCATTTCATTCTTTTGGTTCCAAATGATTTAGGAGAAATTGAACAATTTATACCTTCACAATCAACAACAAAGTTTCCCTCTTCCTTCTTGATTCAATTGATTTAATTCAGCAAAATATTTACTTAGCTAGAGAGAAAGAAGGTTCATTGCAAACCAGTTTTGCGACCATTGTTAGACAATAAGAACTGTGTATGGAATGTAAATAATCATGGTAAGGGAAGGGAAGTGTTTACAAGAGGACACAATGGGGATGGAGTGCATTAGCCCGTGGAACTTTCCTCTTCTCTTTCATTTGGCTAGGAGGTCAAGGTGGGTTTCATCTGTACTGAGCCTTTGAGACAAATGGGAAGGCCACGTAGTGTCAGACTTGCATTCTCTAGGCTTTCTCTTGCATTCTCTGTAAAGGAGAATAATAATTCAGACTGAAAGGAAAACCATACAGTCTCTGTTACAGTGAATTGTAGAATAGCATAATGTTTATCAGGAGGTAGGCAGTTAGATTTTTCAACAAGGCTTCCAGAATGGTTTCCAAACAACCAATAATGGTCATCACATCTCCCACACAGTCTAGCAATCTGTTTCTGACCTTTCCCGACCTCCATCTCCTGCTGCCTGTCTTACCTCTGACCTGCTCTTATGCCAGGGAGGCTCTGATCCTATGATCCTATCAGCTCTTTAACCTCCAGGGCTTAATCCTCCTGCTGTTATATGGAATGGAGTGGAGGGATCTTATACTTCAATATTTCCTCAGACAAAATGAAAAGAAAGAAGGAAAAAATAGCTCCCTGCTTGTGGAAAGTTTGTATGTAGGGGAAAGGGCTTTCAGGCTCTTAATCTAATGCCAGAGATGGAACCTGGAAATTTCTGAATGCAAAGAATGTACTCTGTCACTGAACTGCAGCCTCTCTCTTAGATATGCTTATTTTTCACAGAGGAGAAGTTTGTAGATTCTTGAATGAGAATGGAAGACATGCCATTCCTTATCCACATTTGGTGGAAAAGTTCCCAGAGGGCTGCACCATATGTTGCCTCTGAATATGTAGGTTGTCATAAGATGAGCAATGAACAGTTTTATTTACAACTAACCTCAGTGTTTGCAAGAACAGTTACTCAAATCTACCACAAATTAGTAGTACCATTCGTTTTAGTGCAGTGAGGTTACAATGCTAGTAGTATATTGCATTAGTATCAATGTCATGGCACAGATATTAGAAACAGTAGTCCACCCATAATGAGCATCTCAACCTATATGTCTTTACGCACTGGTAGTGGCCCTTCTATGGAGTTCCCATTCACCTTTCTATGTCCTTTGTTTAAGAAATGAAGCACAGAAGCAAAATCAATATTAATTTTGACTAGGGGAACAGCATATGTAATGCACATAGCAGAAAACCTTTGTTACTTTTTAATGCCGTTAAAGTGAGTTCCAGCAACTACACAAGGGGCACAGCAGCAATGTTGCAATTAAATTTGAGGGATACTTCCCAGGCATTTCATTTACATTTTTTTTTGCATTTTTATAACTGTCAGGGAACTGCAATAACCCCAGTAGAAAGTACTTCAAAAAGGAGCTGCATAAAGTAGGCCTTTTTTGTATTAGTTGAAAGATTGGAGATTACATTGTTAAGTGTGAGCTATTGTCTCTCCCCCTTTTGATGTACCTTCTTTTTCTTCTTTTTTCCTTTACTGATGGTTTTCAATAGACAACTTGGCAACTGGCCCTTGGGAACTGTGCACTAATTAGCCTATCTGCAGTCTTGCCTTGACTATTTTCATGTATTCTGCTCCTCCCTTTGATACCTGGAACAGACAAGGAAATTGAATCTGCAAGATTATGTATGTTGGACATCCATAAAAGCACAGCTGCAAAGACTGACAAAGGAAATATTTTTAAAATTATAAACAAATAGCACAATTTTCTGGGGCTGAAAAAAATAAGCCCGGTTGTGCATTGTTGAGGCTCCGGAGCAGCAGCAGCAAATAAGAAGGTATTAACAATCACAATGAGGAGGGGAAGAAAAGTCAGGTTCTGCCATGAAGGATACTGGGAGACTGACTGGAGAGCCGAGAGGGGAGGAATGGGAGAACAAACCATGGTAAGCCTGGTCATCTGTCAGGCACAGTATGGGTTGTTTGTACCTTGAACAGCCCACTTTGTGAAGCTAATTTGCAAGGTGAACCTGACCACTAGATTGAGTTCATCTCATCTCAGTCTTCCATACTGTGGTGAGAATTAGTTTATTTCACTTTATACGTAGGTTGTAATGTGCATCTATTCATACACACAGCATAACCAACTTTTATGGAAATGGCTGCCCTTTGCACCTATAAATTCGGCGATATGTTTCCTTCTTTTGTGTGATTCATAAGTGAGCATCCTTTTCATAAGTGGGGTCATGCATTAGCGACATTATCCTCTGCTGCTGCTCCATACTCTGCATTCTGTTCCAACAGTGCTTCCAGAAGGAACCCCCAAAAGGAATGGAAATGGCTGCTTCAGAAATGAAACAAGCCAGTCTATTTCTGATTGCTTCTGTTAGATTTCCACTGTGCTAGAGGTAGGTCCTGCTATTGCACGGACAGATTTGGACATGATCCTCTGTAAAATGTTATAATTTTACTAGTGTTATTCCTGTAAGTACAAGCACAGAACAGTGAGAAAATTGAAATTAAGAAGCAGTGCCCAAGCTTTGCTTTGTTGGTCCTCATTTCTAATCCCCTTTCTTTGTGTGTGCACATGTACATTTTCGATTGTAAGCCTGAGGGCAGGGAATGTTTCATTATTAATCTTTGTAAGTTGCTCTGGGACGCCTTTAATTTGGCTGAAGTATGGGGTAAAAATACTGTAAATACATAAAGTATTCAGGTATTTCCCACTATATCCAGATAACCAGACACTTTGTTGTTTAAAGCAGAGTCTAATGGTATCCTGCCCTCCTCTCCTAACCTAATGGGGCCAGCATTTATAGTCTTGCTAGAGCATTCAGACAAAAAGACCTGCCCTCACCTTATGGGGCCACCCAAATCAAGCCACTTCACCTTGATACATGGCAATTATGGGACTTTGCAGGTGGGCGTGGGAGTTAACCACATTTCTACCACATTTCCTATTTCTGGTTCTTTGGGTTGCCTCGCTGAAGATAGATAGATCAGCACTAAGAAAGATAATCTACTGGAAACCATTGCAGGAGTATCTGCACTACTATTTATGCAAGGGGAGTCTAAATGGCTCCAATTCTATCCATGGAACCTTATTCTCATATAAATACAACCTGACATACAGTGTTCTAGACATATACCCACAATGAATATCAGCAGTCCTTTTCACCATGACTGTATCTTTGTCTCACTATCTAGGGGCACATTTAGAAGAAGAGGTGGAACTAACCATAAAAGAAGTGTATGGACTTCTCTTCTTGTGTTGATATGTTTAAAAAGACAGTACCATAATAGTTCTTAAGACTGTAATCCTGTGCATGCCTATTTAGATGCTTGCCCCACTGAAATGCAAGTAAACATGGATCAGCTCTTGGTGCACTATAGGAGGGCATGAGAAGCACTCTGCTTTGCTGTTTCTGGAGAGG
Organism: Varanus komodoensis; assembly: GCF_004798865.1. NCBI lineage: Eukaryota > Metazoa > Chordata > Lepidosauria > Squamata > Varanidae > Varanus > Varanus komodoensis. Next base: position 33,762,459 of record NW_025335268.1, on the reverse strand, counting down.
CAGTTTCATTTGGGAGGCTTTCACAGATATTATATGGAGCTCAGTTTCGATTCACTTCCTGTGTTGCTCCCCTGCACCTATAATGACTCTTTGGCTTGTACATAAACACAAAACAAATAATCCATGGCAAAGTCCATTATAGTCAGCATGGACAATTATGGGACTTCCCATGAATTGTAGGACCTTTTCACCTAAACATGCATTAGATTGCACCTTGTGTATCTAAATCTGTATTGGATTTTTACATGTATGCCTCCACCATTAACATCCTAATTGGAAAGTGAACTAACAAAGGCTTCTCACTGGATTGATCCTGCAAAGTATGTACATTTGAATGCAGATCCTACCTACATAGATACCACAAAGGGGAAAAAAAAGCCTTGTAATGAACCATAAGATCAAAAAAAAAAAAAAAAAAAAGACAGTAAAGAATGGGGAGAAATCTCTCCCACCACCATCAGAAGAGACACAAGCTTTGGCAATTACTAATGAGGATTTACAATGACTATCCATTTTGGTATTGGCAATATTTTTAGCAATGACACCTTAAGCAGCAAGGAGAATGCAACTGATGGAAAAGTCAGGCTGATTACCCCTCAACAAGAAGCATATACATGGCCCTCATTTCCATTCCAAGAATGTTTACAGAAGAGAGAATCACATCCTTCAGGATATGCATTTTACAGCCGCTCTTGACAGACATTGTCCTTTGCTACGCTGACAATATCATTAAGACTTTATGCCGGATGTTGCACGGATATTAATACTATAGTTGTGGATGTGCATGAGCTGCATTTCATCAAAAGGTGGACAGGGATGTCATTTCTCACCTCTCCTCTTTAGAGTTGTAAACTCAGCAGTTTGCCTTTTAAATTTAGAAAAGAGAAGGGAAAGGAGTATCATGAGCACATGCTCATTTTCTTTGTTTTACAGCTGACTTCACTTTTGGATGTGTTGCTGTGGAGCTGCAAGGTGGCCTTTTTTTCTTTGTTATGCACTAGGATAACTTGGTGAACAAGTGAGATATTCTCCTTTGGAAGCCTAGACAGCTCAGCCCTGGCTGGAAAGGGAAGGAGGCTAGTCACCAGCTGCAGCTCTCCCCATTCCTGGCCAGCACGGGCACTGGGGATTCTGGGGCATGCAACGCAACGCATATGAGGGGCAGCAAGTTAGAGCAGACTCAGATAGGAAATAAAAAGGGGCATTAGTTGGGTCTGCTAATTCCAGTTTGGAGGAAAACGGTGCGTATGCAACATGTTTCAGCACAGTGCTTTGTTTATAAGCATCTCTGACTAACTTCATGATCCAGCAACAATCTACATTCAAGGATGGTTGGGTATCTTACAGCAAAACCATTGGATTATACAACCCTGCCCCTGCCCCTGCCCCAATAAAGAGATAAGCTAGGGCATTTTCCTAAGAATGCAATGAAGGTAAAGGTTTCCCCTTGACGTTACATCCAGTCATGCCTGACTCTAGGGGGCGGTGCTCATCTCCGTTTCCTAGCCGAGGGAGCCAGCGTTGTCTGCAGACAGTCTTCGTGGTCATGTGGCCGGCATGACTAAACACCAAAGTGCACGGAACGCTATTACCTGCCCACCAAAGTGGTACCTTTTTATCTACTTGCATTTGCATGCTTTCAAACTGCAAGGTTGGCAGGCACTGGGACAGAGCAACAAGAATTCACTCCGTTGTGCAGATTTGAACCGGTGACCTTTTGATCAACCAGCCCAGCAGCACAGCGGTTTAAACCGCTGCGCCACCTGCAGACCCTTGTGAAGTTACCGATAGATGCTTATATTAAACGAAAGCAAGAGAGTTATGTAAAGGGTATATATCTACATACATATAGATGGTGACCCAATTATTGCCTTTTTGGACCCATGGTAATTTGAAAAACTGTCATGGGCACCATTACAAAATGGCAGCTATGGGAGATACCACTAGTCACAAAAGTCAAGTAACCTGCTAAAATGACTATGTACAAGGCCATGCAGAGAGTGGGCACGGCTCTGACACATTATGGTTTGCGCAGATAGATTCATCCAGTTCTGAGGAAGAAGCAAAGGGGCAGAGCCATGCAGATGACTTTGCTGTTTCAAGGTTACCCAGTGAAGGTTCTCAGACAGAGTGTGGGAACCAGCCTCCCTTGGAAAAATGGGAAGATGTTTCAGAACTGTGTGGGAGAGATCGAGGGTGGGAGTTCCTAGGTGAAAAAAGGGTTTTCAGTTGCATCAGAGGCTACAGAGCATGAAAAGTATTGAAGCCCCATCAGTGAGGGTGTTCAAGGATTGGCTGGACATGCACTTGGTAGGCAGGTCATGAGTGGAGTCAGATGGAGCTGGGGGTCAGACTAGATGGCCCAGGAGACCCTTTCTGACTTGCTCTGTTTCCATGTTTCTAAGTATGGCTTTGAAAATATAAATGTCAGGAGCTACTGGATGTGCACGTAGCATTAATCTAAACACATTGATCTGGGTCACTTATAAGAACAGAGTTCCTTGTATGGTCTTTCTTGTGTAAATAGATTGTAGGTGGTTCACCAGATGCAAAGTGTTATGCAAATTGTCCTTTTGCTGTTGTTTTTAAACTAATAATCCTCTATGCCTGTTCATAGCGGCTGCTAATCAGAGCTGGTCACATCTACACTGATTAGATCTCATATTTATATAATTGAATTATGTATTCATTTGTGTTTTGCATAATATTAAATCTACAAGACAGCAATGCATTTATTAGGAGCACTTAAAGTACAAGATTTCCAGTTTAGGTGGAGTTGCTCTCAGGGACTGCGTCTTTGTTTATAAAAATCTTGAGCTGAAATGCAGGAAGATATGCCTCTTAAGGGGCAAGCTTGATTAGAAGATGATTCCAGGACTTTCAGGACAAAAATAGACCACCCCCTGCATTTTTAAGAATATGCAGATCACGTAAAATAATATAGAGGCTTGTGGTACTTTAAAGATTTAGGGCACAATCAATTTACCCCAGTTGCAGGTGCATATAAGTCCTGAACATGGAGGCTTCTGAACCTCCTATGCCCAGTATGTGGTACAGTTGTGTCTCTTTCTGCTGCTGCTTTGCCTTCTTCCAGGTATTTTTGTTTAGATTTCATGCCGGGGAGGGGAGGGAACACCAAACAGAACTGCCATAAGTCTGTAGCCCTTGCCTCCTCCTGTCCTGGATAGCTAACATGTTGCTTTTTATAGCATGACCCAGCTGAGACTCTGAAAAATTCTATGGTCTCTCAGATGTTGCTAATGTTATTTTATTTCAACACTGCCCATCTCTGAAGCTCTCAGGACAGTGTGCAACAAAGAGAGGTCCCAGGATTGCACCCTTACAGCTGAACTTCACTTTATCTTAATTGTGTAGCATTTAGCTGACCTTCATTTTTCTTTTGGCTCTAGAGCAGGTGCAGATGGCCCTGATTTGGATTGGAACTGTAATGCATCATGAGGGGAGGCTTAAACTTTTTCCTCAGCCATGTGCATCTCTAGCAGGGGTTTAAAAAGGGTGTGGGGGGAAGTCTCCACTTGTGTCAATAGACACTGTTCCCAACCTTTTCATTTCTGCTTTGGAGAATTTTGGGAGGAAGTGGATTTTGAATGCGCAAATGGTGATTAATCCTCCCTTCCTGGTGAGTGGTGATTAAGATCTGAATCTGTGGAGCACACTTACTGTGGAGTAAAATGAAGAGAAGGCTTAGCTACATACTAACACAATGTGCAGTTTGAGCCTTACCCATTTGTTATGGCATATGCTTTTGTGGACTAGAGACGGCTTCATCACATGGATCCGATGAGACATCTGAAGAAGTTGTCTTTATTCCACAATCATGTATGATGTAGTAAGTTTGCTAGTCTTTAGGTTGCCACGAGAGCCTGCAATTCTTCATTGAAACTGATTCATATGACTACCCCTCTGGAAAAATGAAAGTAGTTACTCAGTTCTGCCTCAAGCTCTGATTGGAATGCACAGATGCCTTGGGAAGCAGAGAACAAGGAACCATGTGCTAGATTTTATAGTCTGCAAAACTCTAGATTTAGAGCAAAATGTAGGCGCATGATCTGCAATCTCCTGCATTGCTTTTATCTATTGGCCTCATTTCTCTGTTTGTGATCTGAAATGTGAAGAAAACTGGCTATTATTCAATTTATTTCTCAAATAAATAAATAAATAAATAAATTGAAAACATCTTTTTGTATCCAGGATTATTTAGGATACCTTTTTTAAGGTTCCATTTGGACTTTATCCTAGAACCAGAGCTTTTTTTGTCATAGAACGCACCGGAACGGCGTTCCGGCACCATTTTTTCCAATGGATTTTACAAAGTGATTTTGAATCGCCTGGTAGCAGGTCAGCAGCAAACGTGATTAACATAGTGCCTGCGGGCTGCTTTTGTGTGCTCGAGTGCTTACTGCTGGTGGCAACATGAGTTCCGGCACTTTTTTTTTTTTTTTTTTACAAAAAACACTGCCTAAAACTGTGCTGTGACTCATGAAAGAGATTGTCTTGTGATCCCCCTTTCTATTTGTATCCCCCTCAACTTTCAAGGATCAGCATTTAGAGGGCTACAGAGAGGAATGGGAACTCCATTTCCCCCTGTGAAGTCTGTTCCCATCAGAAAAGGAAAGTTTGGATCCAAGCCGTTAATAATTTCCTCTTTTCAGACTGAACCCTCTGGCAACCAAGTCAAGCCTAGGGTCAAACGGAGAGGTTGAGGATATCTTATCACTCTGTTAATGATTTCCTACCTGCTATCTTACAAATTGTTGGTGATATTGCCCTTTGTACACAGGGTCTGTATTAGGATCTGAAGATTCAGTGGTGATTGTAGTTATTCCTGAATGGTGGATAGTAGTGGCATTGTCTGAAGTTATTGTTGGTTCCAAAGATCTCCAGCTTATGTTTTCCTGCCTTTCCCAAACCTTTGTTCTCAGATGGACATTTTGAATATGTTTTCTGCTTGAATACATCAGTACTTTAAAAGGTGTTTGACCCATGGCCCAAAGACAAAATTTGTCTCATAACTGATCATCCAGCTTTAGCTGGTAATCGCAGTGATTTGATTTCTCTCTCTCTCAGGGCTTCTCTATACAGTGCAATTATTCTGTACTTGTGCTCTCCCACTCTTGGAAGTTTATGTGTCCTTACAATTGTGTAGTCCCTTCCAGGCCTCTCCTGAGTTTCCAGTCTTGTTCATGGTCATTTCAGAGCAAGCAAAACATGATATTAGATTTTAAACTGCAACCAAGCACAACAAAACGCTCTTGAGAAGGTGACTAGCTGCTTTACTGCAGTTATCCACAGCACCACCTTATTTATTATTTATTTATTTAGAAAATTTCTAGGCTGCCCCATTCGCCAAAGCCTCGGGGCGGCTTACAAATAAATAAATTAAAATACATAAATAGCAATATAAAATACACGTAACTGTATAAAATAAGTTGCCCTGGCCAAAAAACTTTAAAATAAAAATAACATTAACAATTAAAATGACGCTTGAATAAAAAGGTCTTCGCCTGGTGCCGAAAAACAAATGATGACGGCGCCAGGTGGACCTCTCTGAGGAGCACATTCCATAGATTGGGCGCCACCGCAGAGAAAGCCCTCCTCCGAGTACCTATCCTCCTAATTTCCTTCCCGGAAGGTTCCCGGAGAAGGGCCTCTCCCGCTGATCTCAGGGGGCGGTTGGGCATATATGGACATAAGCGCTCCTTCAGGTAGCTAGGACCCAAGCCATTTAGGGCTTTATAAGTGATCACCAACACCTTGAATTGGACCTGGACTTCAATTGGGAGCCAGTGAAGCTGACGGAGGACTGGAGTCATGTGAGCATAACGCCCAGTCCCCGTCAACAGCCTGGCAGCTCTATTCTGAACCAATTGAAGTATCCGGACTGTCTTCAAGGGTAGCCCCACGTAGAGCGCGTTGCAGAAGTCAAGTCGGGAAGTCACCAACGCGTGTGTCACTGTCGCCAGGTGAACAGAAAATAAGGGCAGAGAAACACAAACCCTCAGGAAAAGCCCCATGTAAAAGATGAGGAAATTGGTGAGTTCTTGGCAAACAGCTCATTAGGAGAAAGAAAGATGAGGGCTTGCAAGCTTGAAGGTGGCAGTGGCCTGGGAGTGGAGAGAAGCTGTACCTCATTGGCAAAACTCATGGTGTGGATGGAGGCAAGAGGTTACAGGTTCAGTCTTCAGCATCTTCAGGTGGGGCCAGAAAAGGCTCGTGCCTGAAACCCTGAAGTGTTGGTGCCAATCAGGGAAGGCAGTCCTGAGCTAGATGGTCCAAGGATCTAAGGCAGCTTCCTATGCCTCTTGCTGTGCATTCAGGCTTTAGCCAAAGCAAGAAGTATCTCATGCTGTGATAGTCCAGGTAGACTGGGTTGCTAGAATGTCATGCTCTCTGTATGCCGACAGAGCTGTCTAGGTTTTCAGAAGAATCCACTAATTAATCATTAGAATACTGCGGCATTTCGAGTATATTTCCAGCTGACATGGCTGGCTTCTGTCAAAGCCATGGTTGCTCTGTGGAATGCAGAAATGACCTGGGCAGCTGACACAACTGCTCCTAAGGGACCCCTCTGTTGTAGAGCTCATACAGCTCCATGGTATACCCTGGAGATGAGAGTGATGAAACAACTTAGGAGATGGCTGGAGTGCAGATGGAGAACTCCCAGTGAATACGACAGAAACCTGGCATGTGCCTGCATTCAGGTATACTTTGCAGCACTGAGGGTGGCAAAGAAACAATACCTCACTGCCTCTATCCAGTCCTCTCTTTGTTGACCAGCAGAACAAGGTTGCCTAGGGCTTATTGCTCTCTGATCCCAGGGATACCTTGAAAATAACTTTGGCCCACTGTAATCTACTTTCTGGGCACTTCGAGAAAAAAATCTAATGGTCCTCTGGGAGTTGGACTCCGGAGTTACAGCAGTTGAACCAGTGAAGTATCCAGAGCACAGTCTGGTCCAGTTTAATTGGTTGAGTTTCAGTTGTTATGGATCCTCCACATCATTGAGGATGTGGACACATGCTTGGACAGGTTCATGCAACCACCTCTGTACTGGATCCATCTGCCCCCCCACCCCGGATTATAAAAGCCAGCAAGGAAGGGATAACCAGCTGGGCCAGGGAGGTCATTAATGCCTCTTTATTAGAGGGCGTGGTCCTACGCTGTGGTGAGACCATTTTTCAAGCAACCTTTCCTTGACCTGGAACATTTGAACAATTACATGCCGATAGTAAATATTACCTTCTTGGACCAGATTCCATAGAGGGTAGTAGCCAGTCAACTCCAGACATTCTTGAATGAAGCCGATTATCTGGATCCATTTCAATCAGGATTCAGGCCTGGTTTTGGAGTGGAAACAGCCTTGGTTGCCCTGCGTCATGGCCTATGCCAGGAGAGAGATGTGGGGAGTGTGACCCTGGTGATACTGCTGGACCTCTAGGCAGCTTTCAGTATCATCAACCATGGTATCCTTCTGCTGCAGCGGGCTGAGGAGGGAGTGGGGGGCACTGTGTGCACTGGTTCTGCTCCTGCTTGGAGGGCTGTCTCCAGAAGGTGGTGCTTGGGGAATGTTGTTCAGTCCCATGGATTTTCCAGCATGGAGCTCCTCGGGTCTGTTTTGTCCCTCATGCTAGTCAACATTCACGTGAACCCAGTGAGTGGTTTTGCATAGCCATGAGTATGCTGGTGACACACAGCTCTGTTTCTCCTTTTCATTGTCATCAGGTGAGGCTGTGGATGTGCTAAAACTGTGGATGTACAATAATGGACTGTATGAGGGCTAACAAACTGAAACTCAGTCCAGATATGACTGAGATGCTGTTGGTGGTTGATTCCTTTGACCTGTTCTAGAGGGGGTTGCACTTCCCCTGAAGGAGGAGGTGTGTAGTTTGAGGGTGTTCCTTGATCCATCTTTGTTACTTGAGGCTCAGGTTGGCATTGCTAACTTGAAGTGCCTTCTGCCAGCCTCGGCGGGTGGTCCAGCTGTGCCCCTACCTGGACAGGGATAGCCTGGCTTTTGTAATCTGCACTCTGGATTGCTGCAATGCACTCTCTGAGGTGCTGACCTTGAAGACTGATCAGAAATTGCATTTGAGGTAGAATGCAGTGGGCAAGTTAATAATTGGGACTCAGAAATTCAAAGATATCCTGTAAGAACAGTTCTGGCCCACCTGCACTGGCTGCCTGTACACTTCCAGTCCCAATTCAATGTGCTGGTCTTAACCTGTAAAGCACTACATGGCTTGGCAGTGCAATATCTGTAGAAACACCTCTCGTAACCCTCATCTACCTGGACATTATACTCAACCTTTGGGGCCTTCCTTTAGGTGCTACCTCCTTGAGAGGCTGGCAATCAGGAATGGCCTTTTCTGTGGTGGCCCCCATCTTTGAAACAACCTCCTTGGTGTGGCCTGCCTGGTGCCAAATCTGCCATCTTTCCAGTGCCAGGTTAAGACAGCCCTTTTTGCAGAGATCATTAAAGACCTCCCTGATCATTCAGGGACCTGGCACGATTATCCAGTTGCCCTTATTTCATTCATGGCTGGGTCTTTTTACTTGTCTTTTAATTGTCTTAATGTTCCTTTATGCTATTTTAAATTAATTTTTGCTAATGTCTACCTATTGTACTTTATTGTTTTTATATTTTGTTGTAAACTTCCCAGAGAGGTTTAGCTACAGCCTCAGCTTTGTATGGATATAGAAATGAAACTAGCAGTGATAATACAACAGGTTGGCGTGTTTGCCCAGCAGTCTTGTACATGGATGCAGCCAACTTCCCAAGTGGACATGAGAAATAAACTCCAATTCAATATATTATACAAGAGCCAAGGAGAAAATAGTTGAGAAATAATCATATGTTTTTAATACCAAAATGAAACATCAAATCAGTTTGCTAGTCCTTATTTAAAAAACAAACAAACCTCAGAGAGGACCATATAGCGATATATAGGTATGTGAAGGGGTGTCATGTGGTTGATGGTTGTGACCTGCTCTCCCCTGTGGTGAAGGAAAGGACATGGTCCAGTGGAGCAAAGCTCAAGGAACTGAGTTCCAGGTTGAATGACAGGAAGGTTAGGACCCCTAGGCTATGGAGTGGGCTTCTACTGGAGATGGTGAGGACCTCATCAGTGAGGGTGTTCAAAGAAAGACTGGACAGCCACATGATGGGGATTACACGAGTGGAGCTGGCTGCAAGCCGGGGGTCAGGCTAGATACCCCAGGAGACCCCTTCTGATGCAGTATATTTCAATGTTTCTAAGACACTTAGAGTAACTCACCAAAGCAACATATGGGTTGGTAGAGTTTTGGCTTGACTCCGCTAACTACCAGAAAGATGTCACCATGCTGGCATTTCTATGGGGCTGGGCGGATCTCACAGAAGGAAAATCGAAACTGACCATTTAGTGTCCTGGGAGGACCTGATGATACAGTCTCCAGAGGACTTTTGCAGTGCTTTAGCAGCATGATGCTGAGTCAGCTTGGAGTGGTGCCTGCTTGCAGATCAAGGTATCTGTTACAGCACAGCTGTGCCTGGAGTGTTCTTCCTTAGAATATCTTTCCAGGAAGTGGTGAAGGCTTCATTGCTCGCATAGGTTGAACTCCTTTCCTCTGGTGCTGGGGAAAGTTTTTCTGAAGTTTTCCTTGAGGAAAATTAACAAGATTTGCCCAGTGCTATTATCTCCAGGACAGAAAATAATCTTTGTTCTACATATAAACTTACAAAGAAAGCATAAGATGAGTGTAATATCAACTAGATTATCAATATAAACTCCTGTCTTTCCAGACATTTCACAGCCCTTCTCCACTTTTGGATCCTAGAGCTTCTAAATCTGGCCATCCATATCTTTGGATTTTCGGGGCCTTAGAGGTATTCTCTTCCATTCTGTGCATTTTCCCCTCAACAAATTCCTTTTGCTCACTAGCCCCAGAAAGAATGAACAATGAAAGAAAAAATGAATGAAATTTCCAAAGGTGTTGCCCAGCTAGTCTCTTGCAGCAAAAATGAAGATGAGTCCTGTAGAATCTTGAGAGATGAACATGTGTTATGATATAAGCTTTTATGGACTAAGGTCTCCTTTGGCAGATGCATGAACTGATGAAGGTACATTAAAGGTGCAGTCCTATCATCCTCATCTTTGATGAACATAAGCTTCCAAACCTGTGCCCTGGATGAGGCATGGCAGTGACATTCTCTGCCTTGTGCCCTGATTTTTATTTAGATCAGGCTGCTTTTGCCTGTCTACTGCTGGGCAGAGGGAGTGAAGGAAGCTGAAAGGAATCAGTGTTAAGTCCTCAGTCCCAGCCTTCTGCCCTGCCCTGCCCTTCAAGGGGCATTTGCAACCTCAGTCAGTGCAGTAATTTCTGCACCAGCAGCAAGCAGGGCAGTACAGCTGACCAACCTTTGGAGCTCCTCCTCTGCAGTATCTGAATTGTCCTATGCCCCCGCCGCAGACAACAGTTGGGAGGCCATCGGATAGCAAACTAAGAGTTTAGGGTATATATGGTCCCCATAGCAGTGGGGGGGGGGGGAGAGAGAGAGAGAGAGAGAGAGAGAGAGAGAGAGAGAGAGAGAGAGAGAAAATTGCAAACACTGAGGCTAGGAGAAATTAAATGCAGACAGTACTGTACTGTCAGGGATGCTAATATTGCCAGCTGGGCTGATCATTAAAATTGTTATTGATAATAATGCAATGCAATGCAATGCAATGCAATGCAATGATTACATCACCCTGGGAATGTGTAAGCCAATTTATACAAGTAATCTGATGACAAATCCTTTATCCTGATTTAGACCTCTTGTGATAGAACTGAACCTTGTGATGAATTGTAACTTGCCACTACTTAAAATCAGCCCCTTGGCCATGTGTGCTGTGTATGTACATGGAACTCTCGATCACACTTGGTGCTGGAGCATCTACAAAAATGGAAGATAGTCTGTGAAAGCTTATGCTGCACTAAATTTACTTTTTCTGGTAATAACCAGAAAAAAACAGAGATAGCGATGGAAACTGTTAGGAGGACTCAAGTACTGTCCCTGGTGACAGAATTTGCACTCACCCTTTCATATGGGATGATGAAAAGGCTAGTGAAGCTGAAATGATGCCATTGAATACCAAGGATTAATGCAAAAGCATTAATCACCTGCTTCAATTTATCCTGGGTGTTCCATGTGCAATTTTTTTCTAATTGTATGAATTGGGGCAAATAATTTGCTGCTCGCAAGATTTGGCGTGATGCTCTGCAGCAACGTGTGCCCTGTGAAACGGGCCTTGGGCTCCTGCAGGAAGAGCAGCAGCCTCTCGTGGGAGCTGGAGGGGCCTTCAAGCCACTGCCAGGGTGATTCCCTTCAGGAGTGCAAAGACTGTACCACTGAAGGCCTTCCTGGTGCACATGCTCACTTTTATCCCATTTCCTACTTTACACTCAGGCAAGAGAGCAGATTGCCAAGGTTGTGTGGTTGCTGTTGCTTTACCGAAGAGGGGCGCAACTTATGCCATGGATCAAGCAGTACAGAGATTTCCAGGAACTTTAAATCCAGTTTTGGCAGAATGGCCTCTGATAAGCATTTGATTTCCAGAAGGATGATTGATGCCCAGAGTTAGGCTGCATCAAGTATTTGCCTGTTTGGTTTTCCTGGACAAATATAGAACTTGTGTGTGTGTTCAGCTAAAAAACTTTTTGTTTGGTCTTGCTGGACAAATATAGAACTTGTGTGTGTTCAGCTAGAAAACCGATTTCCCTTTGAAGGGGGAAACTGTTTATTGCTGCTTCAGATAGGCCATCCCAGTCAGTCTGGAATGACATGGAAAGTCCTCCATCACAGGCTATGGGACCTCACAGAGGGCAAGCAAAGCCAGCTGAGGGCGAGGCATGCTTCCTGGTAATAGGTACATGGCCAGCCTTGATCAGTTGAGTCACTGATTGTCTGTAGTTACCCTTGTTCTCTAAATTATCTCCTCCAATGAGCTCCTCGGCAGCTGTAGTAGTAATGTGTTTTTCAACACTGCTGAAGACTTTAATTAAAAGTTCAACTGCTCTTTCAGTTCTGCTGTAAGAAATCTCAGGCTAAAGAAGTTGCTAAAATGCCACAGGTCAATGTTAATGGGTTCAGTGATGATCCCTGAGCAGTTTTAAATATCCAAACTACATCAGTGCCTTTCAGCTGCGAAATAAAAACCAATCATTATTTATTACAGCAGAAACATTTCTGATGTCAGTGTGAAGTTTTTGGTTAGGGGCTTCCACCTCTTTGTAGGATTTTTGATACTTTCCAAATCAAAATAGTTAATAAACCCTTACCAAGCTTTTATAGCAACTAAACACCAGTCGTAAATTATACAGCTGCTGAAGTAATCAGATATTTTGACCAGAAAAGTGATTGCATGTGAAAATGATTTGATGCAATCTTAGATTATCCTTCTCCACTGGAAATAACAACTAGGAATGCAGGGTATGCGATTTAGACTGTGGACATGGCATACCCTGTCAGGGAATAATGCCATGGCTCTGGTCCATTGCAAATGTACATACTGTTGACACATTTAACAAAAGAAAAGTTGTGGGAAGATCTGATTGTAGAACCCCTAACTCACACAATGTTTGGATGCCATGTGAGTATCTGCATCAATATGGCACCAGAGAAAAATAGTGTATTCAGTGTTTCTCTGAAATGTTTTGTTTCAGTTTATATTTGAGGCCTAGTTCACTTCTTTTAGTAGAATCTTATCTCAGATACATTTTGCATTTCTTGATTTCCACTCACTGCACCCCCACCCGAATTTTAGAACAGGGCTTAGTATTGATTAGTTTAACTTTCTCAAGTTAAAGACTTGGCCTGTTAATAATTAACTCCAAGTCTGGTAAAGAGATGGAATATTCAACTTAGTCCGCAGTAAGTTCCTAGAGCTCATTCTTCAAGGACTTAAAGTTTAACCCTCTTGGTAAAATAGTGAAAGGCTATCACAAGATGGGAGAGAATGCTGACTGGTGCCATGATCAGACCTTGCAAAGATCTCTGGGACTGTCTCAGTGGAAGGTGGTACAATTTCTTTCATTCAGGAACAGGTGAGAGTAATAAAACCTATAAAGAAAGGCCAGGTCAGGGCTTATATGGACCAGTTCACATGTAGTGCCAAGTCATGCTTTATTTCATCTATTGGTAGGGCGGTGAATGGGAAGGAGCATGCTTCTGTTTTGAATCAATAACTGATGTCTTGCTGGGCTATTGAACATGACATGCAAACCCAGAACACTGGGTTATTTAGAGGCTAAATCATCCAGTAGTCAACCCACTAAAAACACTGAGTGGCTTATTATTGATTATAATATGCAAACTGAATGTAGTTTGTTGATTAAAAGCTGGAGTGAGCAACTCGTGGGAGATAGCATACTTGCTACTTCCTGCTTGTGCACTGCAAGATGTGGCTTAATCCAAAATTTGCCATTACATGGAACTGGGTCATAAGTATGGTCATTCCAATAATTTCCCATCATGTATGAAAGGACAAATAATGTTCTGTATGTTTTCTTGTTAAGATTCTGAGACTACTGAACCAATCTTGGCCAAGAAGATGCAACCTGAACGCTTGTGAATACTGAAGAAGACGGGAGGATTTCCTTTTATGCAGGTAGCTCATAAAACCCCTCCAAGAAGCAATTCCTTTCAGTGGCAGAGGATCCACAGCCAAGTGACATAGCAGAGGCCACCAGCATAGCAGAGCAGACCAGTCACTGATATTCAGCCAGACTGGGTAAAACTGTAGGAGGCAGATGTCATAGGAGACATTTGATGACATTCACGGCTGAATGGGAGCTGATAAATCAAATGGTGCTTTTATAAAAATAGCTTTTAAGAAATTAAAACTCTTCTACTTTCACATTTGGCTTCCATTAAAAATTTCCAGAGTATTTGTTTGGGATTGGTTAGGAAGACCAGGTGGCTAACAACCCTTCTAGAGCAAATTTCAGGTTTTCTTAGACTTCTCCAAGCAAGACTTCCCATTGGAAGTAACTGAGGCCTCTCTCTCTCTACATAATGGTCTTGTGAGGTGTGGAGGACTATCCCTCTTGCACAGTATGGTGTCATTCTTCCCAGTATTTGTGTGTGGACTTTCCACTGTTGACTTCCACATCTTTGTGCCCCTGCCTTTCTCTCTTTCTCACACACACATAACTTGTTTCAGACTGCATGATAACCCACACTCAGGGGTTCTGCTTATATTGCTATTGACCCAGGTGCTGTTGTGGAAACATGGGCTATTGTGTTTCTAAAATCAGTCGTGATAACAAATCAGGGTGAACAATCCATGGTTCTGACCAAACAACAAACCATGGGTTATGCTTGGTTAAGAGACCACAACTTGCTAGTGCAGCTGGCTTCAGATAACACAACTCATGTTTCAACAACAACCCATACTCAACAACCTTTGAGTGTGGGCTGTAGCATTGTTTGAACCAAGTCTCTCTCTCTCTCTCTCTCTCTCTCTCTCTCTCTCTCTCTCTCTCTCTCTCACACACACACACACACACGCACACACACACACACACACACACACACACGTACGTCCATGATCTTGAAACCACTGCCCTTTAAGCCCCCAGATTATGTCCTTCCTGCTAGGAATTCTCCAATCACTTCATGGTTAGAAGACCACTGACACCCACTAGGCATGTTCACACACCATGATAACCTACTCTGGCATTGAGGGTAGGGCTGGTGGTTAGCCAAACCATCCACTGTTATGCCCAGCAGACAGTCAGGCTCCCTTGTGCTTGATGACCCTGTCCCTCCACTTCTTTCTCCCTTGGTCCTCCTGAGGACACAGTGGCAGAACCAGCTTATCTCTTCTTCTCCCTACTGCAACGGCAAGCTGAGTTGGGTTTGCCACAGCATTTTTGCACTTTGTTGGGTGCACGTTCTCAAGGTCTCTAGAAGGATCAGAATCAGAAGAAGGAGAAATATGGGAGGAGGCCTGGGAATGAGCCATACCCAGACATCGAGATGAGAGAAGCAGGGATGCTTATCTCAAGGTCAGACTCCCCAGGTGGGCAGGCAATCTCTGGCTTACCCAACATTTTACTAGAAAGTTTAAACACATTTGGGGTATAATTTTTGTTTAAGTTGCCCAATCAGTGACAGTGTGCCACTTGGGCACTTTGAAGGAGCTGTCAGTCGCTGCCAATGTTAAGGTCTTTGTTTGCAATCTCTGAAAAAGAAGAATAAAAGGAGTGGGGAAGCTGCAGGGAGGTTAAAAAGATCATATTGGCAGATGTGGAGAGAAGCTGGCCTTACTACAGAGTCCTGTAGTGCGCATGGGAAGACGCATGGGAGGACAAATGGGGAATGAGGGAGATCACACAGTGAGTCCAGTTGTCTGTTGAGTGCACCATGGGCTGTCTAAGAAACAACCAGCTTATTATTATGGCTTACTGTCCAGGTGTGTTAGCATGATGTGCAAAGCTACCTGGATTCAACCTTTCACACAACCTCAGATTTTGTTATAAGTGCAGATGATGGTCAGCTTCTAGCTTACCCAACATCAATTTGGCCTTGATTTACAGCGAACAAGTTAGGCAGGCATACCTTAATCAGCTTCATGGCCAAATTTACTGGGATTAAGTATTGCAGTATGTATGAGTTTTGCTGTGGCAGGTTGTATTATGCCAAGGACTAACTAAATTTAAAACATCAATGATCATTGAGAGGATGTTTTGTTGCTTCAGGGCTTGATATCCTCTAAATAATTTATGTAGCACAAAGAAATTGATCACTGGGATTCACTAATGGTTCTATAGCTTTAAAGAGACCTATAATTTGGACAGTAATTTAATCAATCATCATATTGAAGAAACAATTTTCCCTTCACTTCAGTTGGTGTAATATTGGACCAGGTCCTGCCCCAGCACACACGAATGCTCACCACAAGAGATACGATCGGCAGGAAGCATTACTGACAAAGGCCATTTGAAGGAAATCCCTCTACAGGAATAGCAAGAAGAAAAAGAATTAATGCGTTTTTCAGATAGTGTGATTGAGTATTGTGACTGAGAATCATGAATATTTTGGACAGTATGAACTTAAACCTTGCTATACATACAGGTTAGCATCTTTTTGGAGCGCTGTTGGCAGGAGCACTAACTGCACGTAGCACTCTGCCCTTTTCCTTTTCTTGAAAAGCAGCTTTGCAATAGGAGAATTTGAAGCAGAAAAGCACAGGAGGGTGTGGAATGGGGAGGAGGAACTTTGCTCTTTCCTTGCCTGCCAGTTACCTGTTCCAAATGGACAAGCTGCTTTCTCCCAAGCAGAGTTCACAATGAGCATTTGGCTTCTCCATGTGTGAGAGAGAGGTGGTGGGAGAGCTTAAAGCCACTAGGGAAGTACAGAAGTGGTTTGGAGCAGAGAAATTGAATGTGGGGAAAGAGCTAAGTGGCCTTTTCTTCGATGCTTCCTTGCTCCACATTTCCCCCTCCTCAACTTGCTTGTAACAACAGTGGTCACTGCCACAAGAACCATTCCAGCACTGGGACTCTAATGCACATCTACTCTTTATGTACTAGCTAAGCAGGTGAAGTCTTGTAACCTCAAGAGGATGGTTGCAATTGTGTGTATAAGCAAGGTAAGTTATGTAACCTTCCTTATGGCATTGCAAACACATGCAACGTTCCATATTTACTTGCCTGGTATCACCATAACAGTAGGTCTTGGTAAGAATTTATAAAAGTGTGAAAGCATTTATGACAAATTATTTTGCCTTCCCTTTTAAATGACTCAGGTTCTAGCAGGTTTGGCTCTAAAAATAAAAAGTGAGTGATTGCCGCATTCTGTTAGGCATTAACACCTATTCACTCATTCAAAAAAAAAAAAAAAAGTCTTGGTATTGGACTGTAGAAATAAATGCTGTCATGAAGGATGTGCCCCTAAATTGAAACAATTCCTATCTAAGTATTTCTAGATATTAGCATCCTGAGAGTTAGCAGTTGCAACCAAGAGAGTACAACATACTTTAGCATTTTTTCCTTTTACACAGGGAAGAAGGCTTTGAATAAGTGGTTAGAAAAAGATTATGTAACGATTAAGAAAGAAAGTGTTAGCAATATTCTCCTACTGTAGTTTCTAAGTGTTTGGAAGTAGCCTTCTATTTTAGGGCATCAGTCTTGCTTTTGTGATTCTTAAAGTCCAAATCCAGCACTGAAATAGTGGTAATAAGAAGAGGCCCTTGATGAGGATTTTTCTAAATTGGCTTCAGAGCATGTTGGAAAAATGTCCATTGTGTGAGGATTGCTGTTATCCAGTGAAAATGTTTATGTTGAAAACAGCAATCCCAAATCCAGCTCCTGAGATGGAACTTCCACCTCACCTCACCTCACTTTGAGGCCTGTATTTGTTCAGCTGCGTATCACTGAACCATAAAATGCTGGATGCTTCTAAATCCCACAAAGGAACACAGTTTTGCTGTGATCTGGTAGATTCCACTGAACAAAAACATGATTTTTAAACCTCATTTAAAAGTGAATCATTTTGCTGAATGAACTATGGAGTCCAAATGTAATAGGAATTGTTCAATTCTTATTACGGGCAAAAAGCCATATTGCAAAGTTCACACTTTGACTTCTAGAGCAATAAGAAACAACTGAACATTGAGGTTGATTGGGAAGACATATAACTTTTTTTGATTTGCAGATTTGTTGTTGTTCTTAATCTAGTGAAGTATTGTATCCCACTCCCATTAAACAGAAATAAATTGTTCAAAACACTTTATTACTTTTGCACTGTATAGGTCTTCTGAACATATCTGAAATACAATACATGCAATCTGCTCACATTGAGTAGTATTTAGTTAAGTCCAGCATTGTTGGGTTTTTTGGAAGTTATTGTTTCCTATTTAGGAACCCTCTTTATCAACAGCTTTGTTGTAGTAAAAACAACAACCCCCAAAGCCTATTTTAATCAGCATGAAATAAGTTCTGCCTTCTGCAGCGTGACAGTCAACCAGCCGGAGGTAATACTGCAAGATAGGGTTAAAGCTTTAATCAGCACCTGAATCTGGCATCTGCCAACCCATATGGATACAGACCATGCCCAGTGGCTACAACACATGGCAATGGTCTGTTCTCAATTACGGCCAATGCACAGAGACATCAGTGAAAACCCCCATGTCAAAATGCAAGAGCGGGAGATCAGCAAAGTACTTCTCTTTTTGAAGAGAAGTATCTAGCCATTCTTTATCTATAGTTAAAGATACTCTTCCAGCTGAGAACAACTATTCAGCAGCCAAAGGTCCACCTTTTGCTCTTTGCATTCTCCTATTAACAAGCAGGAGATGCAAGTTTTGAACTGGAGGAAAAATAGAATCCAAAATGCTATTATGCTCAGAGGTGGTTGTTGCTGAAGAAAAAAAATGAACTGAACTATAATTTAGAAACACTTTTTGTGTACATTACTGGGAAAGCTTTTGCCAGCCTTAGGATTTAGTTGTATTACTATGATTGTTCTTTGGCTTCTTCAGAATCGTCTCTTGACTGATGAGCATAGAAACAGAATTCAACCTTACTGATTAAAAAAAACAACTTAGCATGTGTTTAGAAAACAGCTGTATAAGTAAATGCAGGTCTACTATACCTAAGCTCTTCAGCCAGACATCACAGAGGATAGTGGCTAGCTTTAATTTTGCAAGAGAGAAAAAAATATCTTTGATTCTGTACCTATTATTTCTGCATAATAGAGCACTTGCTGATATAGCAACCTCTGGAATGATTGGTGCAGAATTTTCCCATTCTTTACTTTTTGGCAGTTATAATTTCAATATTCTAATAAGTCAGTTTCTTGTAACAGTGGTTTTCATCTTCTACTAGTCACCAGGTCAACACATTGAGTCCATATTACACTGGATGCACTTAGCTCCTAAGCTGGATCTAAGTGATGACTAGCCTCTTTGCTTATTTCAATAGCAAATAAGTCTAACCAGCCTGTATTCAACCCATTACTTTATGGACTGCTGCTAATATGACAGTGAAACCCTTGCCCAGCTGAAAATTATTTCCACATTCAGCATTTTTCTGTGCATGGTGAATAATATTTTTTTACAAAGTAATTCTTTTCAATTTTAAAAAAGTAAAGTAATTCTTTATGCTGGAAATACTCCTAGTAAATGAGCACAACTAATTTTTATAAGGTGAAGAAGTGGGATTAGAATAAGGTCACAAGTTATTGAAAATTAAACTCATTTTGTTATGCATGGTTCTAGGAAAACCTTTTTCTTATCTGCTGAAGAGGCTGGGGAATTGCTGGTTACATAGTTTTCAAAATAAAATGAGTCACCTGTTAACAACCCAACCCAAAACATCAAACTTTGAACACAAGCATGGTTTCCTGTTTTTACCCTGTACCATGAGTCAGAGAGCTATGTCAGTTCATATCAGTTTTTGCCATGGAGATATAGAGCTAAGCTAGAAAAAGGGTTGCTGCTTCTCTGAACCTAACAGAATTTTTCACAGGGTAATTTAGAAAAAGGGGGATCAAATAAGGAAATGAAGAAAAGTGGGAAATCAAATTACAAAAGTATGAATTGTCAAGTCAGATTGTAGACCAGTAAGCATCATCTGAATCATGGATTATGTCCTAATGTATGAAATAAAGACTATGAAAATTACAGTGGATTGTAATGGAGCTATGATTTTCCAGTGCCATACTCCATACAGTAGGGCCATTTCCAACATTAAACTTGCACATTAATAAGGTGTTTAATTAAACAGCACACAATCTGGTGTGAAGTTCTCTTGTGTGATCTCCCTTCAAATGCATGGGAGGTGTGCAAGAACAGAATGCTTGGTGGATTCTGGTACCATGAATCTCCAAAGCATGAACCTCCTTCGTTTCAACATTCTGGGCCTTCCTTTCTCTCTTACGACACACTGTTTCATTCTTTGGTGGTTCATCTCTGTATCTTCCATGTTCACTCACTTATTAATCCCACTTACCCCCCTTTCTAGTATCCTCCTTTCACCTACAAGAAACTGGGTGGCTGAAAGGAGCAATCATTCCTAGAATTGATGGCATGGGTGAGGCGGTTTACAACAGGAAATGCACAGCATTTGATTCATCTCTTACTTCTTACCTACTTGAAAGCAGATAAGCTGTGCTAGATATGAAGGTGATAAGCCTCAAACAGTCATGCCAAAGAGTTGTAAAATGTTTGAGTACAAGAAAAAGGGAGGTTCAAGCTTGGAAGCAGTATGTGAAAGAATGAGATGATCACTTCCTTTGCCCATTGCATCTCTCCGGTTTCTCTTCCTCTTACCCTGGCTTCAGGATTGGATATAAGACCAATAAAAAGCACACAGCTTTGAGGGGCACTGTTGGAGAGAAGAAGCAGGTGAATAGTTTAGAATTCAGCTGCTGCTGGTGGCCTGTGGTGGGAGCAACTAGTGGCCTTCCAGATGTTTTGGCCCACAGCTCCTGTAATTCTTCATCATTTGCTATGTTGGCTGGGGCTGGTTGGAGTTGCAGGCCAATCTGCTGGGCCACATTGCCCACCCACTTTTAATTACTCTAGCCTGCTTCACCTTTTGTTCCAATGTAAAACTGTTTGTACATCATCAATCCTTAACGTGGTGGGTATTGTTCAGCTGATATCAAAATCTGCCTATATTAACCTATCTGAACTTAAATACAGACCGACTTTGGTAATCCAGGATACTGCTCTTTCACTACATTAAAGCAACTCAGTTGCTCTGGGCACTTATACTACACATTTCTGGTGTAACTTCACATACAGTATCACTGTGACGGCCCACTGGTGAAAAGATCCCAGCACTAAGTTATGGTACGGGCAATTGACAAAACCACCTGTCTACCTCATGTGTTGAAGCAAGGCATTCTGTGTGCATGCACATGTGTGTCTGCCATTGCCCTTTCCAAATGTTTGCCTTAACATCTTAAAAGCAGTTCTATATTTTAAAATGTGGGAACTGATTTGATTATACTTGTTAGTAGCCACGTGTGTTCAAGAACATCTTAAATCTGCACAGTTGGTACATCAAATGTTTACAGCAGTGTTTTCATAACATAACGCTAAGTCCCCAAAGACTTAGCAAAGTGTACATTTCCAGATACAACTCCTTTAAGAATTTTCACCTTCATAAAGCAGAGTGGAAATTGCCATGCACTTTTAAGCACCACTGACATGAAAACATACTGCATGGAAGCATGATGAAGATACTGGCTGACCTCTCACAGCAAATGCTGAAAATGCACATACGGTGATCCATTGTGCTGAACAGGCACAAAAAATTGAAACACCTACAGTTTGTTGTGTCAGTGAACTGTACAAGTGCAAATCTCTTTGGGAAGAGGGTAAGCTTCTATAAAAGCACGAAAAGCCCACTTTTTCAGAAAGGCAGTTGTGCAGTGCTAAGCCCAGCTGAAAACAAAAGCATCAAGCAATCAAATAGCAATCAAAACAGCTTTCAAAGGTCCAGGTCAATGAGCAAACTATTTTAAGAGAAGGGTGGGCAATGGTAACATTGCTCATCTCCTCAAAGGACAAATAATGCTAAGGTGTGATGTTGGAGGGAGGGGTGCTGTGTGACAGCTTGACTACTCTGATTTTTTGGGGCTGCGTCATTATGCAGTCAGGAAGCATAAAGACCATCTGAACGTACAATAAGAGTTGGATCTGATTTGCGGGTGAAAAAGCAACAAGCAGTTTCCACCTGAAACTATTGCAGGACTGAGGAATTTGTAATCTGAGCAAGAAGGCCAGGATGTGACCTATTGGAACCAGACGTATTTGTTATTCTGCACTCTGTAGTACCAGCAGATTGTTTCATGAGCTGTTGGCCATTCATGGTGCTGCTCGGGGATCAGTCAAACCAGTGATCTCCCATGCACGTTCTGTTCCACTCCAGGCCACAGTTCCAACACCATTCAAACCTGCACTGAGGTCGAGGACACTTCATATGCATGCATCCACCTGGAGAAGAAGACATTGCAAATGAAAACGCAGTTCTGTAGCAAAAGGGTAAAGATGGCACGAGCATCAAATCATGTGACGTATGTTGGTTTGAATGGATAGGCAGTAGTTAGAGTGTTGGACTGGGACTTGGGAGATCTGCATTCCTGTCCCCATTCGAGCACGAACCTCACTGGGTGGCTTCGGTGGTGTCATGGCCTTGCCGCGTAACCTACCCCTCCGGTTCTTGTAGTAAGGCTAAAGTAGAGCAGAGGAGAATCATGAAAGGTGCCTTGAGCTCCTTGCAAGAGGAAGCAGGGTTGGTGATGTAAAATGTCACAAGGCTAGAATTTCAGTTGCGCCTCCTCCACAAGCTGCATTCATGAGTTGTAGGCAACAAGACTCTTCTAATGGTAACATCTACCATCAGTGCCAAGTTACTCTCACAGCTGATGATTGTGGCTGAAACACTTTTTCCTGGAATTTTGTACCTGCCAATCCTTGCCCAGCTTCACAAAAAATGGTGGCTAGGTTTCATGAACTCACTTCCCCAAATGTGCAACACCACAGAAGCCCTGTAGCAGGGGCAGAAATCTCAGCCACAAGGCATGGCTTTGGAGCTTTCCTGCTGTCTGAGCAGGACATCTTGCACACGAGAAGTTCTGGTCACTCGAATGGAAGAGCAGGGACCCTATGCCCAGAATGGGGTCCCTGGACCCACAGTGACCATTCCTTATCGGTCAGGGTTGTCTGGGTTACTTCATAAAGGAGTTTTATGCCACCCAAAAAGTTAAATGGGGATTTCAGATTCAGGAAGACATCCCAAGAGAATATTTTTTTGAATCCTGTGCTTTGCTCCTTTCTGTTAGAGGCAACAAGATAATTTCATTCAGGGGTCACAAGCTACCCCCAAATGTACAACAAAATGGCAGTTTAGTTTATACTTTTTACAGCTTTAATATAATATTTGCAAATAACAGCATGGTTGTGGTGCTTAACTGAAACATACAGCAAAAGGGATGGGGGGGGGCAGTTGGGGCTTGTGAAGGGCCGCTGTAAAGAAAACAGCTTTCCAGTCTCTTGGGGCCATGTAATGTGAGAGAGGAAGACTGAGATTTGGTCATTGATGTGAAATGCTTCTGGAGAACAAACTGCCCTTGAAAGCATGGCGACTGGATTACTTTTCTGTCTAGGCATGCATAGGTTTTCACCCTTAATGTCTCTGAACATCTGAGTGCAGACGAGAAGTAGCAGTCCAGAACTCATGGTAACCGATACGGGTAACACATTAAAAAGAAGGGCATCTAGTGCTCATAAGCCACTGGCTTTTGTCTTGCCACTGGAATAGGAGGTTCTAGCTTTTGTGAATTCTAGTAGCATTAATGCTGTTTTATAGATTCTGCAGCTCTGTTTCAACAGTGACATACCAGAATGAGAAGATTAGAGCAGATGAACAAACCTGTTCCATTAATTTCTTCATAAGGTGAGTCAGAGAACACAGTGTTATAAGCCAGCTCTGGAGAAATATACACCAAAGGAACATAAGATGGAAACAACAAACAAACCACATGCTTAGTAGGCCAGAGGGGAGAAGCAAGGACCTGGATCCACTGAATCTGCAAACCACACTGTTTCTGCTCCTGTTCCAGCTTCAGAGAGATCTAGACAGGCTTCCGAGCTTCTCTAGCTCAAAATGCATGTAGGGAGGAATAGGAAGCTGAAAGAGCTCCGTTGCTCTTCCTCCTGCTCTGCCCGGTAGAGCTCAGAACAAACAGGGCAAAATACAGTTGCTAGAAGTGTTGGACGTTGCTGAACAAACTCACCATCTTTTTCTATGGGAACATGGCAGCTAGGGCATGGTTTGGTTGTCCTTTGGATTGTTTCTTTAGATGCCTCTTCCCATCGAGCCCGTAGAGCTGCGTGCTCGTCAACTTCATATTCCTGCAAAGAGAGGAGAAAGAATGAAGGAGAGCATCTGGCTGCTGCTTCCTGTTGTTACACAGTGGCCGAAAAGTGCACCCTGGCATGGTAAGAGTTGTTCCCCCGCTGCACCAGATATGGCTCTAAAAGTATTTTGCAGTTCCAGCCTGAATAAATGTGCCCCAAAGAATGCCAAACACCAACTACTGTTCAAAAACTAGAAAGAAAGGTTCAAAGTGTGGGATACAAAACAAGGATTTCCTTTTCTGGTGAAGTGCTAAGCAGAGCTTTATTTACCTACCTTTTACCTTCCAGCTTATTTCTGGTCTTGAAAAGAGTAACACAAAGAACAAACTTGTCTTTGCTCTTTGCTTTTCTTTGCTTTACTCTTCCTGTGGCTCTTCCCATCCCACAGTGTGCCATTTTCCTCTATTTCTTTCATCTTTAGATGCTTCTTTATGACACCTATTTCCTATTCCAGGCCGTTGGGTAGTCAGGCCTGCCCTACCCCTTGAGACTGACAACTGACCACCTTGTCAGAGTCTAGAGGGTCACTCTGAGCACATTTGGACATAACACTAAACTATATTTTAGTCTTATGTCCTTTCCTCCAGTGTGGTTGCGAGAACAGAAGCATCAACTTCCATTTTCAGTTCAATGCAGTTTGAAGTTTCAACTAAACTGGGACAAGCTATGATTGGTTTAAATGACAGTTATTCCAAATGAGCCATGATTGAACCATGGTTTCTGAGTCTAGCTTGTTTGGACAAGCCATAGTAAAAACTAACTGCAGTTCCCGGTTTGGACAAACCAAAAAAACTTGTAAACAAAAGGGAATGCTTTCAGTTTCTGATCTTATTCATGTTACCAGCACTATCCCTCTTGAAGTGGTGCAAGCTATTGTGTTTTCAGAATAGGAGGTTCAGGTAAAATATCTATATACCAGAGTAGGTGGGAAGAGAAAGATTTGGAAAAAACAGGTGATTTTAATCTCTCTCTAATACATGGAGAGAACAAAATAAGTATGTTGTTAAGAAATTACTGAAAAGAGAAGGGGGTTGCTTCTCACTAACAGTGCGACTTCATGAATAGTACTGTAGCCTCCATTCACTCATGGGATTGTAAGAATAGCGGAAACCAGGGCATGCTACAGATGGTACAAGTAAATGGTATCTTACTATCATCATTCCTGCCATGTGTTTCCGCTCCTAGGCAAATTCTGCACTCAGAATAAACTATGAAAATTTATAAAAAAAATAAATTCAAGGTTCCTTATTTTGCACTCATTTCTGACTTTGCAGGAATCCTAAATGGCACGATAAAGGGCACACCACCACCACCACTTAATATTATGGGCCGGGGAGTGGCTTAAAATTAATTCAAAAGCTGGACGTGATCAGAAATCCAAAATCATAATCAAATTCCAGATTTTATGCATATTACATAATTAGGTATAGCAGGAGGTACCAGGTCCTCTCCAACTTTGGTGGGATTCAAAAATTGTGTTCCTGATACCCAGATGATTTCTAGTAAACAACTTATTATATCTTTTTGTGCATTCAAGGTATGAGTTATCATCTTCTAGAATCTTTCAATTTCATTTTTAGGCTGCCAGTTTGAGGTAGGAAAGATAAAGATACCATCCAACTAATAAAAGATTACTGGATGCATGTCCTTTCATAACCTTCTTCAAATTCATTTAACTGACAAAAGCATTTAGTGTGCTAAAAATCTCAGTGGATCAAGAATGTGTTTCTCATTGTTTGTACTTTTACATTAAAAAGAAATAATCTCTCATAATGAAATAGATAAGAATGTCAAAATTTGTGCACAGAAAATGTTATATCAATAAATCTCAGCTCTTATTTGTTGGGAAGAGTTTGTGGGGAAAACTGATATTCTCATATATGGCTTTTGTGTTACAACCACCTTCATGGGATAACCATAGAAACATAGAGTTGAGATCAAAAGACCATCAGTAGAAATCCCTCAGAGTGGAAGAAAGACAACTCACCAGGCACTGCTGATCATCCCAAACTGAGCATCATCCCATCCTTTTCAATTGCAAAGACCCTTCCTTTATAGATGAGAGATTCTGCATGAAATATACTGCTGCACTGACAAGGCTCTGCATGTTAATAGAGCCTGACACTGGATAGCATGGGTCCTCAAACTATGGCTCGCGGGACGGATCTGGCCCGTCATGCCCTTCCATCTGGCCCGCGCTGCTGTCCACCGCCCGCGCGCATGCTCGCTGCGCACGGGAGGCGGTGGCTTGCTCACTTGGAGATGGCTTTGGACTCACTGGAAGATCTCCCGATGAGTTCAAAACCATCTCCGAGTGAGCAAGCCACTGCTGTTGCCTGCCTCCCCAGCGCATGCACACTCGCCAGTGGCTTGCTCACTTGGAGATGGTTTTGAACTAACTGGGAGATCTTCAAGCGAGTGAGTCACGCCGCGTGCACCCAAAACCACTTCACGCGCACCCGACACACCTCACCAGCCCACGTGCCCAGGCACCCCCCCCCACTGGCCCGCACGTGTAGCTGCTGCCTTTCAACTGGCCCCCTACTGAAAAAGTTTGAGGACCCCTGATCTATCTATCTATGGCTTTTATAACCTGTCCAACTACTGATGTCTCAGGACAGTTTACAATAAAAGCAACAAACAAAGCACAGTATCCAACACCTTAGTATAATAAAACCCAGATTAAAACCACTTAGACATTAAAGCAATGGGAAAATAAAAAGGGCTTCCCCTGATGCTGAAAAGAATAAAGTGTTAGCACCTGGTGAACCTCTCTGGGGAGCATATTCCATATTCAGGACGCCACTGCAGAGAAGGCCCTTCTCCAGGTAGTCACCTTTCTGATTTCCTGCAAGGAGGGCTCCCGGAGCAGGACATCCACTTCAGATCTTATTGCCAGAACTGAGCTCCTGAAGATTAATATTTGGTGTCCCTCCCAACCCCTTTCTCACCGCCAAGCTTCCTTTCTTAAATGAGCCTATTAATTTAAATTTAAGGCAAAAGCCTTTTAGCTGTTGCTAAATGTTTGGCCATTGGGAATTAGAAATGCTTGCCAGTCTACAATAGTACACAGCAAATCATCTCACAGTCTACTAGGAAACCCCAATCCAACATCTGCCCACCGCTGATGTACAAGGCTGCCAGTGCAATTCTATATGTTTGCAGAAAAGTAAGCCCAGTTGAGTTTATCCCAGGTCAGTGGGTATAAGATTGCAGCCTGAATCCCCAAAGCATTTGCTACCATTCCTACTAGGTTGTTCTAGAGATTCCTGGTAATGGTGTGACTTTAAGAGCCCCAGAGCATCACCTGCAGAGCAGGCCCACTCACATCCCCATCCTGGACTGGGTTGCTTCATCTATACCGGGAGGGAGGCTAGAGGTCCTGTCCTGTGTGTGATCATGTGATGGGTCCAGTAAAGGGGGAAGACAGGCCAATGGGATGCTCAAGTGGAACACCCAGAAAGCACGTGATGTGATCTCCATGATGGAGGGAAGAGGTTCTTCTGCTCCACATAAAGCCCATCATCAGCCCATGGCATGTAGTCATGCTGTGCAACATATGGCTTTCCAGGTCTTGTTGGACTGCAGCTCCCATCAGCCATAGGCAATGGTGAGGGATGATGGGAGCTGTAGTCCAACAAGATCTGGAAGGCCATAAGTTGTCATCCCTCACAAACATGTATAAAGCAATTAAACATGATTTAATTGCTAAATCAAAGGTGCAAAATGTGTGGCCTGCAGCCACATGCAACCCACCAAACCATTTTGGGTTGCCTGCCAAACCCTTTGCATCTGCAGCTAATGTAAAATTTACAAAAGAACAGGAACAGGAACCCAGATTAAAAAATGGCAGTATTGCTTGCACAAGTATTAGCACCAGCAAGAGAAACTGTAGGCCTCTGTGCATGCATGTGTGTTTCTGTGCATGCACGCACATGCCTGCTTGTGCTTGGTGTGTGTTTGGAGACATGTATGGCCCCCTGGTACAGCCCAATCTTGGCGGCCTAAAAGGTAGTGGTTAAATTAACCATCTTCCCTTTCTTCCTTCACCATCTTGCCAAAGTATACAACAATTAGCCATACCAATTTTCCCTTTCTTCCGCAATGCCTGCCTTTACTCCTTCTGCACGGCGGGATTGTTCCTTTATTCCTTTTCCGCCATAGTTTCATTTCAGTGCACTCTGTTGTGTGCCCCACAGTGACAGGCACATGTCCTGCAGAAGCCATTTGCATCATGTCTGGCACACACCAAAAGCCTTCTACATTTTGGAACTCTCTTAACTTTGATGCAATTATCCTTCCTCACAAAGCAAATTAAATCAGACCCCCCACACCCCCCAGGTAAACGAATTCTCTTCCAAGCATCCCTGTCAACCTGTTTTGGGACAGCTCATCCCTCAACCCCACCCTACAAACAAATGCTAAAAGTGAGGCTACCAGCTCTTCACCACCATATAATTTGCAGAAAGTCACCACCCACGCAAAAGCGAGGAACAGGAACAGCAGCCTTCACAGTTCTGCATACCTGCTACAAAAACACAAACAAAGCAGATGAGGTGGCTCTTCAGCCCTCTCAAGCACAGTGCTAGCGGCAGTGACTCTTTGCGATCTTCTCCCCATCTTCTGGTCGCTGAGAGAAGCGCAAGCTGCAAGCAGCTCCTGGAGTCTGGCTTTAGTGACTGTAGCAGCCCGTTCTGCAGATCTCTTCCTCTCTGCGTCAGTCTTTCGGGAAAATGCGCTAGGATGACTGACAGCACATCCTGTCTTTCCCCAGGTGTTTACTTAGCATAATAAGGATTCATATTTGGTAAAATAAATCTCTAAGATAGCTGGAATTGTGAGACCCCTTCATATTACCTTATACGGAACTTGCCTTCTTCTTCACTTTCTGGCTAAGCATATCATTGTGCTTGCAATAATTTAAACCAAGGGCCAGGCCACAGTGCTTTGTGCCTACCTGGGAGTTGTAAACATGCAGTAAAGGAATGGATGAATGAATGAATGAATACAACAGGTAAACTTGCACAAGCAGTGCAGCACCTTGCCCAGTGAGGCAATATGGCAGATTAGCACCCTTCTCTGGTTTGTTTTCAACATTTGCTCCAATATAGGGAGCGTTTCTCCCCAGTCATCCCCCACCCCCAATCATTTAGCCATTTTGACCATTCTGGCCTCAAATACTTTGTGGCATGGAGTGAGACCAAATAGTATCCTGTGAGGGGGGGACACATGTAAAATGTCTCCCAGCAGCATTCAGAGGCATCATCATATATATGCCCTTCATGGTACATCCCAAGCAGGTCACTTCACCCTGCTGCATGGCAAGGCCAGCTCTGCCTTCCAGTCCGGATGCTGGAAGGGTGACAGCTCTGCTCACCTAAGCTCTATTCAGGCATTCTTAAGATGGGCAAAGTCAACATGCAGGGAGGTGGCCAAGCGTGCTGACCCCTTCCCTTGAAAAGAGTTTCTAGCACTTTCTACACACACAGGACTTTTGGAAATTAGCCTCTTCCCGTGGTTTGTGGCCCTACTTGTCCAGGGCTCCAAATCATGCAGAAAGCCTCCATGGATGGAAGAAGCTCCCTGCTTCAGAAACCCATTATCTGACACATGAAAAACAACTAAATTGGTGACAGGGCAACGCTGGCACACTCCTCCCCCTCCTGCGTGTTTACCTTACTTGTGTTTAGGATGCCTGAATAGGCTGTAACGAACCTGGCGCCCATAAACAAGCCTTGCCTCTTAGGGGTGAGGCTTACGGGTGCCCAGTGCAGGACCTTTTCAGTGACGACATCCCTGTTTTGGACAAGATCACTGGACTCACTGAGGTTTATTCCTAGACACGTTAAGAGTAAGTTCATGCAAACCAGGGTGTCACCTGGCAGAAGTCCAGCCTCAAGCACCCATAGGTAGGAGTATGAATATCAGGTCAGAACCCAGCTCTCTTGCACTCACCAGACTTCCTTCCCAGCTCAACCCCAGCCAGGATATGAGCCCAGCAAAGATCAAGTCCACAAACACTTGGGAATGCCAGCAGCTTCTCTGTGCGAAGGACGTACCTCTCTGCATAAAGTATGCAAAGCCTGCAAGTCCTGCCTGTGGAAGCAGAACTCCACTCGCACAGTGTGTGTGTGTGTGTGTGTGTGTGTGTGTGTGTGTGTGTGTGTGTGTGTCACACACGGGCAAGCTGGCCTCATGGACTCGCTTGGACTCGCTTCCTGCCAGGCATCCGTGCAAACATTCAGGGCGAGGTGGATATAGGGCAGTGAGAAAGCAAGCTGGAGTTCTGGGAGCTGAGCCAAGAAAATCCCATGGATGCCCACCCCAAACCAGGTTCCTCACACATCACTACCCATAGGTCTTGCTCCTGGAGCAGAAGACACTCAGAGGTAAGGCTTGCCTTATTCAGCAGAGCCCAGCTGTCTGCTACATCACCTCTAGTTGGCACTGCGGTACCGAGGAATGGTGCAATTACATTAGCGGGTACTTCTGTTTTTGGGTGGATAATAAACTATTGGATTTCCTACCTCAAGCCCCACACCCCATGACAGAGCTCTTCAAACGCTGGAGTGAAACGGGGGGTGGGGGGGGTCATGTTGTCTAAAGCACCTGTAGATGACTGTAAGGAATGACAAGCACCCATTAAGAGTCTCAAATAGAAAAGCCCACGACTTGGCCCCACTCAGACATTTCAGTCTTTTAATATTTCTACATACAGTATTTAAGTTCCATCATCCTAAATTGTGGGCCTGGCTGAAAGGGTAGGACAGGTATACCATACCTGGGGCATTGACCTGTAGTTTTCCTTACAAGTTTGATCTGTTTATCATTACAAAACATTTGTAATAATCCCCCCTGTCAAAACTTCCTAATCGTACCACAATTATCTTACCACCTTAATGTAAATTATGAACTTACATTAAGGAAAAACAGCCTAAAGTATTTTACTAAGGAAAGAGCAAACTTCTTCCAGCATGATGGGGAAAAGATCTCAGGTGCATGCAGGTCCTTCTTCAGCACTTTCCCCTTCCAAGATCACCGTATGCGTTCACCCATCATATCTGTGGGGTTAGCCCCCTCTGTTGCACCTGTGCCACCTTCCACATCAGGAGCAGAAAACGTGTGGCCTGGCTCTCCAGGTGTTGCTGGACCACAGCCTCCATCCTTTCTCCCCATTGGCTACACTTGCTAGGCCAGATGGGAGTTGCAATTCAGTTGCACAAGAGGGCCACAAGTTGCCCACCCCATTCTATGCATTGGATGTGGAGGGTGTGAAGAAGCCTACACCTGTTATGGGTGACAGGCATGCCATGCAGGAGGTCCCCTTCCCCTTCACACAACTGCGATAGGCCAATTAGAGAAAATGCTGATGCTGGACTTCATGTTTCCCCCTCGCCATTCTAGGTCTTGCTTGCCCAATGCTTTTCAGCTATGTCAACTGGCCCTTGATCCGAGCTTACACAGGATTTCCACAATGCTGTGCACCTTTGCATGCATACAGCTGAGATCCAAAAAGATATGTATGCATCAGAAAGTGCAGCCACCCTCTCGTTCCCTGCATCATCTGGATTACACTTGAAATCACTCCCAAAGTGCTTCTTTTAAAATAGGCTAGATGAGTACTGTGTGTAAAATTTCCTATTTTATGTTTTCCTCATTTATAAATAATAATAAATTATGATGCCATCTCTTGTTGGAACTTGTGCAGATAGATATGTCCTGAAAACACCCTTGTTTGGTAAGTCTCAGGTGGCTTAACCTTCCAGTAGGTACTTGGAGTGCTTCCAAATGGACACTGTGCAGCGGGTCTGTCTTTTCCTCCATAATGGATTTTTTTTTGGAAAGAAAACAAAATGGAAGAAACGGGGATGCACGGGAAGTTCCACATGAAAGACAATATTGTCTGGAGACCTCTGAACCCCAAAACTGCATGAATGTATAATAAAAGCCTGGTCTGGCAGGATCTTTGGTATCTTTGCTTTCTAGCCCATGGCTCTAGTGAGAAATCCCTACCCATAAATTGGAAGAAAAGAGGACGACAACATGGAAGCTGTTAAAAGGTAATCTTGCAAATTTTAAAAACATTTCAGGAAGCTGCACTAATGGGAGGACGATTCTTTCAATATTATTGCACTGAAGCATTGACTGACATCAGGGAAGATGTCAAATAGCTTTTCTTTAGTGACGCAGCGCCACCGTGTGGCAAAACTTGTGGAATACATAAAGCCAAAGAAAGTGTACCCAAAAATAACGGAGGAGGAAACCCTCACAGAAAAATAGCGCGCGTGTATCTATCATGTCGACCTAGTCCCACCTGCCACCAAAACTCATATAAGATGAGAAGGACACATATGCATGATTACTATTAATTTGTACACCTTGGAGATAGACAAAAGTGGTGCTGAATTAATACTTGCAGCCCAGTTCAGCAATGAAAGCCTTCAGGCGGATGGCTGCTATGGGATTGCAGCAGGAGGTCACCTGGACTGGTAAAGCTGCTTGCTCAAGACCTTGGCAATGCAACAGAAGAAGAGCCTTGGGGGACTCAAAGACCCATCTAGTCTAGCCTGCTGTCCTCACCAGGACTAAATGGATGCCCATAGGAAGACCCTGGGAAGTACATCCGCACCGCCGGCCCCCTCCTGCTGCTGCTGCTTCCAGCAACTGGCATTCAGAGGCTGCAGATTCTGGAGGTTCAGAAGACATGTGGCCGCTGATCCAGGCTGATGGCCAGCGCCACAGCTTGGGGAAACGAACCTGGAGTTTATCAATGCACCGTGTGAAGAAAGGCGTCGTGCTTTCCTTGACAAAAGTGGGGGAATAACACTCTTTTGTGTCTCTCCTCAAATGGGACACTGCTTCCATGAAGCCCAAGCATTTTCTCTCAAGCAGGATCCATCCAAGCAGCAGGGGTCACGTGATTAGCTTAAAGGGCAGAGGCGAGGCTAGCTATGAAAAGATCTGGGGCAGGGGCTCACAGGGGAAGCAAATCACACGGATTTGCATGTGCTGTACAGTCGCTCTATGCCATAAATGGAGCTGGTCTCCTAAGGTCTTGCTTCTCCCCTATTTGCCAAAGCAGGTGGAAGCAGGCCATCTGCTTTCAGAGAAGACGTCAGGCAGAAAGAGTGGGGTGGGGGGCATGAAGGAAGGGAAATGCATGGGCAAAAAGCCAGCTAATACAGGAGCATCTGGCACAGCAGAGAGGAGCCCTTGAGTTCAGCAAGTGATTTCAGCCAAGTGCCCATGGACAGCAGGATGTGGGGCAGATGGCCACCCACAGATCCAGGGCTCCCAATGAAAGCTTTGGGGCTGCAGCCCTAAGATCACCCCTTTTGAAAACCAAGCATGACAGCTCACCTTCGTCAAAGCTGGCAATAATTGCAACAGGCGAGCATAGTAGAAATGGGGTCATGTGAGCTGCCAGGATGTGTGTGTCTGTGTGTGTGTCCTGGAGCAACAGGCACTTAATCCTGCTCTACCAGCACCTGCACGTGCTGCAAACCTGGCTGACTGAAAGTGGGTGGGCATCAGCTGGACTGTGGGAATTATCAACTGACCTTGCAAACCCTGCTTAAAGCTGGGCAACTTGCCACCTACAAGCGGCAGTAGGCCATTCCACTCTTTTTCACTGTACCTTTGGAGCACAGTCTGGCCTGCCCTTCCAGAAGCTGACGGCACTCCTGCCTCTGGCCTTCTGGGCCCCCCAGGAATGCTTGCTCCCGCTATGGGCCTCCTCTGCTTAGATCAGGCCCTTATCTGGGCACATGGAAGCCACCGGCAGATTCCTGAGATCCAGTGAGCCTGCAGTAGCATTCTTGACTCAATTATTTCGGCTTTTCGTGTACCATTGTAACAAATAAAAGGGAATTTCTTAGCATTGCACGGCCAACAAGCTGTGCTTTAGAAAAAGCCAGTTTCTTTAGGAAAGAAATATAATCAACTGATTTTGTGGCTTTACTTAGGATGCTGGATCCTCACATCTGTAACTTTGTCATGTGACCTGATATTATCTCAGCATAACTGTATTGAGATTATCATGCCTGTAACTGGCATTTAGACTTGTGGGATGAACAGAAGGTACAACGGGCATCACACCTACCATGAATTGTAGAGATAATGATCAGCTCACACCATTCAGACCAAAGAGGACACTTGCTTGTTTCTCCAATTGGAAAGAGTCTTTTCAATCTAAGTTAATTCCCCCTTCTGAGATCCCAAGCATCAAAAGCAGCAAGTTCAATGCAAGTTGATGGGTAAGAACAAATCCAAAATAAATATTTCAGAGATATGCATTTAGCGATCAGCTGCCCCAGAGTTCCCACCTCCCTGCGGCACTCTGAGCATAAATGTCCAGAGTTCCCTGGTCCCTAAATCCTGGTGCCAGACACTGGATTCAGCACATGACAACCTAATTTTGGGGAAAACTGGTTCACTTAAAAAGGATATACAAGATGGGGTGGAAGATCTAAAACACTACAACACACAGGACAGAAATACACACAAAGAAGGGGCAGGAAGAGGAATTGGAGAGCAGTAAACAATTACAAACAATCCACACACCTCCAGATCCCCAGAACCAACTGGCCACCTTGGACACAAAATAACAAAGCAAGCTGTTCCTGACACTAACACAGAACACGGTACCCAGTGTAGGCTTTGCTCCACTAGAACAGCACAGTGTCCTTTGGCAGAGCCTCTGGCAGCAACAGGGAACCTCTCCTCAGAGAGGAACCCCTATCTGACTTTGCTCTCTCCTTTTATCCCTGCTTGATCAATCAGGTGACTCATGGGGTGACATCTCCTGGCATGTTCCAGGTAAGAATTGTGTGCCCTATAGCCCCCAAATCTCTAGCCTAGTGGGGAGAATGACTTCTCCTGGCATGTTCCAGGTAAGAATTGTGTGCCCTATAGCCCCCAAATCTGTAGCCTAGTGGGGAGAGGGACTTCTCCTGTCCTTGGGTATCATTTACAGTATCTTGGGTCTTTTGCAATTCCAGCCTCCCTGGCCTTGATGCCTTGCCTTCCTTCAATCACTACCTGGTTGAAGAAGCTGGGTATCTGGGCAAAGTGTTAACTCTTGCCCTGCCAAGAGGCCATCAGGTGGCTTTCTGTTACAATGCATATTGTTGAAAACTGCCCAGCGAGCTTCGGCTATGGAGCATGAAAACAGCATCAACACCCAATCCTGAAAGCCCAGTCTCTGCTGACCAATGTTATCCCTTCTAAGTTTCTTAAGAAACTGAAAATGATTAGGCAAATCAAAAGAACTCTGAAATCAGCAGCAAGGCAAACACTGCGATTATTTATTTATTTTATTCATTGGGTTTTTATCCCACTGCATTAGCTGATAAGGCTCCTTTTATGCCAAAGAGAGAAATGCAACCACAATTCATTGCTTCTCAAACATCTTGAACTCACTTCTCCATATAAATTCCTGAGCCAGGAATTGATTGCCATTGATCAGGACTGGCTCCAAGTCAAAAGTCTATCTAGCGTTCTTCAAGCTTTCCTAATGACAGTGGCAGTAGGTGGTGGCAGACACCAACACTCCAATCAGCACTAGGCCGCTGGAGCCAGCAGCTGCCATTTTAATTGTCCACCATGCCCCTGGCATAGTGTTATTCCAGAGAACTGTAGGGCATCAAAATAGGTGTCAGTTGGAGACCTTGCAATGCCAGCGGAGGTGACATGCTGAGTCCACCATGCAAAGATATCTCTTTGGCAGGTGAATACAGGGACTCTGTGAACACCGAACATGTATGCCGAAAGGAACTGGGGTGCCAACTCAACAACCAAGGTCCTCACAGACTGCCCCCAAGCATGAGTCAGCCAAGGAAAGAGGGAAATGGGGAGAAACTCCCATATATCCCCATAGGGTTAGCTCAGACATTCTGTTGGCTGCATCCATACACCTATGCTGATGGCGCAGAGGTGGGGAGGAAGCGTCTCTGGATCTACCTGAACCAGGTTCCTCTCTCTCCCTTGAATGTCAAGCCTCCCTACAGCCCACCACCCACTCCCAGTTTGAGTCACCGCCATAACTGCTCCTTCTCTTGAGTCTAATTCTTTCATGTGTATATCTAGTTGTCCCAGATTTATAGTTCTGTGAGATGCTATGAATGTGAGGTGCCTACCTTCTGAGAAGTGGCTCCCTGAGCTTCCAAGGGAGTGTGACATTCCCCTTCATGGTATTCTTCTTTACATTCACGGCAGAAGACAAACTGTTTAAAGAAAGCCAGAAGACATAAACAAACATCAGGAATAGAACTGTGATACTTCAGTCAGGCAGGGTGTATACCAGCCAATCTATTCTCTTTCTCACCCCATTAATTTATCATAGCCTCTTCTAATCATGCATCTTATTACATGGCCTGTTCATTAACACAATCCCATTTTCCGTAAAATTTTCTGTGAGGAAATAAGATAATTTCAGTTAAAAGGTATACTTCTCCCTGCCTTTTATATACATAGCGTTTTATTTTTCTTTCAAATGACTGTGATCACAACAAAAGCTTAGAGGCTTTTAGGAAGATGGTAGAAATCTGTTGCCAAAAATGCTACAAACTCTAGCCTCCAGGACAGGCAGTATTGTAGGGATGGAGGTGAGGGTATACTTGGCTCTGGAACCTGCATTTCCCATGCCTACACTAAGGGAGGCTGGCAATGGATCTTCTCTAATCTACTCTGGAGAGTAGGGAGGTCATCGAGTATTTTTAAAAACTGCTACTTAAAGAAAGAACAGAGACGGAGAGGTGGTAGGACATGCTTTTCGCACTGAAGAATCTGCCACTGTCAAGGCCTAATACATATATCAACCTAGTTACAGTTTCATGGAGAGAAGGACAGCAGCCCGAAGTATGTTGCAGCACAGATAACCAAGAGTTCAGGATTCTAGGAGCGGATATCTAATGTAGCCAGTGCCTGAGCCATCCAGGGTCTTACACTGCAAGGTAACTACTTTACATTAAATTACTGTCAATGAGGATTGCCAATTTCTGAACTGGCAGCAGATAGCAATTTAGTTATAATGTAACAGTAAGATCAGCATTCCCCAGCTTTGAGATAGGTTGGCCTACAACTTCCACCATTCCTGACTACTGGCCATGTTGGTTGGGGATGATGGGCACTGATGTGCAAAATTTCTGGAGGTACCAGGCTGGGGAGGATTGTAATATTTGACACAGAAGTAAAGTTATACTTCATTTGTTTACTAGGTGGATTGAATTGTTTATTGGGTAGAGACCTGTTCTCCGCTGCAGAGGAAGGCAGGATGTGCTCCAACGTAGTGAAGCTCAGGAAACCAAGGTTTGATTTGGATGCCAGGAAGCACTTCCTGACAGTCAGGGCTCCTAGGGTATGGAACTGGTTTTACAGGAGGTGGTTGAAGTCCCATCAGTGAGGGTGTTCAAGGATAGGCTAGACATGCACACGGTAGGCACGTCATGAGTGGAGCCAGCTGGAGTGAGGGGTTGGACTAGATGACTCACTCAGTTTCTATGTTTCTAATTCAGGATTGCCAACTGATCAGGAAAAAATGCCCTGCCTTGCTCTTGTGTCTTTAACATCAATATACCATCCAGAAATTAGCAGGGAGAAACACTTATCCTTGTGCTGTAAAAAGGTTCACCTGTTAATTCATGGATATTATATTAAAGACACAGGGACAGGTCAGTCCCCCATTTTTTCTGGGCCGCTGTTGATCTTAAATTCACTCTGCCTAGCAACAGAGCAAATAATAATTGTGTTTTAGTGATCAACATCACTGTCTAGATGTGATACCCATGTTTTGTGCTGGCCCCATTATTTTACCTTATACTTAAATCTATTTTGACATGGGCCAGTGATCTTGGACCTATCATTTGCCAAGTAGTTTAAACATCCGTGTTTGCAAGAAGAAGGGTCAAGTATATATCCTGGCCTTTTTCATGCCATTCTGGAGCGACACAGTTTTCAGCCACCTTTGGAAACCTGGAGAGTTTCTCAACTGCTTGCGCCACTGACAAGCTGAGCTGATAAACCTCTCTTGATTTCTTGATACAGAGCTGGCTCTCGCATATAATGAATAGACATATCGGCAGCACTTGACACTAAAATGTTTATCTGCCTCATGTCTCATCTTTGCAGTTCCATTTTGCACTCTGTCACGCTTCTGTTGTCACTTTAAGTACCATAGGAAATCACCATTCATTGCAGCACTGCAGGAATGATGCTTATGCAAAATGAAACAGGACAACGGGCTGACTCCACTCAAAAGCACTCTTTGCTAGGGAAGACGGAAGGGTTGATGACGGAGGCAGCAGAACATGCATTTCTGCTGTGCCAATTTTCACTCCCTTGCCTTGGGCTGTAAATTTTCTGGTGGATCTGAAAGCTCTTTAACCTCAAGAGACAGGGTGACCCACTTCCCCTCATCCATTTAGAGGCTACTGCAGAGAGAGTCTTTGAAGAGAGCGCTGAGAAGGCATGTTGAAACCAGCCATTATTCAAGAAATGGATATGGTTAATAACAAGAAGGAGCAAGTTGGCCCAGGAAACAGTGGAACGACGACTGACAGGAGCTTAAGACTATTTCCTTCTCATCCCGTCTGCCTTTAGTGCTACTAGGTGGGTGAACCAAATTAGTATCAGTAGGTCACTTCCTTCGGTGACCCTCCTCCACCCAGTGGCCTTCCAGGAGTCAAGTCCTGAATGTGACTCAGGGGTTCTCTCATTCTTGGCTCCTTCAGACTGCTGGAGATGCTCAGGGAACACCTATGCTGGGTCACAAAGGCTTTCCTTGGGCCTCATTCTACCTGCCGGTGGCTCTTGCAACTTCCTCCAGTTCAGACCAGATCTCTCTCTCCCCAGCAGTCAGTCAACAGATGGAAAGACAGCCTGAACCATGCCATCCACAGAGAAGCCAGGTTGCTGCCCTACCCAGAGTTTGTCAAGTAGATGACCAGACAAATCATGGTTTGTTTTCTCAGTCCTTAGACAGTTTGTTTCCATCTTCTTCCTTCTACTCCTTCTCTGAATCTCAAATGATTTTGGGGTGCTTTACTACTGGCATGTAAACAGCTTGTGTTTTGCTCTGGGTTTTTTAAAATGGTGCTTGCCTGTTTCCTCTTAGCCTGGCAAAACAACCCATGATTCTGCATTCACATGTAATGACAATTCATGATTTAAACAACCCAGTGTTTACCACCAACAATAGATTATGAGTCCTCTTTCTGAATTGTTCATAGCTAAACAAACAGAGTGTGTTTGGGCAGTTATATTCAAATGTCTCAAAAACCTGTATCACAGGATAGCATAAGTGTGAATGTTACTTCTTACGAGAAACTGGGTAGGTTCACATGATCCCAGGAAGGGGTAATAATGATTATCATGTAGTTGTCTGATCTTTTGGCATTTCTATTATATGCTGCCTTTCCCTACAGAAGCCTTTTGAGAGCAATAGGCAATTGCTGTCAATGGAGTCTCTGCATGATGCATCTGAATGCAGAACTGATG
Organism: Varanus komodoensis; assembly: GCF_004798865.1. NCBI lineage: Eukaryota > Metazoa > Chordata > Lepidosauria > Squamata > Varanidae > Varanus > Varanus komodoensis. The sequence goes on along the minus strand of NW_025335268.1, from coordinate 33,723,049 downwards.
ACATTGGGGAAAAAAAAACCTCATGCAACTCCAAGTAGACTGAGGCATAATTTTACTTTGGGTGCTATATGTATTCTTGAAGGTTTGTTAGCTATAATCAACTCTAGAAGAGTGACTGCTTTAATCTGCAGCGAGAAAAAGAAAAAAGTATTGCAGTCCAAGCTGTTAATAAGTCAGCAGTCTCTAAGGTGCTATGTTTTTATTTGTCTATTAATACTAATAAAAGGAAGGTGATAAAATGAAGTTAATCAAGGTGGCACCAAGTCTTGCTGCATTTCTTCTAATTCAACTTACAGCCAGTCAAAGCACTACTTCAAGGCATTTCCTTGGCTTATACAAGGCCTTCTTTTTTGTCTTCCAACTTAACTCCTGAGGCCTGGTCCAGCCAAGGCATTCACTTCAGATTTGAAGAAGAAACAAAAACAGCTAAGATGATATACAGTTTATTGGATACATGCACGGATGAAATATGGATGCAGATTTTCAATAAGCAAGTGCAAGAAAAGCTTACAGGGTTATTAGTCAGAGGGGTTCCTGATGTGGCAATGTTGCTTCTGGGCTACCAGTTACTTGGACACATTATGCACACCTGGTTCCAAGTGGAAAGCCAAAGAGCAATGCCCCCTGCTGGGGGTTTTACATAGTTCCTCCCTCCCTCTGTTTCAGAGGCTGTTGCATACACAGGCTAGCCCCATGTCCTGGGAGACAAGGGGAGGGAGGCTGAGGGAAGGCCCAACCATCCTAGTTCTCCGCAGCAAAAGGAAGTTTGCATCCTTCTTTAGAGGAAGTGGTGAAGAATTCACCACTCCTGGTGGTTGGTGATCAAGGAAGGTACCTTCCCTGAGGCTCTGCAGGTTTCTCACAGCCATTAGTCCCATCTATGCATTAGCTGTGGCTACACGTAATATCTGTGCAAAGCATAGGGAACAGGTTGCACTTACCTCCCCCTCCTGCCCCTATCTTCCAGTTATCAATCCCAACAGAGAGCTTTCCCATTTTCTGCGACAGCAGACTTACCGCTACGCCCCTTTGCTTTCGCAGTCCCTCACAGCTGCTGCTTCCAATTCACCTATCATCTCTCATAAGCTCTAGTGCTGACAACACCTCCTTCAAATCTGCCAGTGGAGCTGCTCTTTATTGCCACCCTCATTATCGAGTTGCATCCTTGTTTTTCTCTTTTTATATCTTCAGGCATCAGAGACGGCGTCAATATATACACAGTCTTAATATTTTACTTCCTCGATAGCTCTTGTCATGATATGTTCAAAAAGCATTGTTTAGAAAACAATCCTAGCCATATTTAGATAGAAGAAAAGTGTACATCTCCCAGCATGCCCCAGCCAGGCCTACAACTCCCAGCATGCCCCAGCCATCCATCACCATGGCTGATTCCCTCTGGGAGTTGTAGGCCTTTTTCTTTTCTAAATGTGCATAGGATTGGATCTTTCATTTATTTATTTCTAATATTTTTAAGCCATCATATAACCAAAAGTCCTCAGGGCAGCTAATGACAACTCTATATCAAAAACAACCAAACTAGGGACTCCATGACATGGGAGGGCTACAACTCTTTACAGAGTTATCTGGGAGTAAGTCCCATGGAAGTGTGGAAAAGGTGAGGGGCACTGAGAAATGTCAGGGAAACTGTAAAAAATTAGCAAATCACACCTGAAAAGGGGAGATAGACATGACACACCTTTTTGTCACGCTGCTTTTCAGTTGGCAACTTGCAGATTGACAGCTTTCAAGTGTGTGCAAAGCAACTGAATGCAGTCTTCCTTAGTCAATGCCCCTGCATCCTGCCTACGGCACTTTGATAGTGGACACCTAACAGGCTAGCGGCCAGGCCAAATTCCCCATTACTGGTAGCATGAGGTGTGCATCTGCAAAGGACCACCTCAGAAAAGGAATGCTTGGGGGTTGGTACAGTGGCCATCGCTGGCAGGGCCTCAAGGCTCCAGAAAACACAAAGCAACACATGGAAACACAAAGCAGTCTTGACAGGCGCAGGGAGGGCAAGACGGGTTTGGCTACGGAGGGTCCTGGGATACCAGCTGGAGAAAAGATCTGAGAGAACGCATTGCAGGTAGCCCAATCATTTGTTGGGTGCGTTGCAGGTTATTCTGTGAGCGACTCATAATGTGTTGCTTCTCCGCAGCGTGGGTGACCCACCCCTTTTCAGGGATTTCTACCGTTTACACAGAAAGGTCTTAAATTTTACATTACTGAGTCTCCCCCAGGGCCAGCACAGATGCTGCGGTTTAGGAATGAAAAGCACCCTGCTGAGGCTGAGTGAAACAGCAATAAAGGGAGAAGTTTTGACCCTTTTAAAGCACACATCTGGAAGCTGGGAAGCAGGAAGCAGCTTGAGGGACAACTCTCAGAAGAAAGCAGCTGACAGAGATACCCCGTATTGGAACAGCACCTCTTCCTGCTGCTCCTCCCCTCAAAATCACAGCCACACCAGGCAGCTTTGTCTTTATTTTTAAAACCCACCAGGGCTTTGTTAGGCACATGTGTACTTTAATTTGTACTTTGCCTCTAATGCAATGCAAATTAAGCAGCGACATTTTTTGACCCACCCCCTATTTAATTAGTAATCCTTCACTTCCTCTAGGCTGAGAAGAGCTCTGCTTGATAGGATTAAGTGTCCATATCTTGTCCTATTGCTTCTGGGAAGGAAGCCTACAAGCCAGGTGGCCCTCCAAGCAGCTGGTCTTCAGAGGCAGACCCCTCCAAACCTGAACGCTCCATTAAGCATCATGGCTAATAAGAGGAACATAAAGGGGCGGAGGGGTCCTTGGGACTGTTTACAAATGACCTTAAGTAATGCAAATGCTAATTTTCATCCTGAAAGATTGGACAAATTCCACGGGACTGAGACATATAATGAAAGAGGCTGTGCCGCTACCAGCCCATCTTTCCTTAAACGGATGCTTGTTTCTTTTATAATCCATGCTGCACTGCAACAGGGGAGTGCTTAATGTGTTTGTGTCAGGGAAGGCCTATTTATTCTGACAAACTTATCAACCTCCAGGGTGTTCCGCCACCATGGAACTGATTTTACATCTCATCCATTATCTAATAAGATGTGAAAACAGCTCCTCATCTTGCCCTGAGATCAGACTTATTTCCATTGAAAGCAAAGGGATGAGATCATCGTCCAGAGTTTCTTTCAGCATACAAAAAATTGGAAGAAGCTGCAAACAGAAGTGCGCCCACACACACACCTACCACAGTGAGCCTGCAGAGAAGATGTAAGTCAGCCTTCCCCAACTTGCTGCCCTCTGGATGGCAGGCCTGTACACTTTGGGGGCTACCAGACAAGCATAGCCACAAAAATGTAACAAGCACGGATCTAATTTAGCATCCTGGTCACACAGTGGCCAGCTGGATGTGTAGGAGAAGCCCATCAGCAGGACACTGAGGCAGTGTCACCCTTCTGCGCAGGTTCTCCAGCCACTGGCATGAAGCATATACAGGAGGAGGTCTATAGCCACCTGCCTAGCAGCACTGACAGCCATATCCTCCATCCATCTGCCCCCCTTCAAAGTCATCTCTGCTGTAGAAATCCACCTCCTGGGGCACCCCTCCCTGGAGACCCCCTCAGAGCCTTGGGGGGCTTTCTGAAGAGCTCTGTGGGTTGCTTTCTCCAGCCATGTGGCTCAGTGGGAAGGGGAAGGGGGCATGATGAGGTAAAGGAGAGAAGAAGGGAGGCAATGAGGTGAGAAAAGGTCGGGGTATGTCATATGTGGTAAAGGGAATGGGTGGGGGACGTGATGCAGTGGTGGGAAGGAGGAGGGGCTGGTGGGGGTGTGATGTGATACAGGGAAGTGGGTTGGGAGGCCACAACATGGCTGCACGCACGCTCCCTCACCTCAGGGCACAGGAGAGCTTGTGCTGGGATGACAGCCCTAACGAAAACTGATGCTCCAAAACCTGCTTCAGAGAGTGGTATCTGTACAGGCACAAGGGCCAACAAGGTGTGCAGTTTAGTTTGGCCTCGACTGTAAGGATGACAGCTACTAGTTGTGGGGGCTCAGCAGGGGTTGGATGGAGAGGAAAGGCATGTGCGGTGCCACATGGAATCACCAAAACTTCACCGGCCCACCCTGCCCTCCTGCCATGGCACCCCTCTTTCTCCCACCTTCAAGATCCAGTTGTGATGGGGGGGAGAGTGGCCAGCGCATTCTTTCCACACCAGTGAGGAGGGGGCAGGGTGTGTGTGTGGAGGGGTCAACCCTCAGGTGGCAGCTCCAGAATCACAGGAGACCATGTTCTGCTGTTGCCAGGAGGCCAAAAGGCTTGTTCCCTAAAGCAGCCGGTTTCCTGGCGGTATTATGTACGCACACAGATAAACACACTCAGCTTCTTACAATATATCGTCTGTCCGCAGTTACAGAGCCAGTAAAACACGTGCTCACAGACACTGGATCAACTGAATATTTAGAATAAAGAGCAACCTCACAGGGAAACAAGCCATAATTTACTAAATGTATGTGGCAAAATATGAAAGAGTGAGGGTACCTAAAAAACCAACACATTTGCTTTGTACAAGCTTTCATGGACAGAGCCCACTCCATCAAATGCATAAAGTGTTATATTTAGGTGTCAAGCCTCTGTACTCTTACCAGGGATTGAGTCCTTTTGAGCTCAGTGGGGTTACTTCTGAGTAGACAAGCATAGCAATGCTCTTTAAACTGGCCCACACATGATTATGGGGCTGTGGTAAGCAGTGGAGGTAGAAGGAAATACAATACAAAAAGTACAAGTTTTGCTGCCACTGGCTGATACAGCTAGTTACCCCTCTTTTGCAATCTTTGCCATTATATTCTCCATGCTAGCTCTTAGGCATCTCTATTTTTTCCTTCTTCATTTCTGCCACTTTGATTACTATTGTTATAACACTTCCAAAAGATGGTATGTATCAGCACAACAACTCAGTGTAAAAGGAAGGATTTAAAGCTAAACAAACCCCTCAAAATTAAAAAAAAGCATGTTCCAGAAGATGGCAGTAGTGATACATGAAATAATTATGGGAAAGCTCAGCTAAACTGAATGGAAGTCTGTGGAACAAGCAGGACTCAGTCCAGGGTTACTGAAAGCTGATACATCCAAAACTGGTCCTGACAAGCCTGCCTCATAAAGAGAAATGGTATTCAGATGCACCAGAACGTATGAAAAGAAGGAAAGGCTGCAGGCTATTTCAAGGATGCCGAGTCTTCTCAGGCAGGCTGAAGGAGGCAACAACCTTCTCAAGACGGACATCCAAAGAATACGACTTTAACCATTAAGTATGGTAAATTTAGATGCTGTGGCATCTCTCTTCCACCCGCCACACTTCATTAATGTGGGTAGAAAGCTGGAGTATGGGGGAAGAAGGCTATTCATAATGTAGGCATCAAAACACTGCTTTTGAAGTTTTGCCTCTGGCAAACCAGTCTACAGATAAGCTTGAGCCAGCCCAGCAAGTACTGACATGCTTGGTCTTGCTTTGCAGTGTGCTTGCTTCTTCGGAGAAAGAGCCAGTGCTTGTTAGAAAAGTAAAGACTGTATTGGGAAGCCTCTGCCAAAAAGATGGCTGAGTTGGCAACAGTACTCTGGCCACATTTGTTTAGACTACTGCAATGTGCTCTGCACAGGGCCAGCCCCTGAAAAATGCCCCCAAAAATGGGACTGCTAGTTTCTAACAGGATCATACCACTCTGATATTGAAACATCTACACTAGTTACCAAATCTTTTCGAGGATCAGTTCTGTGTGTTCATTTTAAGCCTTGCAGCCCTAAAATGGTATCTAAGGGACAGTCTGTGTTGAGTTGAACCTGTCTAGCTCTTAAGACCTACAGAACAAGCACACTTGAGGACATTTTTACTTCCAGAGGCCCTCTGGACAAGGGACCTTCTCTTCTGTGGCCTCCATATTGAGGACTGCAGGATCAGGATATGTTGTACATTGTTTACTGTTGTTTTTTTAAAAAATAGAGAGGCAATATAAAACAGTGAACAGCAGGTGAGAAATGCTGCCCTGTGAGATTGCAATGGTCACTGCCTATGGTGATTGGATGGACAGGTAAAGTTGCATGGAAGGCAGAGATCTGGGTCAGTGCAAGTTGGGGGTCTGGGTCATGACACCAGTGATAGCTATCCCAGTATACTGCTGCCCAAGTAACCCTTAGGTATCATTCTATGGACTGGAAAGAGTGGAAGATACTTGTTGAACAGGAGTGGGCAACTTGAGGCACCTCTAGGCATCTTGGCCTACAACTGCCATTGGCCTTAGCCAGCATATGGGAGTTGTAGGCCAAAACACCTGGAGGGCCACAAGTTGCCCTCCAATGTTGTAAAAGGAGAGGCTGCTCAGATTTCAGCATCCACACTCATGACCTTTGCTAGATTTTAGTGATCTTTCTCAGAGACTTTGGTTCTCGCCTCCATCTCAAGCTCCTTGTTGAGATTACTCACTGAACACTATTACCGGTGCTGCTTCTTCAGAAATACTCCTTTTCAAGACATTTTCCATAACTAAGAAAAAGAGCAGTTATGTCCATTGAGCATATGTTGAGATGAAATCATTTTCCAACATATGAACTAGGAGATGTGTGGCCAAGTCCTAATCATATGCAGTGGCTTAGTAAATTCCTGCAACTTTTGGTTTTATTCATCTAATCATTAATATGACTTTTCAACTGATGTTAGTTCAATCCTTTTCTGGACTGTTGTTCTGAAGACTGAGTTTTTGTTTGGCTGGCTTGTATGCAATCAAATATTTTGTCATTTCCCCAGTTTCAGACTTCTCTGCACAGCTCAAAGGCCCATTGAGCTGATAAACACCGTGATTACATTTCTGCAGTAAAATAATTATTTTCAGAACTCAAATGATTCTGGCTGTAATAAATCAACATATATCGACAATACAAACTGCTTCCTAGCAATAAGTAAATCCCTAAACATCTATCATAATTGACTTAACCGTTACATGTCTCTCTGACTTTATTCTGGATTTCTAAAGATGGCTAATGGCTACCCAGTTCCAGTTCCAGATAGTTGTATACAGTATCCAATTCTATACAGCGTCTCTACACTATCTTTACATCGGAAGTCCATAGCTTCCACATCAATGGCTTACAGTCATAGTTGTTGACAAGCCATTGGCATAGATATAGGAGGCCCAATTCTCTGCCTCCCAAGGTCAAGCAAGAGCACCTCCCCATGGACTGCTCATGTTTTAGTAAATCCTCCCTTTCTGTGGCTGTTTTCTGACTCCCATATCCTTCATGCCTTTGGAAACAGGCATGAAATCTAACTGCTCAGTTATTAAAAGTGATAGGAAGGTGAATAGGCATTTCTCATTTTTCTATCAGATTCCAAGAACAGAAGATCAAGAGTTAAATCATTATGCCTTAAACTTTCCATAATTCAATTAGATCCCAAATCAAGGTGTCAGGGTTAGGAACGTTTTTATTAGCATATGTGCTCTGCTATGCACACATTATAAGCACTAGGAAATGAATTTAGTATGATTATATTTTAAATACTTGGTCTTCAACTGGTGCGTTCATAGTATTACTAGTTACTGTTACTAGTACTATTGATGTAGATCACAGGCTACAAGGCTACTATGCACTATCATCAAGAAAGTATAAGGTTAAAAATGCATAGAAGGTCCTTAGTTTGAAAGGTGGAAGACTTGTTTGAAGGCAACCTTCTTCAATTTACCCCAATGCAATCCAGATGTGTAGGGCTAGAAGCTTCATCATCCCAGCTGATATAGCCAATGGTTTGGGGTTCTGGGAGTTGTAGTTCAACAGCTCAAGTGAACATCATGCTGGGGACATCACTATGGTTGATTATGAATTCCTTCGCCATGGTTTGGAGGCCAAGTGATTCTGAGAAGGTACATCACTAGCACTAGTAGCACCTGTGGAGGACTCAAATGGCTGGTGGAGTCAAATTTATCCAAAGTCTAAGACATCAGGGATGGATTTTTGGTGGCAACCAAACCACTCCTCAGGTATTCAGTGAAAAAATTATCTATTTCACTACAACAGGTATTCAAGTTTTAAACCAGTGTAATGAAATATAGCTCATTCATTTATTACTATGGGTTGATAAAAAGCCAAAATTGGAATTAGCTCTCGTTTTGATGATCTCAGTTTATTTTTTTCAGATACAGCATATGCTGGCGAGACCTCCCTGTGATTGTTGTTATCAGTACTTCTTGGATGTAATATGAAGTACTTTCTGATGAATGTGGATCCTTTCTTTGGCAACTAACACAAGACTGGCTGTTAAATTAAACTTTAGTGATATTTTTACACTGAAAATAGTTCTAGGAATAAGAGCCACATAATATGGGCTGCCCTTGCAGAAGGATCAGTGCTATTTGTTTCAGAGAGATAACCTGGAATATCTCATCTCACTTACAGCACAAAGCGTAAATTAAACAATTACCATTTGGGATGTAATCCAAATTTTATCGCCACAAACTCCTGAATGTGTGCACAAGTAGATAATTAATCAACGGGAAGAAGAAGGGGCATATGAAGCTTAGATTCTGCCTACTGTTACTTAGATCTAAAACACCTGCAGGAAACTGACAGTCTGCACCTAATCCTTCCTACATGTACATGAAGATATGGATTGTGCAAAACAGTTGCCCATACTTTTGGTATAACTTGAGAAAGAAAAGTGTCAAGCAAATGTTTTTCCCAGTGCTTAACCTGCAAGGAAATAATTATAATCCAAAGGAAAATATTGCCCAAGTCTAATTGCAATTGCTTTTTACAAGAAATCCTAATGTTAAACTAGAAATCTTTTAAAATAGAAAACAATGTAAGATTCTTCAAGAAGTTATTGCAAAGGTAGCCTAAGGTACTATCCAGTGAGACTTCCCTTAGCCCTTTGAACTCAGAGGATTACAGGCATCTCGTGTAGGGCAGGAAGAATGGAAATAGGACAGGTTGTGCCCATGCTTCTCTTGCTCTGCAAAGTACTTAGCCAATTTTTACATGCTTTGGAGTGGGAGGAAAGGAGGATGAGATACAGTCAGGACCCCTAGCATGTTGGCAGCGCCTCCTCCCCACTTCTCCCCCCAGAACACCCCCAAGCTCTGCTCCAAGTTCATTTTTACAACTTTGGAGAAGCAGCAGGTGCTGCTTTCCATGCCAACAGTGTGTGTGTGGTGGAGATCTGAATGTGGAGTCCAGAAGACATCAGATTTAATTTACAACCTCATAGTTGAGAATCCCAAAGATCTATGATTATCTAGACACTGTCTACCAGCCATAGGGTTGTTCTGTCCTTAAATTCTGTTCTTGGGTGGTACAGAAATTAAATAATTAAACATATAAAGTTGCAGAGGAAGGAAAAGTTATCTTTACAAATGGTAGGAGCCAGCCAAAGTTCAGCAATTGAAAATCCCATTAATTTCAACAGGAGACTTACACATATGATTAGCCCTCTTTTGTTTAAATGAATACGATTAAAAAGATCTTCATTCTGATGGGATCGGGCTCCAAAAAGGTGGCTAAAAGATTGTGTCACTTTACACAATCCTGAATGCATAGCTTTATAACCATCAGTTCCAATCATCAATTCCCAAACTAACAAAACCTCCTTTAACTCTCAATATTATTAAAGTAACTATATATAGCAATGCTTACTAAATTTTTGATTATTCAGTGTGTGTACCAAGTTCATTTCAAGAACTACTGGAGGCAATATTTGTTGTAACAGATTTTGTGGTTAGTGCTATGGCTGCTGCTTGTCCTATATTCGCTCCATAGATGTAATCAGTTTTGAATACAATATCACATACTTCTGGTATAGGAAAGCCACACTGTCACCGAACCAAGTAAATTCACTATTTCTCTAGTGCAATATAGGCAAACATGGAATATCCTAAATAATTTGAATTGGTTTACCTCATAGCCAGACCAGGTATCTGCACAGTTCTAGTACGATCCAGCATTTACTAATGTAGAACAAACAGCAGGTGGTTTAACATATCCTAAGGAACAAGAGCTGCTAAATTACTTCTGAAACTCTGTCAGGTTTATATCATGACTTTCTTTGTCACATTTTAACAAGGTTTTCGACAGAGAGGAAGACGTTCCTTCTCCAATAGGGCTGGCCCAAAACATTTTGTAACCTCACACAAAAGGTCAGAGAAAACTGGGGAACATCCAAACTAAACTCAGGAGAAAAAGACACAGAGTCTAAGCATGTGTGTTAGGAATAGGACAAACCCTGTCAGTTTTTAAAAAAAATTAACCCCAGAAGAAGGTCCAAAATATATGGTACAGAGCCAAAATGCACTGGGCTATTTCAAGGAATAAAATTAGATACATATGTATCTTGAGACTTTGGGCGGGTTTGCACAACACAACAGGCCAAGGTGTTTTTTGTTTGTTTTTTCCTTTGCTGGTCTGCTGTGTCATCCAAACCCCATCATGGTATTTCAGTATGTATGTCTGGTTCTTAGACTGCACAATCAGAAATAACAGTCTGTTCTTGTTGTGCCCTCTGAATCTGGAAAATATCACTCTTCATAGTACCAAGGCCAGTACCAGAGACCTGCTTCGCAAATGGCTAGCCAGAGAGCACCAGAGACAGCTGCCGTTTTGCACGACTGCCCAGCTGATTCTCCCAACTCCTGCTTGTGTGGAAAAGGGCTTCCCTTTGGCAAGCATGGGAAGGGGGGTAGAGGAGAAGGCCGCTAAGAAGCACTGCTCCTTTCCACAGCACCACCCAGCTGATGCACCTAAGCACAGATCTGGCACCCCCCCCCCCACTGCTTCTTCAATGGCCTCCTCAGGAGCAGGAGGTGAGGGGACCTGATCAGCTCCCTCATCTTCTCTGTTACACTCGAGCCACAAGCCCTGCTGTGCTGTGCTGTGCTGTGCTGAATGAACCCATTATTGTGGCTGACAAAGTAGGGAACCTCATTCCTTCCCTGGTGCCTCCTGGGATACTTCCTGGAGGACTGAGAGGGAAGGAAGTGGCAGGAGGGAGGGGAATTACCACAATGAGCCTGATCATCTGTCAGGCACATTGAAGTAGAAAAACCATGAAACGTGGTAACCATGTAGCATTGTTTCTTCTGACTGGTGAGCCCAGCCTGGTATAGTGTGGATATATAGTTTCTTATTCCTGGTAGATCAAGTCAAAACTGTAGTCAACAATTTGAAAGCACTGACAGTGCAACCTTGTATACATCTACTTAGAATGTTTCTGTGTTATGCTCAGTGTGACTTATTTCCAGGTAAGTATATGCAAGAATGAGACTTCTAAAACATACTTATTCGCACATGAGTAGCTCCACCAAAGTGCTATTAAACTTTGCCAGAATTCACAGATACCAAAGACACAAATAAAGGAAGATCCATTGCAAACAATTTGTACTTGAGTCAACTGCCAAAACAGCAAGTAATTGCTTGGAAGAGATGATTGAAAAGTGCATAATTAAGGCTTGACTTTCAGCCCAATGCTATGTGGAGTTAGATGCTTTGAGGGGCATTTATTTCAAAGATGTCAAGCATGCCTAACTCTGCACAGGATTGGAATGTAAATGACTTACATATTTTACATCTGTGTAAATCTCAAGCTTTCACATTACCACTTCCTTTGTGGGAACTTTGCACCAAGCCATTTGAGGTGCTTGATACTGAGAGAGTGCTTCTACTTTGAAAATAGTTAAAGGGCAAAAGATGTCTTGCATTATTCCCATGAGAAGTCAAAAGCTGCTCTATATATGTTTTTAGAAGCAAGTGCCATCCCTTCCTATAAACGGTTTCTACTCTGTGCATGAGATATCTGAAGGATATGCATCTTTATAGTGTACAGCAGACAATAAGTAAAGTCAAAAGTATTTAGAGTACTATTCTTCTGAGAACCTGACAGAAAGCTTGTTCATCAAAAATGGATGCCAGAAGACATGTCAAGGCGTGTGTTCTTCCAAGATAACACATGCCTTGTGGGTGCTGTAAACTAAGAGAACAAGCCAATGCCTCCACTGACCTGCAGGTGTTCTCTTATAGCAATGTGCACACATGTGCCTCACAGAAGCTTACCAATTTATAAAATAGTTCATGCTTTAAAAAAATTAAATGCCTTTTATTAATCAGCTAAACAAAAATGCATCAGGGCGAATAATTATATGGTCAGGAAAGAGCAAATAGCTCGTGAAATGTTTCATTCAAGGATTACTGAAGAGGATAATAGGGAGGTCACAGGTGAGTAAAGTGAAATGTCAGGTGTGTTTTTCGTACTGTCCTCACAGAGAAATTCTCCCACAAGGTTTATCATCAAATCAAGAATGACTTGGCAAGATGGATAGAAGAGAAGAAATAATTTGGATTTTCATTTGCTTAAATGTTCTTCCAAATGGAATCAAATCTCTCTCTCTCTCTCTCTCTCTCTCTCTCTCTCTCTCTCTCTCTCTCTCTCTCTCACACACACACACACACACACACACACACACACACACACACACACACACAGAGCCTGGGCAGCTCTCAACTGGAAAGGCTGTAGCTAACCCACCATAGTGATTCCACATAACTCATCACGAACTCCTATTTTGGTGCAGCAATCTCAAGGCGGATTCAAAGGCTGTAAGCAAGGGCTGCTGACATGAACCTCTCGTGTCATTCCGTATCCTTGCTAATAGTTACCTAGGGACCCATGGCGAAACTCAAGTGCCCAAATGTCATACTAAAACACAGATTTAATTGTATTCCATCTCTGTGATCTTTCTTATCAAGCACAGCTAGGTATCTTTTAAAAGAAATATCAATTTTTCTACAGTTATAACTCAGTGGTAGTGCATGTGTTCTGCATGGAGAAGGTCCCGGGTTCAACCTCTGTCATCTCCAGTTAAAAAGGCTCTAAGGCAGAAGACCTGAAAGAGAGTTTTGCTGAGAGTTTGGCGAACCGTTGCCAGTCAGAGCCAATAACACTGAGCTAGATGGATTACTAGTCTATTTCAGAAAATGACAGGACCTTATTCCCTTGTTTCGTATAGTCTATATTATCCCACTAACTTCTTTAGTGTGTTTTGTCTTTTGCAGCATTTCCAATGGTGTTTGCATCTTTAAAATCTTCATTTTCTCTATAGGGAAACCCCTGAGTGAAATCCATTGTTGTGTGAGTGGATTTAAGCAGTAGGGGCAGGCTTTCCGCTGCTTCCTTCCCCCCTGCAGCTCTCCTCTGGAGCAGATTTTGAGAGCACCAGAGAGGGGGCTGCAGAGAATAATAGCCCTCTCTGTTCCATTGATGAAAGCTCTTCCATCGGCAGGAGGGACTAATTGGATAGCTAACATGACCCGAAACTATTGATGCATAGTTTTGTTTTCATCGAATTTGTCTAGTCCTCTTTTCAAGCCATCCAGGTTGGTGGCCATCATTACAATTTGTGGTAGCGATCAATGCTGTATGTGAAGAAGTACTTCCTTTCATCTGTGCTGAATCACCACCAATCAGATTCATGGGATGATCCCATTAGGCACTAATATTATGAGAGAGGGAGAGAAAATGTATCTTTCTGCCTCCTCTACACCATGCAGATAATTTTATATTCCTTTATCATCAGTGTCTTAAATAAAAGGAGTGCATGCCTATGGAACTTGGCTAATTGTGAAATGATAAATTAAGCACAATTATTTTTTTTTTAAAACTCACAAATGTTGTAATTCTGCAAGCATGCACATGCCTTTTCTCTTTATTTTACCATTTCAGATCAAAGATGGCTGTTTAGCCACTTGTACATTTCCCACCCCACTTTCCTGTTACATGTGAATGCCACACATTTCTGCTTCCCCTGAAAATGAGTCAAGTTTTCTTTTTAATTGCAATACTAATCTGAACGTCCACCCACTTTAGGCTCCCATCCTATAGCCACTCAAGCCAGATCAGCCTGACCAGACATAATCCTGAGTTTGCATAGCGTTACACTGTTAGACACTTCAGCTACACTCTGTGCTGCTGAGACCTGACTTTTAAAGGACAAACTGACACATCCGCAACCATTCAGAAAGGTTGTGCTGGTGGCACTTATAACAACTGGGTCTCGTGAGGTTTAGGGTAATCAGTTGAAGGGCAAGGCTAATAAATTCCCTGCTTGACCCCATGGGCTTCTGCCACAGGAGGGTGCCAGATCTCTCTAATATCGTGAAAGGAAAGAAGGCAGAAAAAGGATCCCCCCCCCCCCCACAGGCCAGGAAATGTGTTGGGGAAAGCCTGAAACATTCTCTTCCTTTTAGCTCTTCGTGGCTTTGTGGCTCTTGACAGTGCTGACTGGACTCTTTTTCCAAAGCAGGGGGCCTCTACAGTCCACAAGCAGGTTTGCTTTACAGTTTACTGTATTTCCAATGCAACTGGAGTAGCGCCTTATATAACAATAACTTTACCACACAAAGTCTGATTCTCATTGTTTACCCTTGCAATACAATCTAACATCTGATTTGCTTTCAGCATCACAGCTGTATTTTAATCCAAGTGCTTTAGGGAGTTTTCTACAAATAAATCCCAAATCTCTCTCCCATTTAATAATCCCTATTCCGCTCTGGCAAATATTTTTTTTTCCCTTTATGCACACTGATTAGTGAGGTATCTGAGTGTAAATAATGGTTTGTTCTGTTTCCATCTCTTCATCGTTTCTCCTGATTCCTTTGCAATAATGCCACAGGGCATTGTCTGCAGCATCACAATTACTTACAAGCAACTGAATTATGATGTCACAAACAACTGTGATATCCCCAAAAAAAGCAGCCCAGAGGAAGGAAGGAAGGCAGGCAGGCAGGAAGCAGACAATGAATGGCATTTTCTGTTCATGCAATCACCCCAAAAGACTATTACTGTTGTTTCTGGCCTATAGATTTTCACAGCAGAAACATAAGACATTCTGGGTGACCATATAAATCTCCAAGAAGGCTGTATTAATCTCTGTGCTCATGGCTGTTATACAGAAGGACGAGCAAATAAAAGATCCTTGATACATGCCTTGAAGCCTTATATGGAATCAGTCACTCATGCAGAGCAGAATAACCTGATGGACAAGGACTCCCAGCCTGGAGACTCAAGTTTTCTTCCAAAAGCAGCAGCTGAAACTGCTGGGACCCATGCACCCGCAGTTCTGAGCATGTACCTTCCACTACTGATATGGTCAGGAACATATGTCACAGCATGCTTAACTCCTGTACTAAGTCGAAAAGAGAGTGAATCACAGAAGTGTGGCATGTGGTGGAGATCCAACAGTGCAACCCTATAAATGACTACTCAGACAGAAGCATCACTGAACTCGGCTTCCAGCATTAAGTGCAAACTACAAATGACTGTCCTTCATTTGCAAAAATTGTGCAGCATTCACACTCTGAGATAGGAAAGCAAATCTTGAGATGCCTGATGTGTCTGAAAACCCTCTGCTGCTTCTCTCACCAAATAAACAGGTTTCTTTTCAGGGCCACGTGTCCTCATAGGCTGTAGGTCAATCCAGAGGTGGGTGAGATCAGAGCCAAGAGTAGATGGGTCATTGCCTTCCCCTTCCTACCACTCCCTTTCCTTTTCCTCTTTCTACTTTCTCATGTACCAGGCTGATAGAGAAGAGACAGACTGCTCTAGCCAGAGGGATGAATAGATTGGATGGAGAGCACTTTGGAAACAGGCTGAGGACCATATGAAATTAGTCCTCAGTCAGCATGGAGCCTGAAGGTTGCAGATTCCCCACCCTTGACCTAACAGAAGTGGAGGAAGGAGGAATAGATGCAGAGAACATCCTTTTCAAAAGCATCTGTGAATTTTTGAGAATCTCCATTCCTTCATTATGATTCAAACACTGCAAGATGTTTGCCCACACAAGCACTGCAAACATTGCAGATCAGTGTTTATATGGATCACCAACTAGGATCAAGCATAAGGATATGATGCAGCATGACCATACTACTCATGGTACAACACACGCATGCGCACACACACGCACACATATGCACAAATGCGCACATGTTGTCTGAGAAAAAAAATGCCTTTCAGAAAAGTTGCAACATGTAGAATAATTATAAAGAGCAAGGTTTAAATGCAAAGCTGCAAGCCAGTTTCCTTCCATGGCCCATTGGAAATATCCAGCCTTCACTGTTGGCTTAAAGAAAGAGCAGCTCTTGGCCATGTTGTCCTTCTTCTGCTGTCCCCTCATCACCAGAGCTCTTACAGTTTTCTCAGATCACTTGTATCTTGCTAAATCTGGGTAACACATCCATTCTCATGCAGTTGACCCTTTCTGACATTTCAGTAAGCAAGCTGAACTGAAAAAGTATTTTGGGAAGAATCTAAAAAAGTAAGATTAAATTATTTAAGGCCATGAATAAAAGCCAAAAAGAGCAGTACCTGTTTTGGTACAGGCTTTTTTCCAAACCTGGGAGCATGTTCTGCTTTGATATTTTACTGTTTCTTCTCCCTCTCTCTTTCTAGTTCATTAAAATGAAAGGCTACAGGTTTTGAACATGTTTTTGAAAAAGCAAGTTTCATGACGGTAGCGCTGGGCATTCCAGCCCTGAAGACTTGGACAACTGACATGGCACACAAAATAGTCAAACCTTTTGGGCTACATTATCATTCTCAGTTCCTTTATAAGGCCATGAATCAGGTCACTGCCCCATATCAGGTGCCAAGTGAGCTGATACGAGAGTGGTTAAGATATCTTTAGAATGGCATAAATGTAATTCTCTCCAGTCAGGTTACTTCATGCCATCTCTCTCTATAGTGCGACAGCCTTCTTTGATCCTGTTGTGCTGCAGATGCGGATAGGTGGGATAGTGGGTCTGACATGCCCAGGAGCACCAGGGTGCTGAAATGCATCACCCCAGGATGCCAGTCCAACTCCCCTCTTCCTCAAGGGGCAGCAGAGTAAGGCCTCTCTCCTGCAGAGCGGCTGCCTTCCCATCCCAACCACAACCTTATCTTGTGCTTACAGTGCTCGGAGTTGCCACTGCACAGAGCAGTGCTGCAAAACTTATCCTTTGCGGTTGCTTTTGCCTCCAACCAGCACCACTTGCCAGCTCTCTGGACCAGTTGCCCACCTGCTGCTTGTGCTGCCTACCTTGGCAGGCAGCTAACTGAGGTGCCCCCTGCTCAGCCTGGGGCCCCCTGTTGCCTGTGTGGGATGAGAAGGAGAGGGGGAGATGTTGCTGGACCATGTGCATTTCCTCTCCTCACTCAGGAGCTGTTGCCACACGAAGGAGCCAGTTCAGGAGTGTGCAGTGTGGTTTGGCTAGGCTTGCTTGTGTGCGTCTGGATTGCCTTGGCTTTGAAAACATCATTGTGGCACGTACCTGATGGCAGCATGAACCACAAGGGCAGGCTCTGATGACCATACTGTATGGTCCTCCTTGATAGCAAGAATGTGGATAGCTAGAAAAATGTGAACGGATGTGCAGAAGCATATGGGCCCTCTTATTCTTTTCATGTTCAAAAGCCACAAACCATCTTGTGGCATCTTGAAGACCCATATACTACTGTAATGTACTCTATGTGGGGCTGCCCTTGAAGACAGTCCGGATACTTCAATTGGTTCAGATATACAAACATAATGCGGTCCTGTACCATCTGTACTGGCTTCCAATTGAAGCCTGGACCCAATTTAAGGTACTAGTGATGACATACAAAGCCCTAAATGGCTTAGGGCCCAGATATTTGAAGGAGCACCTCCTTCCATATATACCTGCCTGGCCTCTAAGATCTGAAGCAGAGGTCCTTCATTGGCGGCCCTCTTTGAAGGAGAATAGAAGAGTGGCTACCCGGAGAAGGGCCTTCTCTGTGGTGGCACCCCAGCTCTGGAATGGGCTCCCCAGAGAGGTGTGCCTGGCGCCAATGCTTTTTTTTTATTTCGGAGCCAGGCCAAACCCTTTTTATTTTCCCAGCATTTATATTGTTTTTAATATTGATTTTATATATTATTGTGATGCTGTGTCTTATTTATTTATGTTATTGCTGCCCTGAGACACTGTAAAAGGTGGGATACAAAAATTCTAATTAAATAAATATATTTACTTTGGCATTTTGTAGCTTCATTTGGGGATGGACAGAATGAATATGATTTGCTGTTCTGCCTTAGTAAGCTTCTTGTGCCAGTCCTAACGCAACATCTTCCTTATGAGGAAAGGCTAGAGCATGGTGAGCATTTTAGCTTAGGAAAAAGGCAAGTAAGGGCAGATACGGTGGAAGTGATTAAGACTATTCATGGTGTAGAGAAAGTGGATAGAAAAAATGTCTGTTCCACTATTTCGGAATGCCAGAGCTCAGGGTCATTTAATTCAAACAGCAGAAAATTGAGGAGAGTCAAAAGGAAGTAATTCTTCTTACAGGATGTTATTAATTTATTGGCTTTGTATAGCCTGAAGTGCCTGATCCTGCCTAATCTTGGAAGCTAAGCAGGGTCAGGCTGGCTGGTTAGAATCTGGATGGGAGACTTGAGTCCTGCATTGAGCAGAGGGTTTGACTTGATGGCCTTCTAGGCCCCTTCCAACGTTATGATTCTATGAAAGCTACTAGCTTAGATGGCCTTAAAAAGGGAGTAAACAGATCAATGGAGGGTAAGGCTATCAATGGCTACTACTCATAATAGCTGCTGGTTATTTCCAGGTTCAGAAGATGCATGTCACTGACCACCACTTGTGGGGGCCAACAGTGACACAGGGCTTTGCCCTCATAATTTGCCTGTGGGCTTCCCATAGGCATGTGGTTGGCCACAGCGGGAACACAAGATGCTGGACTAGGCTAATCTAGCAGGGCTTCTTTTACGTGCATCAGAATGGCTCAGTTGCTGGAACAGCAACCTCCAAGGACAAACTTTTGGGTTACCTGTTCAGAACTAGTGTTAACTGTAGTGCTGCAGCTAGGGCTGGATCATGTGCTGAGATCCAGGACCCCACAGTTGTGGACTCCTTTCCCACATTACCTTCCTGAGAAGGGCAGCTGATGAGAACACCAGGGAAGAAGAAAGAAGCTCCCTTTTACTCCGAAAACCATGATGGTGTTGTGATTTAAGTGAGCATAAAATGTATGCTGTATACCCTCTGGGTTTTTTTTAAACCAAGGTCAGCAAATGTTGTTGCAGAAGCAGTTGTAAGGCATGGAATGACAAGGAGTGGGAGAGGAAAATACATGTGGCCATCTCAAAGCCCCCCATAATATCATTAGGTCCAGTAACAACACTGACAACATGGTAGCAGTAACACTCTAAAGGAATAAATACTGTGTGGCTTATCTCTCTTCCTATATCTGGATTAAAATCATTATTTCCTAGTTGCATTTCCAGGCAGTTTCCTATTACAAGTATAACACATTGACTCATTGAAGTGTGTATGGGTTTCGTCCATTAGATTGTGACATTATGGTTCAGTCAAGTGTAAGTTTGCGAACTGTAAAGAGGCTAAAGAATGTTGGGCAACAAATTAATACGAGTTGGCCCTATAAGCATATCCTGAAACATGGAGCAATTGCTGTTCCAGCTTCCACTTGCTGACTGCCAGGACAGTCAAGGGTGAGTTTTATATAAACAAAATTATTCTTTTTAAACAAATGTGAAATAAACACACAAGTGACTTAGAAATAACTAGCACAAAATATATTCTGGATAATCTGGGAAAGTTGGTGAGTGACCTAAACATGCAATATTATAAATCCTAAAACAACAGTGTTCTGGACATGTTCCACACACCCTTAGGGCAGGAAGACTGGATGAATAGAAGATCTGGGTTTCTGACAGCCTGGTCCTTTGCTGAGCTGAAATCAATAAGTACACCAGCCAGTCCTTTGCCAGCTCACTCGCCGAATTTTATTGCTTTTGTAGCAAACTAGTATGCCTAGGATTATAGCCTTAGGCATACCTAAACAGAGGAGTGGGTGGAAGATGGATATGGTTCCTTTATGGAGGGAGGGAGGGAAATGGTCAGTTTCTGCTTCTTATGTTAACTCAGTAGTGCAGTTAGAGACAGACCTTGGGTCTGAAGTCCAGGACCCCAGAGACAGCCCCCCTCCCCGCCATCAAATGGCCACTCAGAGAGCGGCAGGTGATGACACCTGCAGTCTCTGCACCTGGGTTGGCAGAGGTGAGCTGGTACCCATCCAGGTTGTTGCTGATTGCCACAACATCCTTTCTTGTTTCATATTTTGAAAAGCAACTTATATAGAAACATGGCAGCTGACCAGGCATGTACTTGGTTACAGATGCTCATTTTTTCCTTTAAAAATACACAACCCTTTGTATAACATGGTGCTTATTCCCAAGTAAGCATGTTTAGGAAAGCAGGAGTGAGCATTCTTTCCTGTAGTGTAGTCATGATTTAACTGAGTTTAAAATACAGAACAGCACACACTCAGATTCTGTCTTTTTTGTTTTCATAACCACTCTTGGCAAACACTTCCTTATTTGTGTTGATGTTGTTTCTCTCTATTTATTGCATTTATATCCTGTCTTTTTCTCCTCCAAGAAACCCAAGGTGGCTTTCTCCTACTTTCCATTGCATTATTAGTCTACCTTTTTGTCAGGATTGGGTCTATTCCTCCTAAAATCTAGCATTCCAAAGTGGATACTTGAAACTCTGAATCTGAACTGGAAGAAGAGGCTGGGTTGGAATGCTTAGCTGAATTGCCACGGCCAATTAAGTTGGGGCAAGTGGCTGCTGAGAACCAGACTATCTCTGGTTTCAGGGAAGACACTGTGGGTGCAGAAAGGGAAGAGTGTCAGTTGGAGCAGTCTTTCCTATGGTTCCTCAAACCATGTCTAGGGGCCATATGATTGTTCCGTCTCTGCACTGAAAAAGCGCATCTCTGGAAATGCACATGATGTTCACTTACCCTTGGCCCTTGTTGTTGCTGGATCACTATGCTCCCGCATGGGCTGGAAATGATAGGGGCAAATTTTCCTTTCAGTGTTACATTGCACAAGAACTGGAGTGCTTTCAGGATCTTGACCTAGGAGACACTAGTTTCCTAGCTCATGTGCACTGAGCCTCACATCAGTGGTCAGTCTCTTGGGCCCTCCACTTTCTGCCAAGGACAAGGACATACCTTTTCTTCTGTTCCCAAATGGTGTGAGGTTTCTTTTTTTCATTTTTAACAGCTGCCCCGTTTCTCTGCCCTCCCTCTTCCTCAGTTCTCCTCCCTCAGTTCCACATGGGCCAGAAACTTCTTAATTAGAGCCTGTGCATAACCTGGTGGTGGCTGCAATATTTCTCAAACTGCAGTGCTGGCCTCGAGAGATATGTCCTCTCCATCTCTTCAGGGTTTGCTTTTAAGCCTACGATTGGCCAATATGCAGAGTGTCAATACACCAGGTACTCCGTAGCAGTGCAGTAGGAAAATATGTATGTCCAGACTCTCTTAAGTTCATCTTCACTGCAGGTATAAAGCTGAAAAACCGATATTTTGCAGGATTTCTGTTTCCCTGGGGCTCATTACACCTCTGAGCTTTTCAGCATGTCGTGTATACACCCATATAGCTTTGCTCCCTTCTTTTCTTTGATCTGCTCACCTCCTAGGTGAAGAGGACTGCTGCTAGCTGAACTCTATCTCTTTATTTCATCTTGTTTACACCTGAGGAAGGCTCAAACAGCTTTTTCTTAATTAAGGAAGTCTCACTCTGTCCACAGTTTGAGAACCCCTGAATAAAAGCAAATATGGAACATACTGAGATGCTGAGGACCAAAATGACATCGGCCATATCACAAAAACATGGATTTGATTTCCTTTCAAAACCTGGGACTTAAACCCCATGGAAGCTTTGCATTCAAATTTTTTTACTTGAGCTTATGAGAAGAAGCAGAATTTAACTAGACTCCTGCTTTCAAGCACCTCCATCCCCCACAAAACCTCGAGCACTTTGCTGTTCAGCCTTCTCTGTATATTAAATATTATTGGAAGTGTCAGCAACGAGAATACATGGTGCAGTTAATTACTGTATTCATTGACCTTATGACTCCTCTTAGAAGAATACAGATCAAACTGTAAGTTAAATGAGCCAGCCTGTTTAAAGGGAACTCTTCCTTTCAACAGCACCCATGTTGCACTGCAGAAGTACCACATGTTGTCTGAGTAAGAGTTTTCTCTTTTCTTTGGCTGGCTGGCTTTCTTTCCTTCTCCCCCTCTTCCTCCCTCCAAATCAAGCAATCTCTTTCAGATGAAGCTCAAGGCTGAAATGGCATGAAAGGCAAATTACTCCTTTCATCCACCAGAGCATGGTCTCTGTAGATCAAAATATCTGCTGAGTACCATGGTGGAATTCTACAGTTGCCAAAGATTACATTATGTATGGGCTGTAAATTAATGGACTTTGGTTTTAAATACTCACTTGCTTATCATTCACAGAAAATTACACTCCCTGTAAGAGGGAGTGAGGCATATGAGATATGCTCTTTCTTCTGCCTGAGAATATCTGACAGCTTCACTGATTTAATGACACCCAGCCTGTCATTTCCCATAACTACTGTCACTGCTGCAGCCGCTGTATCACCTGCATCTTACTGATCACATTGTTAATGAAACCATATGGGTGGATTGGGCTTCAGGTGACTCATCGTTCCAGACAAAGAACTGCAGCACCTTCACTCCAAGGATCCTGTTGCCCAGACAGGTTCCCAGTTTCTCTCATTTTGCTGAAGACAAAAATCAGGATATTCCCAGTTGCGATGAGTCAATAGACATCTGATATGCACCGATGGTGCACGAATTCTGCCAGTTAGTGAAAACCTCTATTCATTTGAGGATTCCCAGACATGGATTGAATGACTGAATATTGGATATTTGTTGTATGTTTTACTGTGTTTCTATTGTGCCCGTTTTATTTCGTAAACTGCCTTATCTTTTATGATGAAAGATGGTCTAAAATAAAAAGAGGTATAAAAAGAGATAATTGGCATCTACTTTTTAAAAGAAAGGCTTGTAAGATCATAACTTGAGAAGACCAATGAGACCAAAGTCCTATCTACTCCAGTAATTTCCCCCCCACAGTGGTCAGCCAGATGCCTCTGAGGAGTTCACAAGCAAGGAGACAATAACTCACTCCCACTATTATCCAGAAGTGTAACACTACACCATAACATGAAATTGCAAGGAATAGTCAAATAACATATAACGTATCTGAATCATCGGCACACTGTCTGTGGGTAGTATTATACTCTTTCAGGGTTTCAGTGCACAAAATATTCTTTTATCAGTGTATTTTAGGGAGAACTAACATTTCACAATTCATACTATCCATCCTCACCTTGGGCCAATATGTGTACCATTTTACTACTGAAAGGTATTTACTTTTTCTTTTTTGAGTCACAGTAGTAAAAATACATACCCAAAGATGAGAAAGGTTGGAGCCTGAAGGCCATCTTGATCTCCTACTGTCTGGTGGCCAAGTGTACACCTTAGCATGTGATATCGCAAAGACAAATATGCAAAATTAAACTACCTAACACCAAAGCTCCAAATGTACACATTTTATTTCCGGTTTGCAAATGTTGGCCCAAGCTCACAAAGAAGCACTATAGTTCTTCCTGGCAAACAAATTATTTCCTTCGTCTGACATGTTCTGATTTTCTGGCATCTCCATCCTGATACTCTCCCAATAGGAAAGTTTTTGAACACATACTGAAGGCTCACGCTTCTGTAGAGTCCTTGTGACTGCATAACTTTCAAGTCAAGACACTACTGAGACCGGATTAGGAGCTACTGCCAATTTGTTCTCCAGGTATGAATTAAAAATTCATTAGCACAGCACTGATTAATGCTCCCCCCAGCTATTTAAGATGGCACGATTTTCCCTATGATTCTCTTCAAATTTAGCATCTTATTAAGTGAAATCTCTGAGAGCTAGAAATCCTTGATACATCAAGAGCTGTAGCATCTCAGAAAAGAGCTGATAGAATCTTGGGAACAAGAACATTTTAAATTTACAGCCACACTGTCTGAGACAGATTCAATTTTTCATCTGAGAAAGTGTGCCAAAGCATTTGAAACATCAGCATCCTCGTCACCACCACCATCACCACCACCATCACTGAACAGCAGCAGCATTCTCAAGTTTCAGCATTTGCCATTGGGTTTTGGTTTTGCAAATCTTAGGATCCAACATTAAGATAGACCTTTATACTATTCTTTCTCCTTTTTTGCTCTTTATCTGTTTTGTCTATGTACACCTCTTTCCACCTTCCCCCCTTGTTTAAGAAAGCAGGCTTTCTTACCATTTTTTTCCAGTATAATTTGATAAACTTGCATATTGCTTTAGAATTCAGGTCTGATTCTTTAGTTAGATAGATTGCATTTTAATCTTTCGAAGATAGATGGCATTTTAATCTCATGCAAATTTTGTGGTTGACTATTCCGGAGAGGAAAAGGCTCAGGATTCGGAACTGCCTGGGCATGGTTCCAAACAGACAAAGACCCACCCACCAGCATTACCAATGAGAGATGCCCATATTAGAGCTGAGAAGGCCTTCTTGCCAATGGTCTAAAGGGCACTTAAATCTGAAGACAACACATCACCTGGCAGAGTCCATCTGGAATGCCTGCAATCCCACCTCAAGACTCTGGCCCTGTGGGTATCCTGACCAAAACATCTAGTCTGTCCTTTCCCTTCTACTTCCCTCTACTTCCACCTCCTTTTCATTAAGGTTTGCCTGATGAAGCAATTGGGAAAACTCAAAAGCTGGCATGACTTTTGCGACCTTTATGTAGGCCTAATTAAGTTGTTAATTAACTTGCCCTGAGAGGGGATATGAGGCACAAATTGGGCTGCAACCTTAACCCCATCACGGTGCTGCTTATGTTGGACGCTCATGGGTTTAGCAGGGACGTCTGCAGCAGGAAGCTGATTCTATTCCTGGAGTCTTCCTGTATGATTCAGAACCTTTGACTGCCAGCATTTGGGAACAATGCATTGTTTCTATCTACATTCTGTATTTCACTGTGGCAGCTAGGGGGGGTGCCAATGTTGGGAAATTCAGCTTATTCGACTTTGGTGGTTTTCCTGCCTGCTTCCAATCCAAAGAGTAGAAGCAGGCCCAGTCAACATTAATTCTGCATACTTCCATCTCTAACATAGGCCACTGTTTGTGCATTTTTTAAAATGCTAAGGATATTTTCCAAATTGTAGGGTTTATACCAATTACAAGTTCCAAAATCTATTGCTCTAGTGTGATTTGTGCAAATCATTCTAGAATGCTATATTTTTCAGCTTCACATTTGTGCAAATTTTGCTATCCTAATGTGTGCAAATCACACTATTTGTGTGAATTTCCTTAGCAGTTTTTTAATGCACAAATCATGGCTTATCTTACCAGTAGAAGTCCACATGCTGGCTTGATTTGCATAACTGTGTGTTAGAGTCAGTACAGGGCCGGAAAACCAGAATCTGGAGGCCCAAATTGTAAATATCCATCAGACTTTCACCCCCCCACATTGGTTGCCTCCCACATTCCTAGTCACAGCAGCCTAAACTTACGCATGCCTATTTGGGCACATTGCTCATTCTGAGTTGTCTTCTTGCTCCCCATCAACCACCATGATGCTCTAAGAAGTACCTGACTAAGTAACCCTTGCTAGAATAGATTGCTAGACAAGAATTACTGACATAGTTCATTATTTTCCCTTTTTTTGCATGCATCTCCATTAACAATTTTGCATACCCTATTTTTGCCTTTACTTAGTTCTAAAAACTTAGTTAATTAGATTAGTGCGTGGAATTGCTTCCCTCTTGTACACCTGTTCATTTTTTCCAATAAGAAATGTGGCTTCCCTACCTATCAAAAAAGGCCTTTGATCCACTTAACAGAAATCATTTTTGCATTCTCTTACAGGCACATGAACTGACTAGCAGCACATGTCAGGAACACCATTGATAATAAAGAATAAAGAATGACAGGATGAATAAAGCAGAAACTGGTTGAGTTTGAATAACCTTGGAATAAACACTAAAGGTAACATTACCCCGCTGGGGTAACATTATGAGTTTACTAAATTCCCCGAAGGATGTCTTATCAGGAGAGGAAGAAATACTAATGGGCACTGGTTCATTCTGGGTGACTTAACTTTTGTTGCAACTCATCACTCAACAAAAAGAAGCAATTTTGGGGGGGGATCTATATATGGCAAGTATGGAGAATGACCAGGAAAGCACTGACTAGAAATAATTCAGTGCTGAGAGATCATGAGATGACTGCCCGGATTGGCTGACAACAGAGAGGGCACCGTGCAGAGGTTTCATTTTAAACGCGTTTCTCCCATGAGCTGTATCCACAGAAATTTTTGTGTGCCCAGTACGGTTCTTGTTCAATTGAGGGCAGGTTAAAAATGGCAGAAATGATGGAAGGCAAAAGTAGTAGTCAGCAAAGGTAGATCTCCTGATTTTTTAGATGAGCAGGCACACCTGGCCTAGATGTTTCGTACCACTGGAGTAACTTTGGTGTCTGTGTGTATGGTCTCCTGGGGAATTTCTTTTTTTTGGCTCAAGCTAAACAGTAATGCATAGGCTTGATGTTCTCCAGGTCACCAGTTTAAGACCTCCTCTGGTGTTAAGTCTGATAGTTGAAGAATAGTTTATTCTTTGCATAGTATGCTGCTGGACTGGCATATAACTGTTGTAAATAAACAAACAAACTTTTCAGTTAAGTGGCATGCTTTATTTATTTGAAACACTTCTAAGCCACCCCATTCGCAAAAGCCTCGGGGTGGCTTCCAATACAAATAAATACTATGCAATTACATTAAAAATCTGGAGACATCCCGGGAAGATATAAAATCAATCAATAAATTTAACGATTAAAATAACATTTAAATAAAAAGGTCTTGGCCTGCCGCCGAAAAACAAATAATGACAGTGCCAGGCGGACCTCTCTGGGGAGTGCATTCCATAAGTGGGGTGCCACTGCCACCCACTTATTTATTTATTTGTGTTACAAAATAGCCCAAGAAGTGTTTTAGTCTAGTTAAAGGCAGATTTTTTTTTTTAAATGAGTTGTGATAGATTCAGTTACCTGATTAATCATGACCCACATTAAAGCCACATCCTTAAATAGAAGTGTAACTTGAAGAACACTGGCATGAACAGAAGATGGTGATATTCCCTGATGGTATGGAAAGTGAATTGTTATCCTGCTCATAGCTTATCGTGGAAGGCCAATTATTTATTAGAGTTAGGAGTGTTCCTTCTGGAAGCACTCAGGGAATTTTCTTATTCTTCCCTCTCTTCTTCACCCCTCCATCATTACTCAGGGTTGGAAACAATAGGTGCAGTGCACTCTGGGAAGCTGTTCCTGAGGAGGAAGAGATAAAGTGGAAAGGGCAGTGGGGAAGTGTCCTTGGGTACTAGAGGTTTTTGGGGATGGTAGCAGAGTAGCGGAATATCTACCTCATATATTGCTGTGAGGATAGAGAGAAAGAAAACTTTTAAACTGCCTTGGGTTCCTTGCAAGAGGAATGAAGGCAAAGCACAAGTGCAAAATGATAATATGCATCCCAGGCTTCTGCTTTTGGTGGTACATAATTGACATGATGTATCTGGAGACAGACACCTGGTCCACGTGCAATGAGAATCCATTGTAGGTGGACTTCCCCACAGGGCTTTTTGTTGTTGTAGTGGCCTCCATGTTGAATATTCAGGTGTTGGTAGTGGGAGGTACCATAACTTAATATTATGCCTGAATCCAGTGAGGGTGAATTGTTGGGGTGGTTAACAAGCCTCTTAGAAATTATGAGTTATTTGAGGTTTGTGGGTGGCTATTTAACCACCACAACAGATTACTTTTCACAGGTTCACATGGAACAAGAAGTTACAGTGTGCCCCTGCCACAACTCATTGTTGAAAATGGGGGCCACCTCTGCAACAAGAAATTCACCTATAGTGGCTTCTTATTCTGTATGAATTGGGAAAGAAGATGATTGCTATTGTCAAAGGAATGTGCATGCTTTCTTCAGTTCATGGAGAAGTTCTGACAGATGTCATATGGTAAATGTACAGGATACCCTTGTGACAACTGTAATCAGTTGGATCTCATATGTTTAATCCATATGCAATTTACTATACTCAGTAACAACATACACTGATAGCTGCAACACATTAAATAATTCTGTATTATTCCGAAAGGTTGCTGTGAAATGTTGGTGAGATTTGGACCATTTCATTTGCTACTTCTTTTGCAATTCCATCTTGCATAATAGTGTGATTTTCACAGGCTCAGTCCTCGAATGATATATTATTTCAGATGTGTCACACTGGTGTATTAGACATTTCACCACTACACCATTTCATTTCCTTTTTGCAGCTATCTATATATTATGGCTGAGTGGTTTTCAGTCTCTTGTGAGTTTTGAATCTTGCCAGGAATTGCACAGAGCTTAGGTTGGCGCAGCCATGATATGTTCTTTATAAATCAAATCAAATACATGGATATAGTCTTTAAATTTTTTAAAGTCAGAGACATTTCCCATCAGCGTGCACTGAAGTGGGGATGATAAATAAATTGCTACAGCATGAGTCTGTGATTTCTGATCCTTCGATTGTTAATTTCACATGAGCCTGCTTAGGTCTTACCAAGTGGCGAAACCATCCATCATTCTAAAATGTAACTATCTGGACAATGGTTAAACTCATGAATGATATTCTGGAATCATTCTCATCTGGTTTAGATGCTTTGGGGAAAGGACCTGGCATAGTCCAATCCTCCCCAGTCTGTGGTATCAAATATGCTGAAAGCTAACAATCCTCTAATAATTTTACCCAGAGCTTTTTTTGTCATAGAATGCACCGGAACGGCATTCCGGCATCTTTTTTCGACGGATTTTTCCATGTGATTTTGAATCACCCTGTCGGGCATAGCAGGTCGGCGGCAAATCATTAAAATGGTGCATGCGGGCTGCTTGTGTGTCCATGCTGGTTGTGATGGCGCTTGCTTGGCTTTTGACGTTGCTCGGCTTGTGATTGGTCATGTGGTCGCGCGCTGAGTGCTTACTGTGGGCGGCGACCATTATGTTTCATTACACAGCGTTGGTGTGTGTAGAGTGACTGGCTACGTGCAAAAGGTAAATAATTTCTTTATTTTAAAAAAAGCTGATAAATTGAAAATCTTTTTTAATTTTTAGTGTAAAAATGTGACCCTAAATTTAAAAATGAAAAAATTACTAATTACTTCTCAACCACCGGTCCTGCTAATAAAAGACTACCCTAAAAAAACCTTAAATAAAAGATTAACAAGATGTGAGTTCTGGCACCTTTTTTTTTTTTTTTAACAAAAAAGCACTGATTTTACCTAATCTCTAAATAATGTAAAGGGCACTAACTAAATTATGTATTCCAAAAGTGAAATTCCACTTATTTATATACTCAAATTTTTGACAAACTGTTTCCAGGAGAAATATCAAAGCTGACTTGAAGATTTATAAATGAATGAAAGTTTTCATTTCATTAAGTTTTATAACTTAATGAAATGTTGTATTTGGAGGTATACTTAGGTTGACAGAGCACCGCCATGTATATTTTGAGCTAGCTGCCTATGCATCTCTTTAGTGCTATATGGAAAAACCCAGTATCACCAGACTAGTTCTTGCAAAATATTCTGTAGTCAGTTATAAACACCAGAATGTCAAAAAGTGTATGCTTTGGATCAGCTAGGAAGGGTGAAAGTGCATGTTCCTAGTACAGCCAGTTATGAACATCTTAGTTATGAGCAACCCATAACTATGAAATAGGCCATAAAGCCTATTGATTTGAAAAATTACTGCAGGAAATTGTCAGCACCATAGAGAGACAGGAAGTGAATGGGGAGAGAGGGGTGCCTCCAAAATGTCACCATAGAGAGAGAGGAAGGAAAAAGGAGAGAGGGAGGCCCCAGAAGCATGCCGTCCTGCCCCTCACATCCAGAGAGGGAAGTCTCTCTAGCATGTCCTTGCTGCAAGAGAAGGTACTGGTGACTTTGCCAGGGCAAGGACCTAGAGATATCTGCCAATTTTCCACTTTCAGGGGGTCCTGTGCTTCCAACCCCTGCAAATGTGTGTGTGTGGGGGAACTACATGTGATCTGGCTTATGTACAAAATTTGACCTAAGGATGAATTTCCATTTTCTCAGGAATGGAACTAATTTGTAACCTGGAGAATGTCTGTACCATGAGTACATATCAGATTAGAGGGACTCTGGTGGAGATCAAGAACTTGCTTATGAATTCATTCTCAACTATAAAAAGCCTGACAGTACTACCTGGATCAATTGCAGCTTGATCAGTTGATTATGTAGCAATGGTGAGACTAATTAGCTATGTAGAAAGACAACCAGCCAAAGAAAATGTTAAATGGAAATTGTATTATACACAACCTCTTTTTAATGGGGATAATAACAGAAAAATATAGGTAAAATGGATTAGAAATTTTGAGAAAATTCTATGAGATGAGAAGAATCTGCAATGAATTTTAATTAAGTGCAAAAAAAGTGATTGCATAGAAAGGATAGTAGTTGTTGACTAACAGATATTTTCCTTAACTATTTGATATTCTAGTTAACATTTGTTCAAGAACGCTTAATAGTCTTCGGTAACTTTAATGAGTATTCATATTTTTTCCCTTTCTTTTCTCCTCTTTTTTCCAAATTTTACTCTTATTAAGATAAATGTATTTTTTTAAATTGAAGCAAAAACACTCACAAAACAGAAAATGCTCAGAGCTCTTGTGGGCTGCAAACTACACAATTCCAGACGGGTTTGCTCAGATATGAGGCCCACCATTTTCAGTGGGGCTTATTCTCCAGTAAGTGTACATAGGAATGCAGCCACAGAAAAAGAATTTCTTTTCTTGTTGCCTTTCTTATCACAAAAATGTATGTTAATAATTATATTCCCCCAGACTAACAGGACAACAGAAATACACTTCTGGCAAAGATTTCCATTCAGTGCTTGGATCCTCTTACGATCACACCATTGTGACAGAAAAAATAACAATATTGGTTTAGCTAGAATAACCTATTGTATCCATCATGTTATAGAACCACAAAATTAAGCTTTTTCCACAGCTTGGACCTTAAGAGATCCTATCTGGCATGGCTGGCTATTACGCAGGGGGGAAAAACATTTCCTTTTGTACAATAACCCATTACAGAGATAAAAATGGTGCAATCCAGATACAGATATATAACAGCAGTTATTTTATTATGGAACTTCTTGCCTGATAAGAGTTGGCAAAGCAACATTTCTGATGTGTGCTAATAAAATAACAGGCAATTTTCTATTTGTAGCAGAACATTATTTGTAACTATCTTGATCTTCTAATATAATCAGTTCCTTTCTTAAATCTCTGTTATAATTTTGTGCACAGTTTCTATGCTGTACATTATTTTCAAGATTGGTGACATTCACTTGCAGGCTTGCAGGCACTGAAACAGAGATGACCTCTGCCAACTACTGCTTTGTCCTGCTCCCTCTGGAGCCTTTCTCCTGTGTGGTCTATCACCCTACAGACCAAGTGGTGGACATGTCAGGATGCAAAACTACTTTAGTTTTAATCAGCTTTAGTTCCAGGGCAGCTTGAAAAAACAAAGCAAAACAGCTGTGGACATATATTAACAGATGGTTGGCTTCTGCACTACCAAAAATCTTATTTTTAAAATATGGCCTAACCAATAGCTGTTACTGTATATAAACAACTTGCTTTTAGCTCTTGCTTGTGTTAGCAAAGAGTATTAAAAGGTTGTTACTGGGCATGTAGAAAGGTGACATTTTTTAAGCATATCAACCTGTCCAATCAATCAAATACCTGAATTCTACAGATGCCACAAAGCAACTTCTTGTAGGAGCATAACAGTGTGAGAACAACCATGCAGGATCAGACCAAGGGTTCATCTAGTCTTCCCTTCACATGGTGGCCAACCAGCTGCCTCCAGGAGACCCACAAGCAGGGCTGGAGTGCTACAGCATTCTCCTGCGCATGTTTCCCAGCAAATGCTGCCTCTGATTGTCAATGTGGCAAATAGCCATCGTTACAAGTAGCCCTTGGTAGGTTTCTCCTTCATGGATTTTTCCAGCCCACTTTTCCAGCCATTCAGACTGGTTGCCATCACTACATTTTTTGGAGGTGAATTCCATAGTTTAACTATGCACTGTGTGAAGAAGTATTTTCATCTGTCCTGAATCTCTTCCAATCAGCTTCATGGGGTGACCCAGAATTATAAGAGAAAATTGTCTCCCTGTCCAGTTTCTTATTACCATGGATAATT